>NC_137605.1:55054585-55367085 GCF_963280865.1 Gymnoscopelus braueri | reverse complement strand
TGGGACGGGGACCATAATACAAACACTGGGGGAAACACTGGATGAAAAAGATCAAAACCAGGTTGCTTTACCTTCTTCTCTCTGCTTGACGTACTTGCGGACAGCGATGTGTTTCCTCCACGCCTGCTGGATCACTCTGGCGTACCCGTTGTACTTCCTGTCCCGCATCTCCTCCAGCAAGAACAACTACGACACAATGTAACACAAAACATAATGTACCGTAACACAATGGACCATTGGCGACGGGACGCGCGGGGGGGGGGGGGTGGCACCACGACGGGACACGGGATAACCACGTTTGCAACTACTTTCGCCTGCGCACTTTGTTTGTTTGTTTGTTTATTTGGATCCCCATTAGCTACTACCTTAGCAGCAGCTACTCTTCCTGGGGTCCACAAACCCCAAACCCCACTTCACCGGGTATGGACTAGTTTAGTCTTAGTTTTAGTCATCATAGCTTAGTTTTTAATTCGTTTTTATTTCGTTTTCGTCAGTGAAAAAAGGTAGTCGCTGAACATTTTTCATCATAGTGTTACGAAATCAACACTGGCGTGCCGTGATGACTTTTGAATTGCGTCTTATGAGCGGTCGGGTTCTTCTGAAGCCGAGCCTGCTCGCACATCCTGGCTACTAACACTGTGACGTCCTCTGGTAAGGGATCCAACTTCTCAAACTTTTTCATGTCAACGACCCCCAAAATGATATGTATTTGGAATGCGGACCCCCATCTCAAAAATATTTTGTGCCAGGGATTTTTCAAAAATAGCATCTCTACAAGCTCATAGTGCGGCACTCTGTGCCGCGCTATGAGCTTGTAGAGCTGCTATTTTTGAAGAGACAAAGTATAAAATATGGTTAAAGTGGTTAAAATTATTGTGGCGCCATCTTAACTCATTTAGCTGGGTACCTCCTGGTACCCCCGCCAAGGACCCCTGGGGGTCCCCGGACCCCACTTTGAGAACCAATGATCATCTATACAACACAATGTAAATGTATCACAAGGCAAGACGGGAAAAAAACACTGTAGTATGAGTGCATGCGTGAACATACCGACTCTGGAGCTTTGATGAAGATCTTGCTGCGTCCCAGCTGGTACTGGTCTGAGTCCATGTTCACAGAGCGGAGGATGTGAACGACCCCCTGACGCTCCTCGCCCTGCCAGCGAGGCCACGTCTCCCTGGTCAGGATGGCATACCTACACACATGCGCACACACACACACACACACACGTTAACGTTTCTGCCGTTTTGATACGTTTTCCCCTGGTCTGATCGTTCATAATCCTGATCGTCCGGGTGTAAATAGGCCTGTCACGAAAGAAAAGGGATGTTAGGGTTCAAGTGGTTATGGTAAAAAAGAAAAATCCTATCACACAAAGATTTGGCGGACCCCCTGTAGTATCTCTGAGGACCCCCTGTTGAAGACCTCTGGTCTAATCGCAATTATTTTAGATAATCGTAATTATTTTTACATAATCGTCATAATCGTTTCCATGTTCAAAAATTTTCACACATTTTCAAAAAAAAAAAAAAGGCAGAAATAGCAGATCTACAAGCTTACACAACACGTCACGATCAGCTATTTCTGCATGTATAAAATTATTAAATATGTCAATAATTCCTTTGAATATTTCAGTTATTGGCCATATCTGCCCCGTGCAATTTTTGATTACGAAGACCTAAAAGGCTTCATATGTTCCAATGTTCAATGGCCAAACACACAATTAAGTCATTAATCGCAATTATTTAAGTGACAATTAATCGTCAACTTAAATTTGGAATCGTGACAGACCTAGGTGTAAATAGGTATTTAGCAGCCTATACTTGCCAGTGGCCTTTTGGCTACAGAGACACTTGCCATGTGGCAACTCTCTGAAACAGTCCATGGTTGGGCTGAGTACGATCGTACGTTCATCGCGTCGCATACAGGCAGTGGTGTAAAGTACATTTACTCAAGTACTGTACTTAAGTACAATTTTGACGTTGTTTTACTTTACTGGAGTATTTCCAGTTTCCAGTATTGTTGAACCTTATGTTGTGTAACTTGCAACAGTGTTTCCGTCTTGAACAGCCAGAGAAAGAAACGCCCCTCTGGTAACAATAAAGGTCTAATCTAATCTGTTTTAATCTAATCTAAAGCCTTAAAGTGTGTTAAGTGTCTCCTGGTATTAGGACACAGAGCAGTGGGTTCTCAAACTTTTCTGGATCAGGGCTAGGGGGTGGGACGATATGGGTATCTCACGATACGATATCTGTGGCAATATTAGGCCCTCGATAACAATAAAATCATGATATTCGATATATTGCAAGACATTTCAGCAACGATATATTACGATAGTCCTTGTATTCAATTCATAAACACATAAAATAGCACCAAACTGTTCAAAATCATCACACAAATACAGAAAAAAAACAACACTATATGTACAGAGTAAAGAAATATATATCGCAATATCGATATATTGTCCCACCCCAATCAGGGCCCACTTTGAGAAGCGCTCCTGGCCCACCCTCCTGACCACTGAACACGGCAGCCGTTCAGCTGCAAATCTTTGAATATGTAAACATTTGTAAAACATTTTGTTCCAGGGACCCCCCAGAAGCAAAGATTTGAGTTACAAATGTTCGCTTTAAAAATATATATATTCAAAGATTTGCACAAAAAGTTCGAGATCTTTCAAAAATAGCAGATTTACAGTACCAGCTCATAGCGCGGCACTTTGTGCCGCGCTATGAGCTTGTAGATCTGCTATTTTTGAATGGCCAAAGAAATCTGAAATGACAGAGATACGTTCCCGAATTGAATGGATTAATGATCAATCAATCGCTTGGATCAAAAGAACTAACATAATATACAGTTTATGTACTACATAAGTTCCTATTTCAAGGTTTTAAAGATAAAATACAATTTTATTCATTACATTTGAAAAATATTAACGTTATACTATCATTCAAATCGTAATGTTTCGCCAATTATTTGACATATTGACATAAGAGTGTGACTATGGCGAAAGGGCCTCTCTGTGTGGAGTTTTCATGTTCTCCCCGTGTCTCCTAGGGTAGTTAATACCCTCACAAAAACATGTAGTAATCCTGGTCGCTATACCTCCTCCCCCATGACAGCCGGGGCGCCTGATGGAGGGGAAAGGAACTGGTTGGAATAACGTGTTCCACGCACTACGTCCTACCGGGGAAACTCCCCCCCTGTCAGGTGATAAGAATGTCATTTGGCTCTCATGCATTAAAGGAGGCATGAGCTCGGCCCTGGGCTCCCTAGGCTGGCGGGGAGAGTGTAGCGCCCAGGATCACTTAGAAAATTGGCATCGGGTGAAAAAGGGTTACAAAATCGTGGGATAAAAAAAAAAGAAAAAAAAAGAGTGTGACTTTGTTGTCCTGACCTTTGCAGGAACTTGCTGAAGACCCTCCTGAAGGCGTAGCCTGCCCTGCGGACCCTGATGTTCTCCCTCAGGCCCAGGTACTCCACCTGGTGCTTTACCCGGGAGTCCTCCCAGTCGCGGGCGCGCTTGGTCTCGTTGGGCTTGATGCAGCGGATGTAGTGCGGGGTGCAGCGCATCAGGGTCTGCACCAGGTTGTTGGCTTGTTTCTGCACGCACGCGCACACACACACCACACATACAAAATGCACGCACCACACACACACACGACAAGCTTGTTAACCCATTAAAACCCGGGTCTTCAGATGCAGTTAACCTGATTAAGACGTGAGATACGATTCTACAAATGTCTTCTAAATCATAACAGTTTTATGAGACACTTATGTTGCTATAATATCAGTGGTGCTCAAACTTTTTCATGTCAAGGACCACGCAAAATTATATGTATTTTATTTGGCCACGGACCCCCATCTCAATATATTTTGTTCCAGGGACCCCCAGAAGCAAAGATTTGAGTAAAAGAAAATTTCTTAAAAAAATATATACTGTATATATTCAAAGATTTGTACAAATTTTGAGAGATGAGGGTCGGCGGCCAAATACATTTTGGGGGTCCTTGACATGAAAAAGTTTGAGAACCACTGATTATAGCAACATGAGTTTTTCAGAAAACTGTTAGGATTTAGAAGACATTTGTAGAATCCCCCAGAAGCAAAGATTTGAGTTTTTAAAAAATCGCTTTAAAAAATAATGATATATATTCAAAGATTTGCATACATTTTCACGATAAAAAAAAAAATCAGATCTACAAGCTCATAGCGCGGCACTTGTATATCTGCTATTTTTGAATAGCCAAAGTATAAAATAATGGTTTAAGAGGTTACACAGATGCGTTCCCGGTATTAATGGGTTAAAAAAAGTTGTAATGGGAATAACAACGTTTCGGTCTGTTATCAGGTTATCTTTTAGGAATACTTTGGCTATTCAAAAATAGCAGATATACAAGCTCATAGCGCGGCACGAAGTGACGCGCTATGAGCTTGTAGATCTGCTATTTTTTTGTAGAGCTTGTAGATCTGCTATTTTGGAAAAAATCGTTAAAATGTGTGCAAATCTTTGAATATCTAAAAACATTTAAAGCGAACATTTTTTACTCAAATCTTTGCTTTTGGTGGTCCCTGGAACAAAATATTTGAGATGGGGGTCCGAAGCCAAATACATATCATTTTGGGGGTCCTTGACATGAAAAAGTTTGGGAACCACTGACATAGAAACATACATTTTTCAGAAAACTGTTTTGGTTTGGATTTAGAAGACATTTTGTAGAATCGGCCTCAGGTCTTAATGGGTTACCCGCTATTTTGGGCAGGTCATTGTAGGTGACATTTTGATTGCCAAAAAAAGATCACGCTAAAATAGCAGATCTACAAGCTTGTAGACATGAAATGGTATTAATTTCCGCATCATCAAGTATTTCCTAGTGAAACAGGAGCTGTGCGCTTCTCAGCCAATCACAGCCATGTGGTCGCGGGGTTAACTTGGACCACATTTTGCAACCTCCAGAAATAAATATTTGTCAGAAAACGTTTCTGTTACCCAGATATGAGCACTCTTCCTGGGCATGGAAGCTACCATGGCATGTGAGGAAGAATTATACATTACACCATATCGTTATTATGGTTGTTTATATCTAAAAGTTATATTTTACAATCACTTATGTGACATATTTTGGTAGCCTGTAGGAGCCAAAGATGTCTCCGCTAGGCCTGATGGCTATTGTTTTCGTTACAGCCTATCTGTTATGGTTCAGCTTGTCCCTGCAGCAGCTAGCATAACTATGGTCTGAGCCCTGTGCTCCAGGCAGAACTACCATACCACGGAATTGTGTCAGACTACGTGTCTAACGTACTTCTCCCCATGATATCATGTCAATTAAAGCATAACCATCACCACCTAGAATATCGTCTCGACTCCTATTGCCTCATCAATTACCGATTGATCCAGAATTCCACAACACATGCCTGGAGGTCACCTCGCAGTAACAAGTATCAAACAAGGCGGTGCTGGATCCAGGTTTATGTTTCATATTCATATTTCTGGCCTAACATGTTTTCAGAAACATATTTTAGTGAAGCTACTGTTTAGCTTTAAAATGAGATAATTCATAACACTTTAGATTATAGATTACATATTGTAAGATTTAACTTTTCATAAAAATACAGCAATTTTTGGGGGCATTGTTAATGCTCTAGTGTAGAGTCTAAAAGCTTGAAATATATACAGTATCTCTCATTTCAGCTCATCTTTAAGTGGTTAATGCCTTGCTCTACATACATACAGTACAGGGACTGGAACCCCCAACCCTGGCAGCGTTAGTGCCTTGCTTAGTGTGTCCTCTGACCTTGATCTTACTGCTGGCGGTGGAGGGTCTGCCTCTCTTCTCAGCCTCCAGGTTCTCAGGAAACAGGTCTCTGATGAAGGGACTGTCGAAAGGAGACATTAGTTATGAACATAGTAGGGGAGCAACAGTCAAAAACACATAAAATTGCAGATCTATAAGCTCACAAGGCATCATAACACGCCAAATTGTGAGCTTGTAGATGGGTTATTTTCAGAACTTTTGCTTGACAGCGTTGAAACTAAGAAGTATAAAATAATAACAGTAAGTATTTAATCGGTCTAATCAATTTAGTTGATTATAAAAAATCTGTTTGTTTTTTTGCATCGATTCGTTAACACAAAGCCTATCCAACAATTTGATCAATCCAAAAAGTAATCGATAGACTAATCGCTAAGAAGATAGCCGATAGGTGCTGCTCTAGAACTAAGGAGTCCATTCCATGCCTCCATATTCCAGTTCAGTACTTACAACTCACTGCTCTGCATCAGCTCAATGATGTCATTGAAGAGCACGTCTCTGTTTTTTTCACAGAAGCCGCTGACATCATACGACACCTGACAAGACAGAGTTCAATAATGTTCATTAAGACTTTATCCAAATCACTTTGTCTCATGGAGAATTCATTTCTCCAACTCACTCACACACACACACACACACACACACACACTTGTAGATTGGATCATTTTAAAATGGATTAATTGACTACATATTTGAGCACCACCTCGTTTATAATCCTGTGGATCATACTGTACATTTTATTATGGGACATTCTGTCCACCACTCTAGGCACTTTATTAGAGCCACTTGAGGCTAAAATTATGAGCAGGGAGATGTGTTCTGGGGTGGAGTTTAACTCTATAAACGCCATTGACTCGAAAACGCGTCAATTACTACTTAATCCACCCACGCCATTGACGCGTTTGACGCGTTGGATTTGCGTTCATTGTTTAATCTCTGATCGCGCTATGCTGCTTAAAATTCAATGTTATTCTCGAGTTCCACTTACTTCACCCATATCTGCATCCGGTTCCATGACCTGGGTTCCGTTTCCGGTTTTTGATTATTTTCCCCCGGTCATTTTCGTCCAAAATAGGTAAACAAACGGTTTTTCACACGGTATAACGGACAAACGGACAGCTTCTCTTCTATAATCTATGGTCTGGGTGACGATCAGTCATCGCCGTCGTGTATCACATCGTAATTTTGACGATCAAAACAATCTGGGAGGACGTCACATCCGTTTTCATGTTTTTCCCTGTCTAATCGCTCAAGAAGGGTAACAGTGACACAAGGAGCTGATCAAGCTATCATGTGCTGCTCTCTAGTGGCGGATTTGTGCTGCGTCTTTAAAAAACAGTCTGATCAATTATTTTCATGAAAATTTTCAAAATATAAAAATAAAAAAAACACAAATTGCTGGCAATGGGGGAGTACTTTATGAAAATACTCTGGCAGTCAAAGTAAGGATCAACCTAACTCATTTATATTGTGAGGTCCGTAGCTTCTTTTAAAGGATCTTATAGGAACGCTAGTGTACCAGGGTGTGCAGGTGTAATCAAAATGACATGAAGCGCGTGCTCATGTGTGTGCGTGCTCATGTGTGTGCGTGCGTGCGTGCGTGCGTGCGTGCGTGCGTGCGTATACCTTCCCAGCATAGTGGTGGATGATGAATCCTTTGTTCCAGCTGTTGAAGTGTTCATGGGAGCTGATCTGACTCTGCAGCTTCTGTATCAGAGTCTGGTCTGCACCTTCCCCTTTAGCGTGCATGGTCGCACACACATCATCTAGTATACTCATCACACCTATGGGGTTCTGACACACACACACACACACACACACACACACACACACACACACACACACACACGTAATAACACAAGCAATAAAAAAATCACACCCTGTGTGAAGTGGGCGGTGTCTTCCTAGCTAACCACAATACTGAATGGAGTCAACCAATATATATGCTTTGATCTGAAAGAGCCACTTAGTGTCAGCATGTGTCTTGCTAGCTAATCACAATACTGAATGGAGTCGATCAATCATGTACAAAAGATAAATACATTTATCTTTTGTAAAACACACTTTATGATGGACAAAACCATAACTTAAAAAAAACAATATTTTGGTTTTTTTTAAGTTATGGTTGCTTATATAGGGCTATGCACATGTGTCATGTGACACTGGCCAATCACATAGGGCTATGCACATGTGTCATGTGACACTGGCCAATCACAGTCCTGAATAGATTGTGATTGGCCAATCACAGCGCAGGATAATTGTACAAACTTTTAGGGCCGGTTTCACTGCCCAAGATATTTGTACATTTTTCCAAATCTCACTTATAGGGGCGGTTTCACCGCCCAAAAATGGTGTGAGCAAAAAAGATCAGTATTCTATATAGTCCGTGAGCCAGGACCCCAAAAATGGGGTCATCATTACCATCTGGGGGGATTAATTCTCATAGTGATTTTTGGGTAGGTATACACCCCTAGAGCTAGGAAAAATGTGATAGCCTTGCATCGGTGGTAGCTATCTGTGTGTTATCACTCCTTTTATAACCACAAGCCAAAACACAGTTTTCAAAATCCGAATGAAGCATTCTACTTCAAACTGATGGTTCTCTCTTATTATTGACCCTCTCTCTCTCTGAAAAATGGTTGGGATAAAGCTCAGACTATATATTGTCCAGAAAGGTTGTTAAAATTTGCATATCTAGAATATTTTTCTATTACAGGCAGTGACAACATAGTGACTATATGTGACATAAGATGTACTTTGGTTTTAATGAAAGATGGAACACAAAGGGTTCCTTTGTAAATTACCTATAGATTTAAAACCATGTTTACATACATAGATTCTAAGGAAATGTATTATGAAATTCAATAAACAGAATATAGTGCAATGGGTAAGAAAATATCCAAAATGGCCACTAAACACACGCCTGGCAATTTTTTACTTTTAATCCGCTTGTCTTAGAATACCTCTGTTTAATACCTCTTTTATAGGGTTTTCATATGTAGAATCCATTCCTGATGTTATTTTTTTAATATCAGGTCAATCATGTCAAAGGTCAGGTCAAGGTTAAAATTGACCTCTGGGAGAACAACAAATGGAAACAACTTGATGAACATTCATGGTTCACTATTCATGATTTTGTTTTTGAAAAGTGTCATTAACATGTCACAAGAACTGGTATTCATAATAACATGAATGTAAAATGATATAATCTAATGTCAAATATGTATCTTTTGCAACTACATCTGTATTCTCCAACCCACATCCTGTTCTACCTCATCCTTACAAGTATCCTCCTTATTAACATCACTCCTCATGTCATCTGTAGCTTGAACATATCATCAGTAACCATCTTCACCAGAGCAGTTACAGTACATCAGTGATGTACTTCTCACTCTCTGTGCCCTAAATTGATATTGCACCATGTCACATAGCTCTGACGGTGGGGTCACCCTTAGCAATGACAGGAACAAGAATATCCTAGATCTCCTATCCAAATTTTGTGACATCAAACGACTTGTCAGGTGGGGCTTGGTGGTCTGCCACTTTCCACAACATCACTTGTAAATAAATGAGCCCACATGTGGTGCAACAGGTTGGTCGGTGTTGGAGGAAGGGCCATTGACTTGTGGCACCCACCTCACCCAGCACATCAGGGTAGCCTGGGAAGTTCCCTGCCAGCAAAGTGTAGTGTGCTCTGATCTTGCCTTTGTCATACATATAAGACTGTCCCATCCCAATGCTCCATCTATACTTTACACTGTAGGTCCACCTGATACACCCCAATACACAGCATACAACAGGACAAGAACATCAGTGTAATCACTGAGCATGTGTATCACACCCTTTCCAGAGATGGCTGCATCAGGGATATAGGAACTCATGGTGATGTATGCCTCATCATGACTAAATGCAGTATCTATCGTCAGCACTGAAGGTGTACAACATGCTCAACGGCTTCTGCTTAATGTTCTTACTCTTCATGATGACATCTCATGTGGGTAAAGGACATTACTATTCACAACAGCATGGGGGCAAATTAGCCAAGGATGGGATTGAAGAGATGATCTTTCTGTGTGTGAGGAATCCTACAGCCCAATATTTTATGACCAAGACACACCAGTGCTTCAACTCTCCCTCTGTTTCTGCACATTTTGGGGAAGGCTTCAGTCCACTCCACTCACATGCATCATGACAGCATCTTTCCTGATCGTTATGGCAGTCTGCTCCCCAGACTGGTCAGCAGAGACAGTGATCCAGAATCCATCATGGTGCCGACAGACAAGGTCTAGCTTAGCCTCTATGCTATGGCATGGAGCACATGCATCTTCAGCAGGCACTGGGTTAGATATCAAGCACACTGCACATGGCCAGCATGGAAGAAGTGCTTCAGTCATGTGCTTCATGAGAGAAATGGTGAAGTTAATGTCAATGTGTCTTCCTGCGCATTCAAACTGGTGGATGTGAAGTGTAGGAAGAAGTTGTCTACCCACTGTCAGCCAGTAGGATGGAGATGTGCAGTGTCCAGGTAGGCTACTGCTGTATCTGTTCAAATGTCTTTGGCCAAGTTGATAGAAACCACTTCAGAGTGCTGCTGATACACTCAGGACTGACCACTGAACTTGCCTGTCATGTTCTGCAACCACATGCATTTCCACTTCCAGTGCTGAACCTTGCATCAGTTTTGCAATGCAGCTGAAGAATGACTGTATAACATGCATCCCACCGGGATGCACAATTACATTATAGAGCTTATATACCTGCAAGGTGTCAACAAACGGCTCCATGTCAATTGTGAGGTGAATAGGGCCTGCTGTACATGTCAACCAGTGACCATATCTGCTGCCTGCTTGGACACCTGGTTGGACGATAAGGTGCGAGAGAGACCTTGACCTGACCTTTAGCACATAGGCCAAAGACTGACCAGCAAGTCAAAATATAACATTAGAAATAGATTCTACACCTATGAATGCCCCCCCCCCCCAGGTCCCCATATGAATCACGTTCACGAAGTTCAGATTCCCTCACACAACTGCAATATTTTGTTGTTTTTAACATAATTTAGTACAATGGAACATCACCATGGGATGGACACCATCTTTGATTTGGCAATAAAAAATTAACTGATGGTAATTTGACTGATTCAGCCATATTTCTTGAACCTAGTTCAAGAAATATAGACCTAGTTTTAGACACCAAAACCACCTTTCTAGGTTGAACAGTATCATAAAGCCATTTAAGCTCCTGGCAGTCATATTGGACGCCATCTTGAAAATGATGGCTTTACGAGAAATATAATTTCCTAGATTTTTTTGTATGTTCTTAAGCATGCCTAGACGTACCAGAACCAATTGAAAAACCTTTTGTATATTTTTTTGGGGGGGGTTAATAGTATGTTTTCATATATTGACCCATGTAATTTTCGCCTAGTGTTATAACATAAAATGCATGATAGCACCCATAAAGCTACCATTGGTGCAAGGCTATCACATATTTTCTAACTCTAGACATGCATACCTTGACAAAAATCACTATGAGCATTAATCCCCTCAGATGGTAATGACCAACCCCCCTGGCTCACGGACTAATATGAATTCACTTCAAAAGCTCAAGCTCTAGATCATACATGGGCAACTGGCGGCCCGGGGGCCACATGCGGCCCCCACCTTCACTTAATGCGGCCCACAGGTTAATATCAGAATACCAGGCCTGACCTCGACTAATTTTTTTATTTATTTTTTTAAGGGACAAACATTTTTATAGTTGTTTTTTGGCCAAGCCTACACCTGCAACCACACGTAACTTCCACTTTATTCTTCTTATTCCTCGTCTTTGTATTGGTATTGTTTCGCCTCAGTGCGGCTGCAGAGTTCATGTGCAACCTCTTCCAGAGAGAGATAGAGACACTAGAAACTCTGCTGGAGAAACAAAACAAACTGTGTAGACATGGCCCTTTGAAATAAAATTTATTTTGGCATAAAAAAATTAAAATGCATTAGTCGACTGCCAGTCGACTATTGGCAATTAGTCGCCAATTAGATTCGACTAAACAAATCCTTAGTCGGGGACAGGCCTACAGAATACTGATATATTATTGATTTCAGCTGTTACTATTCCGAACATGCAAACATGACCCTTTAATTACATAATAAATAAACATAAGTATAACTAAATACATTTGAAATTAAATAAAAATTTTACTTTTCAGGATTTCAATAAAAAAAATAGGACAACAAAAAAACAGGATTATACTAGCAAAAATAGCGTTTTGAGCTTGTAGATCGGCTATTTTTGCTACTTTTGTGTGATATAATGGCGAAGTACGGCATTAATTACAAAAAAAGTTAAAATACGGAGATAAAAGGTTTCTGCCCGACAGTATATGCAATGTGGCCCTCTGGAGTGAGTGTGGCAATATAGTGGCCCTCTCCATCATCAAAGTTGCATCACCCCTGCTCTAGATCTACCAATGAATCTCTGTTCTTCCTACTCTCACCTATGTCATGAAATGTGGGTCATGACCACATTAAGAACATTACTAATACAAGCAGCTGAAATGAGTTTTCTCAGGAGAGTGGTTGTCATCTCCCTTAGGGATAGTTTTCTCAGGAGAGTGGTTGTCATCTCCCTTAGGGATAGTTTTCTCAGGAGAGTGGTTGTCATCTCCCTTAGGGATCGGGGGAAAAGCTCAGTGATCCATGAGAGACTGAGTACAGCCACTGTTCCTTTGCGTAGAAAAGGAGCCAGTTGAGCTGGTACACGGGCATCCAGTATGGATGCCTCTGATTGCCGCCCTATAGGGAGGTTTTACAGGTATGTCCGGCTGGGAGGAGACCAAGGACCAGATGGGAGATTATATCTCCATGCTGGACTTATCTTATATCCTAAAGCAGTGGTTCTCAACCTTTTCAGGCCACGAACCCCCAAAATAATCATATTTGAACTAGGGGCGGATATCACTAGGTACCTGACAATTCGATTCCGATTCAGAGGGCTACGATTCGATTATATTACGATTATTGCGATTATTGCAATTCGCGATGCATTGCGATTAATTTACTTCCATTATCTTTTATTGATAATAAAAACTACTGGAGGAGATGTGTCACTGTCAACTGGAGGGTTACATTTGCCAACATCAACAATTGCAGTCCTTTTTCGTAAAATAATACTGACTTATAACAAAGGCTTCTCAATATTCTGATAACCAACCAAAATCTGGCTGCTGCTTTGTGCAATTAGCATTATGATGACAAAAATATACATGATGATACTAATAATAAAATTAAAATAATAATATATAAAAACATTTGACATTTGTGAATCGATTCATAATCGTCCATGTTAGAATTGTGATTAATCTAAGAATCGATTTTAATTTCCACCCCTAATTAGAACTGGGGACCCCCAACCCTGATAAGCACAAGAAGGTAGGAGTTGAGGCATTACATTTCGTTTGACTCGGTTCCACAGAAAAATTTTGTGAAAATAGCAGATTTACAACCTCAGAACGCCTCGCAATGCATGGTTGGGATTTGTACTAAATTAGACTAATCAGAGTGTCTTCTCCCCTTCTCTAATTAAAAGCGAGGTGCGCGTGAGCTTACGCTAGGCGCATTGCTATTTAAATAACTCATTGGAGGAGATGCGCACAATTTCCTGCTGTGGGAAAGTTAGTGACCATTAAGCAGCATTAATGTAATATATAATGATTTAAGGGGACGGGGGAAACTGGCATTTTGGGCATGCAAAGAATCACACCTTATCCTCCAGCAATGTTTGCTGGAGGATGTCCAAGACATATGTCAAAGATATAGATATATCAACCTAACAACTTAGCGCTTTTCAATAGCAGGGAAATACACTAGACTTTAGACCAGGTTAGAGTGATTGGTCAAAGCAATAGTCACGTTTTGACTATTATTTAAGAGTGTAAGATAGCATTGAATCTATTCCATGAAGTTTGGTTTGTAATTAGTGACACCTGGTGACCAAAATATGTTACTGCAGCTATGTTGAACGAATGAATGAGCCAGAAGAACTCATCTTGTTGCGATGCGTTCTGAGCTTGTAGATCTGCAAATTTTGGTGAAGAGATCTGGGGCCCTATCTCGCGCCGCCATACCGCTTATGAAGGCTGGAGGAGCCACGAATCAAACCAGGAACCTTCTGATTCCCAGAAGGAAGCTCTACCTGCTGCCCTACTGCCACTGTAATTGGCTGATTTATTCTAACGAGGGACAAGGAACTGACCAACCAGAAGCACTCACCAATTTGGACTCGATGAGGTCACACACCACCTTGTTATTGAAATAGTCGATGGTCGTCCATTTGATTCCTTCACTTACGTACTCCTCCTACTCACACAACACACACACACACACACACACACACACACACACACACACACACACACACACACACACACACACACACACACACACACACACACACACACACACACACACACACACACACACACACACACACACACACACACACACACACACACATTACAACGTACATTCAAACACTTTAACCATACGAACACTAGCATCACTATTCTGGGACGACCATTTGGCAAAAATAAGCTGATCCACAAGGATCAGCTATTTCCGTCAAATACATTTGGTGTAGAGGGAAAATAGGCGCGGGCCTACCACACGTATTGAACTAAGTATAGTGTTCAATAACACATACACACAAAATAAATCACATTAATCCCCACACAGCAGATGATGGTTACCTGTTCTGCTTTCAGCGTCAGTTCAATGAAGATCTGCTGCAGTTTCTCGTTGACAAAGTTGATGCAGAACTGTTCAAAACCGTTTTTCTGCCAGACAGACAGACAGACAGTTAGTCATGCAGTTCTGTTCAGTCCAGGCCTTGCTTGCTGAACAAATGAATTAGAATGAATGTTCTCTAGTTGTGGGTAGAATTCTTCTGAGCTCTGTAGCTTTGTTCGAAAATATATGTATTTCTTTAATATGTGGTTGAGAAAGCTTGGAAGTGTAAAAATATTTTGTATTGTCACACGATTTTTTAATAATAAATAAATGAATCACCTGGAAAATCTCAAAGCCGTAGATGTCCAACACGCCAATGTTAAACTCCTCCTGATCCTTCTGTATGGCCTTGTTGACAGCCTGAGACACACACACACACACAGACACACACACACACACAGACAGACACACAATCTTAATAGTACCGGTAGTCATACTTCATGTAGCACTCTAGATCAGTGATTCTCAAGAACCCCCAGTTTGGCCACGGATCCCCCAAAACTCTTTATTTCTACAATACAACCCGAAGGGGTGACACAGAACAACCCAAACAAATAACCAAATAAAAACAGGTACCTACACAACAACACAGGCAATACAAAAGGAACAAAAGGAAACGAAAAAAATAAAAATTATAATAATAAAGAAAAAGGGTGGGAGGGAGGCTATATCCATAACAATTGTCCATTTGGTTCTTGACTATCAATCATTTAGCTGGGGACCCACTGGGATCCTCCCACCCAGGACACCTGTTGGGGGACCCTGGACCCCACTTTGAGAACCCACTTCATTAGACCACGGAACCCTACACTGTAAAATACTCAGTGATAATTTGACTCTGAGAGTGTACAAAGTGGGTCCATTTGGTTCCATTTGTACACTCTCAGAGTTACAGACTTGTAAGGGTCCATTTGGTTCCTTACTATCAATCATTTAGCTGGGGACTCCCTGGAACCCCTTCAAGGACCCCTGAGGGTCCCCGGAAACCCCCGCGCTGAGAACCTGAGTATACCAGGCGGACGTGAGAACTTACGTCCACCAGGAAGTCGAACAGGCGCGAGTAGAGCGCCTTGGACAGGGCGTCTCTGGTGAAACACGCCTGCTCCGTGTTCAGGGTCACCGAGATGACCTCCGTCTTGCCGCCCCACTTGCTGTCCATCACCCTGCTGGTCAGCTTGGAGCACAGACCCTCCTGACTGATGCCCAGCAGATAGGCTGGAAACGCCAGGACTGAGGAGAGGAGAGGAGAGGAGAGGAGAGGAGAGGAGAGGAGAGGAGAGGAGAGGAGAGGAGAGGAGAGGAGAGGAGAGGAGAGGAGAGGAGAGGAGAGGAGAGGAGAGGAGAGGAGAGGTAAATCCTTTGTGTGCTTGCACAGTACAGTATAGTATACTGCTTTTCAAAGAGCTGGAGAGACATGGACACTCCCTGTTACTGAACAAACATTCTATATTAATGAGTACTATCAGAATAGAGAATATGGAGCTATTTAACACTTATTTTAACCAAAAATATCACTTACTCTACCTTTAACTCTCTCAGTGCCAAGCCCCGAGTTATCCCGAGTTTTTTCTGAATGCCCTCAGTTTTTTTTTTTTTTTTTTTATGTTCAGAACCCAAGATATCATTATCTGAAGATTTGCAGCTCCATCCACTCTTTGTTTAACTTATAACTGAAAAAGGCTGTATCTCGCTTCCTAAGCACTTTATTTTTACTTTGAAAAAAAAAAAAATTGCTGGCAGCTTAGAGAACATATTTTTTTATAACATTGGCACTGAGAGAGTTAATTAAAAATACGAAAGGGTGAGTAAGGGACGTTTTGCCAGTAAACTATAATGCTGCTGCTATTGCTACTTGTGTCATAGTTTGTTATATGTCGTTTTTCATGTTGTGACTGTTCTGTGTTTTTTTTAGAGGACCACCTTTATTGTGTTTTTATCCTCTGTGATATTGTGTATGTCTATGGAAGTGCTCTTTCCTTTTATCACCAAATAAATTCATTCATTCACATGTTATTCATATGGGTGTGTGTGTGTGTGAGTGAGTGTGAGTGTGAGTGTGAGTGTGAGTGTGCGTGTGCGTGTGCGTGTGCGTGTGTGTGTGTGTGTCTCTCTCCTTACAGTCTTCACACTCTACAACAGCGTAGTTGTTCTCCTCTCTGAACGCGATGTTTCCCAGATGAAGAACTGAGGCAACAATCTGTAGAACTGTGTCCTGTTCGTCTCCTGTCAACCCCACTACAGACATGGCCTCCTGTGGACAACAACACACACACAAACATACACACACAATGTATTGTCACTGTCGGGTAAAAACCTTGTACCTCCATATTTCTTTGTGTTGAAACATGTTTTTTTTGTAAATTGATGCCCTCAGCCCTACAAGACTGTCGCACAAAAGTAGTGAAAATAGCAGATCAACAAGCACTATTAATTTTTTAAATAGTAATAAAAAAAAAGAAAGGTTTTTGGAGTTTTCCACCCAACAGCAACGATATACAGTACATGTACAGTATATGTACAGATACTCTAGATACGTATAGTTCTATTAGATTAGAGAGGTCATTTCCACAGTTCATTTTATACACTATTTTTCATCTGAAAAATGTATGATTTCATTTGGGAGGTTTTCGTATAAAATAGAAATGCAATAACTTGATAATTGCTTTGGCTTGTGACAGCCAAAAACTAAAATAAATGAATATGCAAGAGGAATCACTTCTCTGACTCTTTGTCTCCAATGATGTAATTGAATGATATAACAGTGTTTTTTTCTTTATAAATTATTTTTGGAAAAATAGGTTGTTGTGGGTCGAGCTTTCTTTTTATAACAGTAGGGGGCACCACAACATAGAGCAGAAACTGAAACATTACATCCAAAACAAACCATCTGAGACTTGATGTTAAAGAGATAGTTCACCCCCAAAATGATCTATCGATTAGTCACCCCATGTAGACTTGAATTCATGGATATTCTTTAGTTTTTGTCACATTCTCTAAGCCAATAATTTGATGACCGGCAGCGGTTCCAGTAGGAGACACAAAGAGTCTCCTTTTGTGTCTCCTACTGGAACCGCTGCCTACCGGTCCGCTGGTCATCAAATTATTGGCGACAAAAACAAAAAAATATCCATGAATTCAAGTCTCCACGGGGCGACTAATCGATAGAAAAAAAGTCCTTTTGGGGGTGAACTATCCCTTAAATGTTTGAACAGAGCATACATTTGACAGACAGACAGACAGACAGACAGACAGACAGACAGACAGACAGACAGACAGACAGACAGACAGACAGACAGACAGACAGACAGACAGACAGACAGACAGACAGACAGACAGACTGAAAGACAGACCATGGTATCGGCGAACTCCTTCTTGTCGTCCAGGTCCTCTACGGTGTAGGTTCCAGACTGGTTGAGGTACAGGTAGTAATCGGCCGTGGTGATGCCCAGGTTCTCCCTCTGCTCGCCACTCGCTCCCTCCAACAGCTACACACACAACACATAGGACAGACACACTATAGCAGTGGTTCCCGAACCTTTTAGCTCGAGACCCAAAAGATACATTATATGTCTCCCTGGGACCCAATACTAGTGAAAATAGCTGATCTACAAGCTCTGATGCGCTTGTCGATCAGCTATTTTCACTACTTTTTTTTCTTTCTAATCTATGGGATTTCTTAGATTTTTGTATTAATTTATTCATGAAATTTGTTTGAAAAATGTTTCAATTTGTTTTTAATTTATGAAACAAATATGCATTATTTGGGGACATTTTTGAAAATCTTTTGAAATAATAATGAAAAAGAAAATGTGGGAAGTGAAAAATAAAGGGACATTTACTCTGATGGGCCCGCAACCCACAAATGGGTGCCGACCCAGTGTTTGAGAGACACTGCGCTATAGTAGTACTAGTAGTAGTAGTAGTACTTGCAGTAAATGATGAGGTTATGGAACATTAAGGCTGTAGTACTAGAAGTAATAGTAGTAGTACTCAGTTTGTACTGAGTTTTCGTAGGCCTATTTTGAGTGTATTATTTACTTTAAAAGGTAGGGCAACAGATAACAGGACAACTTCAGATATTTACATAGTAGACCATATCCATATCAAAACAATAACGAGTGGAGGATGTAGCTAAATGTGGGGAGCATGCGCTGGAAGCATTCTACTGTTAACTTAACAGTGAAATTAAAAGGTATATTAATGATATAAATATACTTGTATTTGTTTATATGGAGCCTGTGTGAGTTTACCAGGGTGGAATTCTCCCACTCCTGCAGTGTTCATTTAGTTGACTAAGATCCTAAGACTAAAACTACAAATGTTTTGATATTTAGTCGACTAAGGCTAGACTAAGACAATTCAGATGAGAAAATAGGACTAAAACTAAATAGTGTCTTATTCAAAAGGCTAAGACTAAAGGTCTTTACAGACGGGGAGCGGTGGACGCGGACGTTACCGCTCGGATCAGCGGGGATCGCGTCGCAATCATTGTCATTTTGTCCTCCTGCGCGGCGCGGGGAAAAGAAAAGCTCAGCACAATCCAGCTCACAAACAAGCACGAGAGCGAAGATTTCATGGGACCGCGCCCGCTCGCCTCACCGCCCCACAGCTTCTCCTCGTGTCCCAAATAATCGCCCGCCTCTAATTGAAAATGAATTACATAGGCGCGCTTCCCGTCTGAAATGACCTTAAGACTAAATCAGAATTTGCTGTCAAAATGAACACTGCACTCCTGACACCACAACATGATTTCCAAAATGTATACAAGATATTTAATGTTTAAGGTTCTGTGTTCCATATTACAGCAGTAGTAGTAGTAATAGTACCTGGTAGTAGATATGGAAGTTTCTCTCTCCTTGGTTCTGACAAACTACTCTGGTTTTCTCCAGCAGGAAGTTGGAGATCTTTCCTCCGTCTGGTTCTCCTCCTCGGCTGAACTGGATGTCAAAATACTTCCCCTGTGACACACACAGTACATCCGAATCAGCACCACTGCCCTACCACATTGTTTTTGTGTAGTGTTGTTGTTTAGTAGGAATAAACCCAGAAGCACCCGGGACTAAGTGGACTAAGAAAGGGGAGGAGCCAAACCGAGTTCCTGTTTCTACACAAAAAAAGGTATCCTGGGATCAATACCATTTTCGGGTTTCTGATCCGGTCGGAGCGGAAATAACATTACGTCATCAGTTGGCCGGCGCTGTGCACCTTCAAAATGATTCCCCTGGTTTAAAACTGCTTTAGTTTGGTATAATCGTTTCGTTTGGTATAATAATCATTGTATGTCCAATACATTTTCTATTCTAACTCATAGCGCTACTAGCAAGACTAAACTAATTGATTCGCATTATGTGGGGAACAAAAACAATGTGACGCCAACCGGAACCAACCACCGGAACCCCGATTCCTTCTTTCTAAATAACGCGGCTAGTTTTAGAACGAATACCAGGCTTTCCTCCACGGTGGAAAGGCTGGTGACGTGATGGACAGGTGTAAAACAACAGGTGAAATTAGTTTTTTTGTGCAAGCTCCATCGTTTTTGTTATTTCCATAAAAAGATAAAAGAGGGGGGCAGAGAGAGAGATATATAATAAATAATTAAAAAGTTATAATAAAAAACAAACAATTTATCTACAGAATTATTTACACATAGTATATCTCTCCGGTACCTGAGGTGAGACATAAAGTGCGTGAGCATAGCAGAAGGTATACTGAACATGATATGGATGTTAAGGTGCAATAATAATAACAATCAGCACGTGGTACATTTTAAGGTGCAGGATTAAGGTGCAGAGAGTTTGACCACATAGTCCACATAAGGTCACTGTCACTGGTACAATCCACAGGTAGGTCCACGAGGAAGAGCGATCGATCGATTGATTGATCGATCGATCGATCGATCGCTCGCTCGATTAGTCAATCAATCAATCAATCAATCAATCAATCAATCAATCGTGTAGCAGTCAGTAGTGTCCAATGTGAACGCACCTTGAGAACTGCTTTGATAAACAGAACAAACGTGTAGCACTGCTTGTTAAATTCTTTATTTTGTATTTAGATCAATCTGAGCCATTTATTTTAGTTATTTGTCTGTACTATCTATTAGGAATTTGACGTGTTAACTGCGTTCACACCGTCCCATCCCCCAGGTAACACTGGTACTTACAAAACGACTGGAGTTGTTGTTGCGAACCGTCTTGGCGTTTCCAAACGCCTCCAGCAGAGGGTTTGACTGGAGAATGATGTCTTTAACATGCTGGACAGACAGACAGACAGACAGACAGACAGACAGACAGACAGACAGACAGACAGTAAAACGATCAGATCCTAGAAGATCAATTGACAGTAGAAACACAATGTGGAGGACTGAAGAAACCAGAATTGTAAGAAGATGTAGTAATAATAATAATAATGGGCATTAACTCATTCAATGCCAGACTTATTTCTGGTTGTGTTGTCCCAGTGCCAGAGCCAAAAATTCATTGTAAAAAAAAAGTGCTTAGGAGCCGAGATACAGCCTTTTTCAGTAAGAAGTTAAACAAGAAGTGAATGGAGCAGCAAATTTACAAATAATGATATCTTGGGTTCTGAACATTATTATTATTATTTATTTTTTTCATGACGTCTTAGACGTCCCGTGGCGCTCAGGGCTTAACAATGGCGATAAAACGTGACGTCTTAGACGTCATGTGGCACTGAATGAGTTAAGCGCTCAGGTCCTGGACCTGGTGAGACGAAGGAGGAGCCCGGCCAGGAGGCCACCCACAGAGCCTAGTCCCTCCACGTGCCAGAGCCTCTCCTCTCCCCCAGTCCCGGCAAAGTAGTTCCGGAGAAGAGGACTGAGTGGCCCTGTCATTCCCTAAGAGGTCTGACCGTGGGTAGCTACTGGGACATAAGTCGGGGGCTTGATCCACCCCGGCTGGGTCACCTGGGCGAGGGTGTATGTTGTTGCGAGACCCCGAAACACTCGATGACCCCAGGCTACAACACTGATGATACGTCCCAGGTGCATCCATGTGATGTTTTCTTTATAATATAATAATAATACTTTAGTTCCCTTTGGTTGTTTTGCAGCATTTGTCACAGTACATTTGGACATGATATGTGAAATGTGTCCTCTCCATAAGACCTGGAACGCATCTGTGTCACTTTAGATTTCTTTGGCTATTCAAAAATAGCAGATATACAAGCTCATAGCGCGGCACCGAGTGCCGCGCTATGAGCTTGTATATATGCTATTTTCTGCTATTTTTTTGTTAGGATTTAGAAAACATTTTAAAGAATCGCCTCAGGTCTTAATGGGTTAACTCATCCTATTAGGAGCAGTGGGTGTTGTTAATACAGCACCCAGGGAGCAGTCAGGGGGTTAATTGTCTTGCTCAGGGACACTTTGACATAATAGACCAGGGCCAGGGGGGCCAACCGGCGACATTCTGATTACCGGACGGCCTCTCTACCAGTGGTGGAAGAAGTACTCACATATTTTACTTAAGTAAAAGTAGCAATACCACAATATAAAAATAAGCTGTTACAAGTAAAAGGCATGTTCAAAATGTTACTTGAGTAAAAGAAGAAAATTATTGGCATCAGAATATACTTAAAGTACCGAAAGTAAAAGTAATAAAATGATTGAAAATAGCAGATCTACAAGCTCACAACCGTCGCGATGCGATGCGTTGTGAGCTTGTAGATCGGCTATTTTCAAATAGCCTATGTATAAAATAGGGCTGAAGTGGTTAATGTATGCTTCATAGTATAATAATTATACCTGCAAAGTAACTAGTAGCTAAAGTTTTTAAATAATTGTAGTGGAGTAAAAGTACAATATTTGCCTCTGAGATGTAGTGGAGTAGAAGTACAAGTATTGAAAATTGGAAATACTCCAGTAAAGTAAAAATACCTCAAAATTACAGTACAGTACAGTACTTGAGTAAATGTTAGTTACTTTACACCACTGCTCTCTACCCATTCAGCTACAGCCGACACATACTGTAAGAAGAGGAGGAGGAGGACGACGACGGAAGAGATGAGAAATAGAAGAGTAGAGGGAGAATAGGAGTAGCAACAGACTGTTAAAGGTACACATTTCTAGACAGAAACATATAAAGGAGGTGAATACGAGCGTAGAAAGGTTGAGCAGGTGTAAAGGAACAGTTGAGGAGGTTTAGAGGTTGTATTAGAGGAGGTGTACTGTAGACTCACCTGGACTTTGCTTCCTCCTCCAGATACTTTAGAAATGTAACTCATGATGTATTTGGCTGCAACCGTTTTACCTGCACCACTCTCCCCACTACGCGCGTGCACACACACACACACACACACACAGTTTGTTTACAGACTGTCACAACTGGTTACCTGAATTTATAATTGATTAATAATTCATTGGATAAATACAAAATAAAATAAAACAAATCCACGTTCCCACCTGATAATGACACACTGGTTCTCACAGTCGATCATCATGTTACGGTACATGTTGTCAGCCAGGGCGTATATATGAGGAGGATTCTCATACTGGGCCTGAGGAGAGGAGAGGAGAGGAGAGGAGAGGAGAGGAGAGGAGAGGAGAGGAGAGGAGAGGAGAGGAGAGGAGAGGAGAGGAGAGGTGGAAAAAGTACTCACATTTTGTACTTAAGTAAAAGTATCAATACAGTATTGAAAATTGGAAATACTCCACTCAAGTACAGTACAGTACCCAAATGTAACAAAAAAAAGTGTGTATGTGTGTGTGTGTGTGTGCGTGTACAGTACTTACAGCTCCCTGGTACAGCTCTATCTCTCTGTCAGAGAAGTACGGCAGCTGTTTAAACGGGTTTACTGAGATCAGAACCGACCCAATGTATGTCTGAGGTCAGAGGTCAAGGAACACAAAAGGTGCCAACATACAGTACCAACATAATCAGGTAGAAATATAATCACAACTGTCACTGATTACAGGAATTTTCAATCTTCAACTATTTACTAAGGCTGTCACGAGTATGACATTTCTGTTTGGCTTTTAGGCTTCCTAAACAAAACCTTCCACAGGGCAGATATGACAAATAACTTACAAACAAAATGACTGACATGTTTGATCATTTTAGACCTGTTCTAAAAACACCTTCTAAATCCTGACCTAAGTTTTCTGAAAAACTTCAAATATTTATTCAAAGATTACAACAAATGTATGTTGCTATATACTGTACATACATAGCAACAGGAACCCCAAAAGGGGTTCCCGTCCAGAAAGGTATAGTTACAAATAGGGGTTCCCGCCCAAAATGGGTTAATATATACTATCTTATAAATTGTGGAAATAGCAGATCTACAAGCTCACAACGTCTTGCGTTGTAAGCTTGTAGATCAGCTATTTCCACTATTTTTGTATTTAAATGCACGAACATTTTTCAACATGGAAACAATTATGCAAAAATAATTGTGATTATCTCAAATAATTGCGATTAGGCGATTATGTGATAATTGTGACAGGCCTACTAGTTTGTTGACCAGGCTTCATGTCATTTATTCCTATCTTGTGCTTTGTAAGTCGTTCTGAATAAGAGCATCTGCTAAATGTCTACCGTGTCAATAGCTTCAACTACAAGCTAGCGGTGTCATCAGCAGTGTTTTGATTTAGTTTTAGTCATAGTCTTTTGAATACAATTCCATTTAGTTTTAGTCATATTTTAGTCATCTGAAAAGTTTTAGTTTTTGTCTAGTTTTAGACGACTAAATATCATAAGATTATAGTCGACTAAATCTACAGTTGATTTAGTCGACTAAACTGTATTTAGGCAGGCCTTGATGGCGTCGTAATGGCTGATTTTACACTTGGTTGCATGCTGAAAATAGCCGATCTACAAGCTCACAACACGTCGCAGCGCGGCGTGTTGTGAGCTTGTAGATCGGCTATTTTCAGAGCGCAACACCCGAGCGCAACCAAACATAAAATGACTTGTCTTTTAGTTCTACTGGATCTCTTTCTCCACTAACATTTTAGTCTAGTTTTTATTTGTTAACGAAATTGTCAATAATATTTAGTCTTAGTTTTAATCATCGTAGCTTTTTTTAATCTAATGGTCGTCAGTGAAAAAAAGGTAATCGACGAACATTTTTCGTCATAGTTTTAATCGACACAATAGACACTGGTGACTGGTGTCATCAGTAGCTCACATCAAAAGGGTTCAATGTATCATTGCATCAGAATACCACTAAACTGTTGTGGTTCTTTGGTGACCATGGACGACGTTGCACATGCCTTTATGGTCTGTGGTCTGGAATGGCACCGATGCAGTGACCAGAGATGTTTACTAGACATTACAAATCACTGTGGGGAAATGTATGCTCAAATGTTATCTTAGAAAGAAGCACTATACCATAAGAATGGTCTATGCCAGGGGTCTTCAACAGGGGGTCCGGGACCCCTAGGGGGTCCTCAAGAGTTACTACAGGGGGGCCACCAAATCTTTGTGTGATAGGATCATGTTCTTTACATTAACCACTTGAACCCTAGCATCCCTATTCTGAGTGGAACAGCCAAAAATAGCAGATCTACATGCTTGTAGATCGGCTATTTTTGGCCAAGAGGTTTGGTGTAGAGAGGGGAAAAAGAGCAGACTAAGTATTGATGGTTTAAGTGGTTAAATGTCTGAAAATACACATTAATCCAACATACACTGAGGATAGTGCTGTCAAAGTCTATGAAACTCTCTACGGAATCTCTACGAAACATTTTTTATCTGCAACGCAATGTTATACAATACGTAGTGGGGGGGTCCCTGCTTTATCTCTCTCTCGGCTAAGGGGTCCTTGGCCTGAAAACGTTGAAGACCCCTGGTCTATGTATTATGAGAGGGGGGCCTCTGGCTCTGGACATTCCTTTGTATTGGCGGCTGGGGATGTGTTTTATCCCTGATTCTGGTTATAACCAGAAGCAGGGATAAAACAATGCATGTATTTAATTCAGTCTATAGACTTCCACAATTTATAAGATAGTATATATTAACCCATTTTTTTTCTCACTACGGTGAGATGACATGAGCTACTTTAAGGATACAAAGATGTAGTCGTCCATGTATCTCCTCTTCAGGTTGTCTGTGATGGACTCCTCATTGATCTTAGACAGCAGGACCATGTCGTCCACGCCTCCCACCTTGGCATTCTGAGTCTGCCAATGGTATTTCTCCTTACTCCCCTGAGAGAGACACACACACACACACACACACACACACACACACACACACACACACACACACACACACACACACACACACACACACACACACACACACACACACACACACACACACACACACACACACACACACACACACACACACACACACACACACACACACACTAACCATTTATTTATGTCCACATAAAGGAGAATACATACAGGGACACAAATATTATAGGTGCAGTAGGGTTACATTGACAAAATCATGGCATAAGTTTTCCTGATACAATAAACATGTCGCTCAGTACTCTAGGGGTATAAGTAACAGCGTCTCTGCCATATATGGCGGCTGTCAATTATAGCAGAGATAGCACAATACTTTGCCAGCCTTTTTTGCCTCCTTTTTGGGCATCCCAAGTTGTTGAGGCCCTCTAACAACCAGTCTGTGGGTATGTCCCAGGCTGCCAAATATGAAAACAAATGGTCTGCACCTATAGCCCAGCTCTGAGATGGTATGTAGGAGTGGTTGGTATGTAATGACCTTGGTCATAAAGGCCTCCTCTAGGCTAAGGTCAAAGGTGCATGCCATCTCTAAAACAGACACTTCCCTGGACTCTTCATCAACCACAACAACATCTGGTGTATTAGCTGTCAAAGATGTAAATATGTCTGGGTTATCACAGAGATGGAACATGTATGAAATGACACGGGAATGTTTGTACATTCTCACTGTAGATGCATGATATTTTGATATGTCCTTCGCTATGAGTTCCACTATTCTATTGTGACGTGCTATGTAGATCCCTTTGTATGCATAGCAGCCATTCAAGATGTGCGACAGTGTTTCAGTGATCTGTTCTGTGGTGTGGTGCAAGCACACACACACACACACACACATCACAGATGGTGGTCATCGCTGTTTCAAACCACAAATCAAATTAAAAATTGCCACATAAAACCTTACATTGAGATGACCTCTTCCAACTACAAAAGCAGTTTATTAGTCACATGATTTGTATTCAACTGTCAGTGTGTAAGCAGCTCCATTCAGACCACCGATGTGTCAGTATCACATCATGGGGTCCTCCAGCAAGGCATGCTTAATCTATGGAAAAAGGGCGCTTATTCCCTATCGATTCATTATTCTATGTTATGTATGGTCTATAAGTACTCAACCCATTAAGACCTGAGGTCGATTCTACAAATGCCCTCTAAATCACTAGTTCTCAACTTCTCACACTTTCAAGATTTTTCAAAAATGTTGAAAAACAAGCTCTGTGAGCTTGCATGTGTGCTATTTTTGAATAGCCAACGCAAAAATCTTAAAATGACACAAATGCTTTCCCGGTTTCAATGGAAGAGTTAAGTCTAAGTAGGCTAATAGCCTATTAGACACACAGCATTGCAGTCTCTAGACCACTAGCCTCGGAAACCAGACCACTGGTTGTCAACGTGTGGTCAGGGTACAACCATGGGGTCCTTGAAGGAGCTCCCAGGGGTCCCCATATAATATTGATAGTTAGGAACCAAATGGAACCAACCGTACACATCCATTCGGTTACATTTATTCCAGAGTTCTCAAGTTAATTTAACACTGAGGATTTTACATTCAAGATTGGGCTCCCAGAGATTAAAAAAAAAAAAGTATAAAATGGGGGTCCATGGCCTGATGCATATCAAACTGGGGGTCCTTGAAATTAAAAAGGTTGAGCGTCACTGGTGTAGACAATGCCATACATGCTACAATGACTTCTATCACTATCATATACATGATATACTGTTTATAACCTAGTTCAGTGGTTCTCAACCAGTGGTCCGGGGACCACCAGTGGTCCTTGGGGGGGGTACCAGGGGGTCCCCAGAGAAATTAGTTAACATAGCGTCACAATAATTTTTAACCACTTAGCTTTGGCTATTCAAAAATAGCAGATCTACAAGCTCATAGTGCGGCACCGAGTGCCGCGCTATAAGCTTGTAGATCTGCTATTTTTAGAAAAATCTTGTGTGCATATCTTTGAATATATGTGTTTTTTAAAGCGAACATTTGTAACTTAAATTTTGCTTCTGGGGGGTCCCTGGCACAAAACATTTTCAGATGGGGGTCCGTGGCCAAATATAAAGTATATCAATTTAGTGGTCCTTGGCATGAAAAAGGTTGAAAACCACTGACCTAGTTAAATGTCAGGAAGGGAGGCTCGGGCTATGAAGGTACAGTATGACACAATTGACACTGCCCAAGTGCCCAAGCCTAAGCAGTACTGTACTGTACAGTACAGTATAGCCTATAACAGAACTAATTACATTAGAATAAAATAGACAACACCACTCTGAGGGCCATTTTCGACAGTAGTTCAGATGCGGTTTCATGATAACTGTAGTATTCTTGTCCTGAAGGGATCTGAATTCCCAGCATTCCTGTTTCTCCTGGGAGCACAGAGAGGATCAGCTCTGTCCCGACACGTTCACACGTCTACCTACCTCTGGGGATCCTGAGTCCTGACCCTCCCTACCAGCTTAACACTAAACACTGGTCCTCTGGGACCTTCAGCTTAACACTAAACACGGGTCCTCTTTCTTGGACCTTCAGCAGTCCTGATAGGATATGATTCATGAAACCAGCAGCACTAGAGGTTCTGGTAGGATATAAACCAGCAGTACTAGAGGTCCTGGTAGGATATAAACCAGCAGTACTAGAGGTTCTGGTAGGATATAAAACAGCAGTACTAGAGGTCCTGGTAGGATATAAACCAGCAGTACTAGAGGTCCTGGTAGGATAGAAAACCAGCAGTACTAGAGGTCCTGGTAGGATAGAAACCCAGCAGTACTAGAGGTCCTGGTAGGATATAAACCAGCAGTACTAGAGGTCCTGGTAGGATATAAACCAGCTGTACTAGTCTAGAGGTCATGGTGCTATAGAAAACCGGCAGTACTAGAATTCCTGGCAGTCTAATTCTATATAAACAGTGTTAAACAGGGTTATGTTGTAGCCTACAATGTACATACACTACAGAGTAGAGACTCACTGCTAAAGTTTACCAGTGCACTTGTGTTTATAGCAGCTGAACACTTGATAAACAATCAATTTAAAGCAAATGGAGCTAAAACTGTAGTAATCAATAGTCAATCAAACGATTCCCTATTGATGGATGTACTATTAAACTGCATATAAGCAGTTTTCTCTTGATGACAGCTCTCTGGTGGTTATAAAGGAAAAATCTGACAGGAATACAAACTGTCTGTCATACTGCTGACACAAAACACTGACAGGTTCGGGTGAGAACTGAACTTGCAATCAGTGGTGGAAAAAGTACTCAAATGTTTTACTTAAGTAAAAGTATCAATACTGCATATATAGAAATACTATAGTATTAAAAAAAAAGTCCAGAATTCAAAATGTACTTGAGTAAAAGTACGAAAGTATTGGCATCAAAATGTACTTAAAGTACCTAAAGTAAAAGTACTCATGATGCAGAATGTCCCATTTCAAGCAGATCTACAAGCTCACAATGCGTGAGCTTGTAGATCTGCTATTTTCAAATGGCCGAAATGTATATAGGGCTGAAAGGGTTTTGTAATAATAATACAAATCTACAAAGTAACTAACTAGTAACTAAAGTTTTCAAATAATTGTAGTGGAGTAAAAGTACAATATTTGCCTCTGAGATGTAGTGGAGATGTAGAAGTAAAAATACTGAAAATTGGAAATACTCCAGTAAAGTAAAAAATCCTCAAAAGTGTACTTAAGTACAGTGCTTGAGTAAATGTACTTAGTTACTTTACACCACTGCTTGCAATTCATAATAAAGCTATAATTCTAACTTAAGAAATGCGTGCATTGCAGCTTTGTATCCCTCGACAACAGACGCATGTAAAACAGGATTAAAAAGGTGAATTAAACCCAGTGGTGGAAAGTAACTAAGTACATGTACTCTGTATTCATGTGCTATACTTAAGTACCATGTTGATGTATTTTTTTTACTTTACTGGAGTATTTCCAATTTTAAATACTTTTACTTCTACTCCACTACATCTCAGAGGCAAATATTGTACTTTTACTCCACTACAATTATTTGAAAACTTTCGTTACTAGTTACTTTGTAGATTGTGGTCATTATTACAAAACATACAGTAACCACTTCAGCCCTATATACATTTCGGCCATTTGAAAAAAGATTTGGATACATTTTTTAAAACTTGTGAAATAGTACATTTTTAATTCTGCACTTTTACTTGTAACAGAGCATTTCTACATTGCAGTATTGATACTTTTACTCAAACATGCGAGCACTTTTTCCACCACTTATTCTGACAGGAATACAAACTGTCATACAGAGTGCTGACACAAGACATTGACAGGTCTGTGAACTGAAGCCATTCATAATAATAAAGGTATATTTCTAAATTAAGAAAAGTTTGCAGGGCCGAAATGTGAGCATTTGCAGCTTTGTATCCCACCGTGGGATTACAAAGCTGCATCTGTCGTGGGACTCACGACAGATGCAAGTAAAACAGGATCCAAAAAGGTGAATTTAAACAAAGTGTTCAAAGTGTTGATCTCACCATTATGTCTGCTGTGCTGTTACTTCCTGCTCTGTTGTGTTGAGAAACCTTCCTTCAGGTACAGAGAGAATAAAGGAGTGTCCTTATTGTCCTTATACTTCACTTCTGATCTGTCACAACATGGTGAAACTCTCACTATAAAACAACACTATAACCCTGTTTGTGTAGCACAGATCACAGCTGCTGTCCCCAAGATGTCACCGGATCCAGATTATGTGTCAGATTTGTCAATCTTCCAGATGTGGACTGTGTTTTTGTGTGTCTGGAGGTTTGGTTTGGACGGGAATCCCTGTTGTAACATGTGTGGACAGGTAGGGAAACACCTTCCTTCACTCGCAACCCAGCTGGAATCATGGGTAGTGTAGTCCTAGCCATGGTTCACATGACGCTCGTCTGTCACAAGCGTCATGGAACCACTTGTTCTTGGTTTGCGATGTCTTTACATTTACAACTGCTACATCTACATAAACGTTTAGATTTCAAATATAAAGTTCTAAATTCACGGCTACGGATGTAAAAAATCGAAACGCCCGCGTTTAAGTATCCGTATCTTCCGTATTGTTCAATAAAAAGTATTTTTATTCGATTGCCAGCCATTTTCTTCGATTTTTTCCCCGATGCTTTCTACTACGCGATCCTATTGGTTGGGAGGTGTATTCCACTCTGATACATCAAAATATATGAAAAATGGCCGTCAATCGGATTAAAATGCTTTTTATTGAACAATATGGAATATATGGGTACTTAAACCCATGCGCCTCAACGTGTTACATCTGTGGCTTAGGGGTCAGCACTTTATATTTGAAATCTGAACGTTTATGTAGATGTAAGAGTTGTAAATATAAAAGATTCGCAAACCAGGAACAAGTGGTTCATGTCATGTTTCAGGGCTAAGTAGTCCCGGAATCTACATCCCATGGCCTGGAGGGATGACATGGCCGCGCAAAACTATGCTCTTTTTATTCAGATAGATAGACAGTGCATGGTGGAAAAAGTGCTACATTTTTTTTTTACTTAAACATTGAAATAAATAAGTAAAGTAAAAGTCTGGAATTCAAAATTTACTTGAATTAAAAAGTACAAAAATATTAGTATAAAAATGTACTTAAAGTACCAAAAGTAGAAAGTACTCATTATGCAGAATGTCCCATTTCAAATGTTTTCAAATGTATACAAATATTTTGAAAATAGCAGATCTACAATCTATTTTCAAATGGTCGAAATGTAGGGCTTAAGTGGTTAATGTATGTTGTATGTATGTACAAAGTAATGTATGTACAAAGTAACTAATAACTAAAGTTTTCAAATAATTATAGCGGAGTAAAAGTATAATATTTGTCTCTGAGATGTATAGATAGATAGATTAGATAGATAGATGGATAGATAGATAGATAGATAGATAGATAGATAGATAGATAGATAGATAGATAGATAGATAGATAGATAGATAGATAGATAGATAGAGCTGTATTCATTATTATATATATATATATATGTATATATATATATGTATATATATATATGTATATATTATATATACATATATATATATATATATATTGTATTCATTATTTATTTATCCTTTATTTGCATTGTGATGTATATCATTTTGAGAATAATTAAGAATTACGATTATTTAATAGGCCTGACAACCGACTAGCCAATCCACGGCACGACCATCCCTCCAGGCTATGGGGTCTGCACTATGGACAGATACTTTCTGTACATGTCCAGTTTGTACTGTAGGAGACTTTTCTCCTTCACCAGAATCATGTTCTGAATAAGCACAGAGGTCCTTTAAGTTTAATCCACTATTTGTTGAGTGAAAATCTGTTACTCTGCAATTTTATGTTTGCAGTAGATTAAAATAGACATTTATTGAAGTGATTAAACTACAGTATCTGTCATTTGTCGTTTTCTTTAGTTTTACATTGTAGAATAACAACGAAGACATCAAAACTATGACATTATAATGTAGTAAACAAAACAACCGATTTGTTTAACCCTGTTTTATGACAAATAGTAGACCAGACCCACAAGCTCACAATGCATCACATTACATCCTGATGTGTTTGGTAGATCTGCCATCTTTACTATATATATATTTTTTTTAAATCTTGTTATAAGCCTACAATGACATGCCCAAAACTAAATTAATGGCAGATGTTGCACACTCCTCCTGGTAATCTGTCAACCAGCTTCATGAGGTTCAGTTGGAATTATTTTCAGTTGACAGAAAAACATGCAACTCGGTCTGATGAGTCCGACTTTGAGATGGTGGGTTCCATAGTTATAATATATCGGTGGGTTCCAGCCGATGCAGAGAAGTTGAATGGATGATCTCTGCATGTGTGGCTCCAACTGTGGACCCTGGAGGAGGAGGTGTGATGCGGTGCAAGTGAACATTATTCGTGTTTCAACAGGAGGACAATGACCCTAGTCTGTGACTGTAGCTGTGGGTGGGTTTCATTGGTCATTGGTACTTAATATAACTTATAAGAAAGCTAAAGGATTTACTCAGGATAACCGTATAAGGTTAGATCTGTCTCGGTCGCTTTTTCGTTCGACTTTTTTTATTTTCTCCCAAATTAGTCATTATTTCAATAGGCTCTATGCAAAGCAGCCATATTGGAAAGAAATTGGGCCTCTTCTTACTTCCTTCACAGGTGTTACCAATGATACTAATGAAGGCTCTGTTCCATTCTGGTCAGGGTGCTGATATCGTGCATGTTGGCTCACTAGAAACACTCCATTTTGGTCCCCAAATGGCCCCTTATGGTGGGTATGTAACTCTGAGTGTGTACACTCTCAGAGTTATGGGGGTCCTTGAAAATAAGACAACCACTATGCCACACTAAATGGAACAGAGCCTTCATTAGTATCATTGGTAACACCTGTGAAGGAAGTAAGGAAGGGGCCCAATTCATTCCCAATATGGCTGCTGTGCATAGAGCCTATTCCAGTCTCAATATACTACATCAAGGCTGCTCCTTTTCACCTGACAGTGAGGGGTTTCACCATCAGGATGTAAGGCATGCAGAGGTACACACTATCCTTTAGTACATTGGTTCTCAAAGTGGGGTCCGGGGACCCCCAGGGGTCCCCAGCTAAATAGATAGTTAGGAACCAAATGGACCCTAATGGGTCTGTAACTCCGAGTGTACATATCATGATACAGGTGATGGTATTTCTGCTGGGCATTACTGCCTGACGCACCTCCAACAGTGCCTTTTGAGCAGATGTGCTGTGACACCTCACTGAACACCTCTATGGGCCTAAACGGGTCATCAGCTGGGGACCACCAGTGATCAACGATCAAACATTTGTACACTCTAAGAGTTAAATTAACATTGATTTTACAATATAAATTGGTGTCCCAGAGATATAAATGCCATTAAATGGGGGTCCGTAGCCTAATGCATATCAAACTGGGGGTCCTTGAAATTTAAATGGTCGAGAATCACTGCCAGAGCCGAGAATCATTGCTAGAGCCGTAAAAATCTTCTCTTATGGGGTCCCTGGCATATCTTTTCAAATGTGGGTCCGCAGGCTAATAAGTGTCAACTTAGGAGTCCGACATGAAAAAGTTTGAGAACCACTGCTTTAGTAGTTCCGCAACCAACAGGTGGCCTGACCAACATCTAGGAGTACTGGAGTAGCTAGTGTAGTGCAGCTCAGAGAGACCTCACCGCACAGCAACCCACCTATGAACGCACCAATTGTGTTAAAGGGATAGTTCACCCAAAAAAAACATTTTTTTTCTATTGATTAGTCACCCCATGGAGACTTGAATTCATGGATATTTTTTTTTGTTTTTGTCGCATTCCTAAGCCAATAATTTGATGACCAGCAGCGGTTCCGGTGGGAGAGACAAAGGAGACTTTTTGTGAACTAACTTTAATCGGAACCTTTGCCTGGTCAAACTGGATTCCCCGTGGAGGATTCGAAGCCTGTTGCTGCGAGCTGCATTCACACAGACAGGCAGTTGTATCTGCTACAGAAAGTTTGTATATGCTACAAAATCTACAAAGCTACAATCCAAGATGAGCTGGCTTCAACTGCATCTACAAAACGACGAAGCGTTGCTTACCATGTCCACCTTATCTCTCTTGACACAATTATTGCTTTGTAATAGGGGGGAAATAGATTAAAATAAAATATTGTTTTAACCCAAGACTTGTTGGACGCATGCTTGACGTCAACGAATGTGTTGATCAACACTTCAACAGACTTGGCAACAAATATACTTTGTCGCTTTGTATCTTTTGTGTGTGAACGCAGCATCAGTCTCAGTGATGAGTATGGGTGTTTCACACACCTTTTATATAAAACATAAAGGATGGACTTTTTAAATCCAATGTGGGTAAATAATCGTTTCAGACAGCTGATGAAGCACTAGCTAATGTGATAGAAGAACAAGTCAAATTAAGACAAGAACATTTAATTTATTGTATAAAGGAACATTTACAGAGTTAGGGAGGTAAGAATACTGACAACATCACCATGAAATGATGAAACCCAGCCCATCACTTCTGGGTGGCTATAGTAACAGACTAATAGATTAACTCAAACATTTGGTATTTATATAAATTAACAGAAACTAAACTGTTAGTAGTGACAGTATTGCAAAAGCTTACAGACAATCTCTCTCTCTGTCTGTGTGTGTGTGTGTGTGTGTGTGTGTGTGTGTGTGTGTGTGTGTGTGTGTGTGTGTGTGTGTGTGTGTGTGTGTGTGTGTGTGTGTGTGTGTGTGTGTGTGTGTGTGTGTGTGTGTGTGTGGGGTTCAGTCAGGTTTCAGACCATGTTGGCTTTTCCACTGAACTGGAATCAGTTTCCAACTGATGAAATCACTGGGACAAAAAAGTGTGCCTGTTCAATATATCTCTGCAGAACTATGCATTCAGTAGATCTCTATGACCCTGTTCAGTCGATCTCTACACATGACTGTGTAGAGTAGATCTCTGTAGAACAGTGTTCAGTAGATCTCTGTAGAACAGTGTTCAGTAGATCTCTATAGAACAGTGTTCAGTAGATCTCTATAGAACAGTGTTCAGTAGATCTCTATAGAACAGTGTTCAGTAGATCTCTATAGAACAGTGTTCAGTAGATCTCTCTAGAACACTGTTCAGTAGATCTCTGTAGAACAGTGTTCAGTAGATCTCTATAGAACAGTGTTCAGTAGATCTCTGTAGAACAGTGTTCAGTAGATCTCTAGAACAGTGTGTTCAGTAGATCTCTACAGAACATTGTGTTCAGTAGATCTCTATAGAACACAAGTGTTCAATAGCTCTATATAGAGCACAATGTTCAGTAGATCTCTACATGACTGTGTTCAGTAGATCTATATAGAGCACAATGTTCAGTAGATATCTACATGACTGTGTTCAGTAGATCCATATAGAGCACGGTGTTCAGTAGATCTCTACATGACTGTGTTCAGTAGATCTATATAGATCAGTGTTCAGTAGATCTCTACATGACTGTGTTCAGTAGATCTCTACATGACTGTGTTCAGTAGATCTATATAGATCAGTGTTCAGTAGATCTCTACATGACTGTGTTCAGTAGATCTCTACATGACTGTGTTCAGTAGATCTCTACATGACTGTGTTCAGTAGATCTATATAGAGCACTGTGTTCAGTAGATCTCTACATGACTGTGTTCAGTAGATCTCTACAAGACTGTGTTCAGTAGATCTCTACATGACTGTGTTCAGTAGATCTACATAGAGCACTGTGTTCAGTAATGAGTAGAGTTTGTCTTTACAGCAGACTGGTAACCAGTGTGGATGACACTGGTTACCAGTGTAAACCTGGGGGCGTGGCTTCATCACCTCCTGTTTAAACCAGGGCTGAACATTGCAATCATGGCTGTTAATCACATTCATTTATTTATTTCATAATACTGTTTTGGTCATTGTGCTTCTCTGTGTTATATCTTTGGTCAAATGGTATGTCATTTTATTGTAGGGCTGCAACAACCGATTATTCTATCCATTACTTTTACACATTACTTGAAGTGTTTAAATATATATATAAAAAAAATTCATATACGAATCCATTAACAATATAAGCCCTAATTTACACAATGTCGGACAACAATATTGTGCAAAAATAGTCAAAACAGCCCATCTACGAGCTTGTAGATGGGCTGTTTCCATGAATATGAAAATGATTTACATGTTTATTTATCGATTATCGATTTTAATAATCAATGAAGTCGATTAGTTCCATTAACTGTTGCACCCCTTTTTTATTGTTCCTCTGTGAGCATGACGGATGCAGAGATGAGTCGTACAATGTTCTAGTTATTATATAAAGGCCACAATCCATACGTTTCATGACCTCTCCCGATGCGAGAGGTCATTTGCAATTGTTAACACCAGAGATTCCAACCCTCTTTATTCATTTGATTAAAGCCGGCTGCAGATTATTAAACCTGCGCTGTGAGCTTGTAGATCATGTGTTTTTGGCGTAGAGGCAAAAAAAAAAAGGGGGATCAAGTGTTAGACCTCTGGTCAAGCATATCGGGTTTAAGTGGTTACATCATTAAAAAGCGGTTTATCCGCACTCACAAAATAACTTTCACAGCTTCTTTTGACCCATTAAGACCGGGAACGCATTTTTGTGTAATTTTTTGATTTCTTTCGCTATTCAAAAATAGCAGATCTACAAGCTCATAGCGCAGCACCGAGTGCCGCGCTATGAGCTTGTATATCTGCTATTTTTGAAGATTTGTGCAAATCTTTGAATATATATATATATATTTTTTTTAAATTACTCGCTTCTGGGGGTCCCTGGAACAACATATTTTGAAATGGGGGTCCGTGGCCAAATACATATAATTTTGGGGGTCCTTGAAATGGAAACAGTTTGAGAACCACTGATATAGCAACAATAGTTTTTCAGACATTTGTTAAGACATTTGAAATGTTAGCTGTAAAAAACAGATATTCAAAGATTTGCACAAATGTTCACGATAAAAAATAATAATAGCAGATCTACAAGCTCATAGCACGGCACTAAAATGACACAGATTGCGTACCCAGGCTTAATGGGTTAATACGTCACAGCAGCAATCAGAAATAGACGTGTTTGGCGCTGATGTAAGGAGATATACTGTACCATAAAGATTGGTTAAAATTACGTTTTTCATTAAAACATGTTCCAAATGCTAGTGTGATGGAGAAAAGACCAGGGTAATATGCAGCGGCTGACCAAATCAAGATGCTTGAAGCAAACTGCCAAGTTTCATAAAAAAATCACAATTTATTCATTCTGATGAATTGTGCAGCCCCAGTTTAAATGAACTGCTCCGTAACGTGAGAGGGTCATGGGGTCACTGACCCCTGTACCTGCTCACATCAGAAAAAATGAGTGATGGGTCAAAAAGGTCAAATCAGGACATTTCCTGTTCTGGTCTGATCCAACTGGCCCCCTGATTGGTTAAGAAGACAGCCCCTGGGGTCAACGAGCGAGTGTTTGAATCAATGACAACACATATAGAAAAGAAAAAAAAAAATCACACAATTCTAAACAAAAAGACAAAGAGAAAAAGTGGAATCAGTCAACCAATCAGCTGTGAGACTGGCAGAGGGGGCGGGGTTAATGGTCAGTCTGTGCGGGTAGAAGAAGGGGGAGGAGTATGGAGGGGTGGGGCCAAAAGCTCTGGGGGAGTGGTCTTGGTACGGCCAATGCCGACAGGTCTTACAAACAAACAAACGCACGCATACAATCTCACACACACACACACACACACACACACACGCACAAAGGCGCACACGCACACACAAACACACACACACACACACACGCAGACAGTATAGTTTCACATGATTCCGTTGGTGAGGTACTGGAAGCCGTCGTATAGTTTAGTTGTGATGGAGCGCATGGATCCGTCCACCAGCTGGTCCACCAGCAGCTGGAGCTGCTCCTCCGTCAGGCTCATGTGGAAGCGCTCCTTCAGGCCCCGCATGGTGCTGCTGCCGTGGAAACAGGGAAGCTGGGAGCCTGACCAAACACGTTCAAACACAAAGTACACACGTTATTAATGGGGCTACGCAATCAAACAAACCCATGAATCAACATTCATATGATTACATTTATTGTTCCTTTTTTTGTTTCTATGAATTCATGTTTATTTTGTATTCCTGAACCGTATACTTGTATCTTATCATGCATTGTATGCCATTACCTTTTCAATAAAGCCTCGTTTCCAGTGTCTCTACCCAATCCAGTACAATGCGATTCACCATATTCACACGGCGGCCATTTTGCTATTAAGACCTGAGGCGATTCTAGAAATGTCTTCTAAATCCTATTATTATTATTTTCTTTTCACAAATTTTCAAAAATAGCAGATCTACATCTTCTACAAGCTCATAGCGCGGCACTCGGTGCCGCGGTATGAGCTTGTATATCTGCTATTTTTGAATAGCCATAGAAATCTTAAAGTGACACAGATGCGTTCCAGGTCTTAATAGTTAAAGCAGGGGTGGGCCACTTTGATGATGGGGAGAGGGCCACTATATTTCCACACTCACTCCAGAGGGCCACATTGCTTCGTTCATTAATGCCGTACTTCGCCATTGTATGTCACACAACAGTAGCAAAAATAGCCGATCTACGTGCTCAAGACGCGTTTTGAGCTTGTAGATCTGCTATTTTTGCTGTTTTTGAATTGGAATCCAGATTTCTTTTGTGCTATTTTTTAACTCATTGACTGCCAGGGTTTATTCCTAATGTACTCACCCCTGTGCCAGCGATTTGCTTCATTCAAATAAATTGTCTGAGTGCGGTTTTAAACACATACGACAAATCTGCCAGTAGAGAGCAGCAAATAGACACCTTGATCAGCTCGCTGACTCGCTCGCCCCCCCCCCCCCCCCCCCAACAGAGTCAAACAGTCAAATACGTCAAACCGGATGTGACGCGTTCTCAGATTCTCCGATCGGCCAAAAGTACGATGTGATACACGACGGCGATGACTGTTCGTCACCCAGACTATAGATTATAGAAGTGGAGCGCTCGGTTTTTTATACCGTGTGAAAAAACGTGTTTTTCCCTATTCTGGCCGAAAATGACTGGGAAAAAAAAAGAAAACCGGAAACGGAATCTGCGTCATAAAACCGGATGGGTATGTGATAAATACAGTGTATATTTGTAGGTTAACAGTATATACGGTACATACATGTAATTGTTAGTGTTATAACTGGCGATGTGACTATTCTCAGGTTTGAATGGATGCATTGGTAGGCAGGTTTCTGAACTGTCTACTCTACAGCCCACCTCTGAGATAGAGCCAGAGGACAGAAATGGTATCATGAGCATTAGAGAGAAAGTTGGACCAATTATATGAAGATAAGGTTGAACATGCTCCTTTAACCTCTTAAACCCTATACTTCTAGTATAGTTGACGGGAGTCCTCCAGGACTCTATACTAGGCCCCGTTCTGTTTCTCGCATCATATTTGCGGGTTGGGAAGAAGGCATTATTTCATTAACTTAACACATTGAGTTCTGACCACTACGCCATCCAGCTGCTACCTGCCTACAAACAGAGGCTAAAAAGGGAGCCGGTCATTGAGAAGGAAATCCGAATCTGGTCTGAGGACACAGACGCTATGCTACAATCCTGCTTCTACCAGACTGACTGGGGGATGTTTAAGAACGCCGCTGGGAATAACATCAACGAACTCTCAGACTCAGTCACTGGCTTTATCAGTAAGTGCATAGATGACATAGTCCCAAAAAAGACAGTTCGGATCTATCCCAATCAGAAACCATGGATGGACAGCGGAGTACGTGCACATCTGCATGAACGGGATGCTGGTTTCAAATCTGGCGACGTGAAAACGCGCAACACGACGCGCGCGGCCCTAAACAGCGCCATCAGGAAGGCGAAAAAGGCCTACACAAAAAAGATGCAAGACAAACTCAGCAATGGCGACATCAGGAGCACATGGCAGGCGGTACACACCTTGACAGACTGCAAAACAAGAACCAGAAGCGAGGTGAACCCGCCTGCCTCCCTCCCCAACGAACTGAACACTTTCTACGGCCGGTTTGAGATCAGCCCCAACCGCGGCAGCCAAGCGGGGCCATCAGCAGCACCAGCAGAGGAAAACCCTCTAACCATCTCGGAGAGAGAAGTGCGTACAGCCTTCGCACGGGTCAACATCCACAAGGCAGCCGGACCTGATGGGATTCCAGGCCGGGTCCTTAAGGCATGTGCAGACCAGCTGGCGGGTGTCTTCGCTGACATCTTTAACCTCTCCCTCTCCCAGGCTGTGGTCCTGCAGGGTTCAAAATGTCAACCATTGTGCCCATTCCCAAAAAGGCCAAAGTGACATGCCTGAACGACTGGAGACCTGTCGCTCTCACCCCGATCGTCAGCAAGTGCTTCGAGAAACTGGTGAGGGAATACATCAGCTCCACGCTACCTGCCTCGCTGGATCCGTGGCAGTATGCATACCGCAAAAACAGATCCACCGACGACGCTATTGCCATGGCTCTCCACACCGTCCTCTCGCACATGGACAACAAGCTGCTGAAGGACAAATATGTACGTATGCTGTTCGTGGACTACAGCTCAGCATTCAACACCATTGTCCCAGCAATACTTGACAAAAAGCTCAGAGACCTAGGGCTACACCCAAGCATGTGCGACTGGATACAGGACTTCTTGTCCAACCGACATCAGGTGGTGAGAATGGGCAGCATCACATCCGACCCCCTGACCCTCAACACCGGAGCACCCCAGCGATGCGTGCTGAGCCCTCTCCTCTACTCCCTGTACACGTATGACTGCACAGCCACACATGTCTCCAACACCATCATAAAGTACGCGGACGACACGACAGTGATAGGCCGAATCGTCAACAACGACGAGTCTGACTATAGAGAGGAGATCAACTCACTGGCACGCTGGTGCAGGGAGAACAACCTCTCTCTTAACGTCGACAAGACCAAAGAACTGATCGTGGACTTCAGGAGGCCGCGGAGAGACCATGTGAGACCATATCACTGTTTAACGTAAACCGTTCTAACTACAACAATGGAGGTCCGTTTGACACGTGGTTTTCACTGGTAGAAACAGGGAGATCTGGGCGATGTTTACAAACAGTGCAGAGCTCAATCTTAAGGATTTTAACAAGGTCTATGGCGACGTGAAAAAAACAAAAAAACAACAATAAAACGTTGGCACTGGTGAGTACATTATGAGATTAACCTCTGGCATGGAATGTGTTAATGGGTTAAACCATAAATACCCGCTCACCAAGAGAGCACACGCGGTAGTCCTTTTTTTCTCTTTCCAAAAATTGTATGTTCTGGTTTGGATGTAGCTGAAAATTGCTATACTGTAGCGCACCACATAATAATGCTATTTGCCATCTTGTGATATATGTGAATAACGTTTCGGTCGTATAGACCTTCCCTCAGGCATCATCAATGTCACTGTAAGTGCTAATATACAGAGACAAATACCCCCAAAGGAGAGAGGACCAAATGATCATTCATTATTATTACTGTTACCTTGTTGCATAATCTCTACTATCCCAATGACTTTGTCCATGTGTTTTCTAGCTGCTATGAGTCCTTGCAGCATCAACATCTTATAGTAGTTAAACATGTCTCCATCCTGTCCCCCCATCACCTGCAACACAACACAAGAGAATATGGTCTTAAACATGTCCCCCATCACCTGCAACACAACATGGTCTTAAACATGTCCCCATCACCTGCAACACAACACAACACAATATGGTGTCATAGTAGTTAAACATGTCTAAATCCTGTCCCACATTACATGAAAAACACAACACACAACATGGTCTTACAAATAATAATAATAATAATAATATATTATGTCAAGACAGACTCACGTCAACAAACTCGGCTGTCAATTTGAAGGCCGACGTCTCAAACCCGAGGTTCCGAGGAGAACTGGACAGAATGAAGCCAAAGTCTATATGGATGATGTGTCCCTCGGCGTCCAATAGGATGTTCCCATTGTGCCTGACACACAGAGGGGGCGGGGCATAGAGACAGACAGACAGACAGACAGATCAATGTGACATACTTTGAAATGCAGTTCATGACTTTTAAAGGGATAGTTCACCCAAAAACTTACTTGGACTAGGACTAGCACATTCAACCTCGTGTTACAACTAGCAGTATTACCAAACAGACAGATAGATCAGACAGACAGGTACCTGTCTTTGACCTGCAGCAGGTAGCAGATCAGACTGTAACCCGCACAGCTTTGGACAAAGTTCCTCTGAGCACACAGGAAGTTCTCTGTGGTGTGAGTGCCGTGCTCCTGCAGGAAGTAATCTAACATAGACATCTGACTCTGTTTCTTCACCTGCAAGACACAAACCACACCGTTAAGAGTGTGTGTGTGTGTGTGTGTGTGTGTGTGTGTGTGTGTGTGTGTGTGTGTGTGTGTGTGTGTGTGTGTGTGTGTGCGTGCGTGCGTGCGTGCGTGCGTGCGTGCGTGCGTGCGTGCGTGCGTGCGTGCGTGCGTGCGTGCGTGCGTTCAGTCACCTGGTGTATAGAAACAGCGTTGACTACAGGTTCTATCATTCCACTGTCTGATGACAACACCAGGATCTTATAAGGTTTAATCCACAGAGGAAGTCTCTCCTGCTGCCAGATGCTCTGAGAACAAACACACACATTTAGCATTTAGTCATATTCACATGGATTCTGTCGTATAAACACTGTAGTTGATTGTATTCCATATTTTGTGAAACAGCACATGTAAAGACATCAAAACCATCAGTCTAGGAGGACTGGTAAAGCAGGTTAATTATTAGAATAGTATTGTCTCAGAGGAGGACTCTGGACAGTTCAGAAACCTGCCTAGCAGTGACGTCATTGGTAGGAAGGTTTAGTGATTTCAAACAATTTCAAACCTTTGATTTCATTTTTATTGATGCAAGAACAATGGCATCTGTTTCATTGCGCTAACTTTTCTGGAAGAGAAAGGCTGTAGTTTCTATTAACACAAATTCAATCCTACCTACAGTATTGCATACATACATATTATTGTACTGGGTCTAAAAGTGATGTCCGGGTTGCTTGAGGGGGTTCCAAATGGACCCTTACAGGTGTATAACTCTGAGAGTGTACAAATGGAACCATTTGGTTCCATGTGTACACTCTCGGTGTACAAATAGTAGCTATGGTGGCCCTTGAAATGAATAAGAAAACCACTGACAGACAGTGTGGTAAAACCAGTTCCGGAAACGGTTCCAAACGTGATGCAACCGATTCCGGTTCCTCAATGTTGAATCCGGTTCCTCCGATTCCTCCGGTTCTGGATCCCAAACCCTCGTAGTACAGTACGTACTAGTTGTATATTAAGTGTATATCAGTAGTACAGTACGTACTAGTTGTATATTAAGTGTATATCAGTAGTGTGAGGCTAGGGCTGTACCTGTAGCTGTTGTAGGACCTGATAGGCCAGCAGTTCCTGTCTGAGGTCATCTCCACATTTAACAATAACAGAGAGCAGTCTCCAGGTTGGCATGTGACCGTACGGAGAACCTTCTCTGATACGCCTGGAAACACACACAAATACAACTATTACAATGCTGCTCTACCGCACAATACTATACAATACTACACACTTCTACAAACAAGTAAGACACGCGAACATGCAAAAAAAATAATAATAATAATGAAAAAAAGATATAAAAAAAACTCTGCGTTAAAAGGAGCATCTTAGAAAAATACAAATTCACAAAAAAAAAACTTTGAATGTTTTTGAACAATTCAACAAAGTGTTTGAAGTGCCTGTTTCACCCACTTCCGGGGGGCGGAGCCAAAATCCGAGCCCGAAGTATTTGTCCGTAGACCCCCACTTAGGGGGGGTTGAAAAAGTTTCGGAGCGATTCGGGCACTTTTCATTTAACATGGGGTTTCAATGGGGAGTTTTTAGGAGCCTTCTCCGAGGCGTGGCTTCCAGGGGAAGGGGCGGGCTTAAACGCAACCTTGACAGGTGTGTTCAGTTTTGAAAGACCTTTCATTTGATGTATGGTACGTCTAAATTACGTACGAGATTTACTTATCTCAGAGGGGCTGCACACAGGCAGTGCACAGAATACTGCACACAGATACACAGACCCACAACCTGAGCACGGTTTCATAGTAAGCTCCACTTGCGCGGAGGCAAGCTCACAAGCTCATGGCGCGGCACTCGGTGCCACGCCATGAGCTTGTATATCTACTATTTTTGAATAGCCAAAGAAATCTTAAGTGACACAGATGCGTTCCAGGTCTTAATGGGTTAAACCCATTTTTCAGTAATTTTTTTTCATAGTTACTGCACTTTGGCTTTGTACTTTTCATGTGAAGGACCCCCAAAATTATACATATTTGGCTGCGGACCCCCATCTCATATTTTGTGACAGTGACCTCCAGAAGCAAAGATTTGTTGGCTTTAAAACATATCTACAAGCTCATAGTGCGGCACTCGCGCTATGAGCTTGTTGCGAACGCAGCGCAAGGAGGCGCGCCGAAGGCGCGCCGAAGGCGCGCCTCCGCGCAAGTGGAGCTTACTATGAAACCGTGCTCGGGTTGTGTCTCTGTGTGCACTGCCTGTGTGCAGCTCCTCTGAGATAAGTAAATGTCCAATTTAGACGTACCATACATCAAATGAAAGGTCTTTGAAAACTGAACACACCTGTCAAGGTTGCGTTTAAGCCCGCCCCTTCCCCCGGAAGCCACGCCCCGGAGAAGGCTCCTAAAAACTCCCCATTGAAACCCCATGTTAAATGAAAAGTGCCCGAATCGCTCCGAAACTTTTTCTACCCCCCCTAAGTGGGGGTCTACGAACAAATACTTCGGGCTCGGATTTTGGCTCCGCCCCCCGGAAGTGGGTGAAACAGGCACTTCAAACACTTTGTTGAATTGTTCAAAAACATTCAAAGTTTTTTTTTTGTCAATTTGTATTTTTCTAAGATGCTCCTTTTAACGCAGATTTTTATTGTATTTTAAAAAAAAATAATTATTGGTTACTTTTTTTTAAATATTTTTTTTTCATATTTATTTTACTTTTTTTGCGTTCGCTTCCCGCGTTCGCGCGTCTTACTTGTATATCTGATATTTTTTAATAGCCAAAGTATAACATAATGGTTAAAGTGGTAAAAATGATTGTGACGCTAATTTAGTAACCAATTGGCATCCTTAGCCTTGAATTATACTTGGTTGCGTGCCATGTCAGGCACCGAAAATAGCAGAGCTTGTAGATTTACTATTTTAGGTGGGCTTTTAAGTATAAATCACCCTTAACCACATGTTGTCACCTCATTTTCTCCTCCCAGGGCTCTTTGAGGGCCACAGCTGACGGGTCCTCGGGGTCTCTCTTAAAGGACGTAGGGGGATGTGCCAACTGTTCTGATAGACGCCGCCTGAAACACAGACACACACACACACACACACACACACACACACACACACACACACACACACACACACACACACACACACACACACACACACACACACACACACACACACACACACACACACACACACACACACACACACACACACACATACATGGTTAACACACATACAGTACGTGTACCCACACAATTTGATAGTTGAGAGGCTGAATCTGATTCTACTAGTCTTTATATTTGGTTACTGCCAAGATTGACTTCCTTGGTTTGCGAGATTAGCCCCGAACACACACATGGACACCTCTTATAGACGCTCCCTAAGAGCCATGGCGTAAAAAATAAAGGACAAATTGTGAAAAATATTCAGGGACTGACTTCCTTGATCTAATGTCAATGTGCAAAAGCAATGTGGTGCTGATCTGTGTAGTTGTTTCTGAGATAAGCCGTGGACAGACAGACAGACACAAACATTTGGGTTACATTATACTTAATACATTACAGCCAGACCAACACTCTTCTGGATGGCTTGCCAATAGCTCTCTTAATACCAAAAGAAAAACAAAAGGATTATTACTCACAATATTTCTTATTTTTCGGGGGTCCAAAAAAGGACAGCAGATTGAGCTGCCTGTTCATGTTGTCATGATATTTTATAGTTAATATTTAAAAAGGTACGTATCAATATATGGACGTTGTAGGGTGGCAGTGGAGATTAAGGGCTTGTTGTGATGCCACCCACTGACCAGCTGCCGACAGTGGTGGAAAAAGTACTTAAGTAAAAGTATCAATACTGCAATGCAGAAGTACTCTGTTACAAGTAAAAGTCCGGAATAACACATTTACTTGAGTAAAAGTACAAAAGTATTGGTATCAAAATGTACTTAAAGTACCAAAAGTAAAAGTACTAAAATGTTTGAAAATAGCCGATCCACAAGCTCACAACGCGACGCGTTGTGAGCTTGTAGATCTGCTATTTTCAAATAGCCTAGGTATAAAATAGGTCTAAAGTGGTTAATGTATGTTTTATAATGTAATCATTTATCTCTGCAAAGTAACTAGTTACTAAAGTTTTCAAATAATTGTAGTGGAGTAAAAGTACAATATTTGCCTCTGAGATGTAGTGGAGTAGAAGTAAAAGTATAGACAATTGGATATACTCCAGTTAATAAGTAAAAGTACCTCAACATTTTACTTAAGTATAGTACTTGAGTAAATGTACTTAGTTTCCACTGGCTGCCAACCAGTTCAGTTCAACTGATGTTTTTAAGTCGAGGTTTGTGAAGTGAGCTTGTTTAGCCAGTAGATGGTGCTGATGCCCTATTCAACTACCCTAGCCCTTGGCTTAAAGGGATATTTCACTTTCAAAAAAACTTTGGGTCATTTTATTGTCTACTCAGGCTTTTGTGAGCCCCCCAGACTGTTTTTAAGTTGCTTGATTTAGTATTTAGATATTTGATATTCATTTTGTCAGACACGCCCCCTTCCTATAAAAACCCATTATAACATGTTAGATTCATCAAAAATACCCGTCCTTGGTTCTGGTGACTCACCCTGCCCTCCTAATACGCGAGGGGGCCGTGTTTTTCTATTACTTTTTTCTTTTCTTTTTTTTTTTTCTTCTTTTTTTGTATAGATTTTTTTTAAATTTCCCAAATTTTTTTTTAAAATATTGTGTGTGTATATATAGTATATATGTGTATAATATAATATGTATATGTATAATACATATTATACATATACATATATAATACATAATAGTGACCCCCGGGGGGGGGGTGTTAACACATTTGAGAACCAACTTTTAAAAAAAAAGTGGAGGGGACATGTTGTCCGTTCCTTCCGTCCCACCCAGACATTTTGCACCCTAACTTTGCACCTGTACGATAATAACTCAATATTTTATATCATTTATATTATGATAAATAGGGGCGGAAATCGCTAGGTACCTGACGATTCCGATTCAGAGGGCTACGATTCGATTATATTCCGAATATTGCGATTATTTTATTGCGATTTGCGATGCATTGTGAATCTTGCGATTAATTTACTTCCATTATCTTTTATTGATAATAAAAACAAATGGAAGAGATGTGTCACTGTCAACTGGAAGGTTATATTTGCCAACATCAACAATTGCAGAAAACCAACAAGAAAATATTTTGTAAAATAATACAGATAATACAAAGGCTTCTCAATATTCTGATGACCAACCAAAATCTGGCTGCTGCTCTATGCAATTAGCGATATGATGAAAAAATTAATAAATCATTTAAAAATAATAATAGATTTTTTACATTTGTGAATCGATTCATAATTGTCCATTTCAGCATCGCGATTAATCTAATCAATGTTATTTTCTTGTAGCTTGTAGATCTGCTATTTTCAAATAGCCTAGGTATAAAATAGGTCTAAAGTGGTTAATGTATGTTTTATAATGTAATCATTTATCTCTGCAAAGTAACTAGTTACTAAAGTTTTCAAATAATTGTAGTGGAGTAAAAGTACAATATTTGCCTCTGAGATGTAGTGGAGTAGAAGTAAAAGTATAGACAATTGGATATACTCCAGTTAATAAGTAAAAGTACCTCAACATTTTACTTAAGTATAGTACTTGAGTAAATGTACTTAGTTTCCACTGGCTGCCAACCAGTTCAGTTCAACTGATGTTTTTAAGTCGAGGTTTGTGAAGTGAGCTTGTTTAGCCAGTAGATGGTGCTGATGCCCTATTCAACTACCCTAGCCCTTGGCTTAAAGGGATATTTCACTTTCAAAAAAACTTTGGGTCATTTTATTGTCTACTCAGGCTTTTGTGAGCCCCCCAGACTGTTTTTAAGTTGCTTGATTTAGTATTTAGATATTTGATATTCATTTTGTCAGACACGCCCCCTTCCTATAAAAACCCATTATAACATGTTAGATTCATCAAAAATACCCGTCCTTGGTTCTGGTGACTCACCCTGCCCTCCTAATACGCGAGGGGGCCGTGTTTTTCTATTACTTTTTTCTTTTCTTTTTTTTTTTTCTTCTTTTTTTGTATAGATTTTTTTTAAATTTCCCAAATTTTTTTTTTAAATATTGTGTGTGTATATATAGTATATATGTGTATAATATAATATGTATATGTATAATACATATTATACATATACATATATAATACATAATAGTGACCCCCGGGGGGGGGGTGTTAACACATTTGAGAACCAACTTTTAAAAAAAAAGTGGAGGGGACATGTTGTCCGTTCCTTCCGTCCCACCCAGACATTTTGCACCCTAACTTTGCACCTGTACGATAATAACTCAATATTTTATATCATTTATATTATGATAAATAGGGGCGGAAATCGCTAGGTACCTGACGATTCCGATTCAGAGGGCTACGATTCGATTATATTCCGAATATTGCGATTATTTTATTGCGATTTGCGATGCATTGTGAATCTTGCGATTAATTTACTTCCATTATCTTTTATTGATAATAAAAACAAATGGAAGAGATGTGTCACTGTCAACTGGAAGGTTATATTTGCCAACATCAACAATTGCAGAAAACCAACAAGAAAATATTTTGTAAAATAATACAGATAATACAAAGGCTTCTCAATATTCTGATGACCAACCAAAATCTGGCTGCTGCTCTATGCAATTAGCGATATGATGAAAAAATTAATAAATCATTTAAAAATAATAATAGATTTTTTACATTTGTGAATCGATTCATAATTGTCCATTTCAGCATCGCGATTAATCTAATCAATGTTATTTTCCACCCTAATGATAAATGTCTTGTTGAAATGAATGAACGATATAGAAACAAATTGGGCGATTTGAACTGAAGACCTGATGTTAGCCAGTTAACACATTGACTGCCAGAGTTTATTCATAATGTACTCACCCCTGTGCCATTAATTTTTTTGTTTTGTAATTTTTTTGTTTTGTAATTTTTCATTCAAACACATTCTCTGATTGTGTTGTCAAGCACCTACGATTGTTCCACCAGTAGAGAGCAGCACATCCAAACATTGATCACCTCGCTTGCCCCCTCCCAAACAGGCCCACGTCATATCCAGTCATTCAAAGGATGTGACGTTTTCGACAATTCCCGGCCCGCTGATCGGCCTAAAAACGATGTGATACACTACGACGATGACTGTTAGTCACCCGGACCAAAGAAAATAGAAGTTGAGCTGTCCGTTTGTCTTTTATACCGTGTGAAAAACCGTGTTTTTCCTTATTCTGGCCGAAAATCACTGGAGAAAAACAACGTGACCCGGAAATGATTTTTTTTTTTACATCCGGCTCCGGGTGAGTGTGACGTAAGTGGAAAACGAAAGTGTTGATGAGAAATAAACACAGCCGTGCGATCACAGATTAAACAATGAAAATTCAAAAGAACGCATCAATGCGATCCTGGCACTCAAGCGATGGATTTGAAAGAACGCATCGATGCGATCTTGGCACTGTATGTGTTAAGGTGTGTGTGCGCGTGTGTGTGTGTGAGAACAACACGTACCTGATATCTCCTGCTGCGATGAAGATAGGCTCTTTGTTTTCCAGACTGGTGATGCTGTCCACTGAAAACTGGCTGATGTTATCACAGCTATTAGTGTGAAGCTCTGTGAGCTATGGACACACACACACACACACACACACACACACACACACACGGTTAGATAGTAGGATTCGCTTTATGTATGTAGTGGTGCAGCAGTTGATCAAATGAATCTATTTAATCAATCGATAAAAAATTTATAAAAAAAATGATAAAAAATTGATAAAAAATCGATAAAAAATCGATAAAAAATCGATAAAAAATCGATAAGAAATCGATAAGAAATCGATAAATACATGGTTCCCACACATTTTTAACAATGAATTTTCAAAACTTTCCAGGCCTATAGCAGCCAATCATACAGTGCTATAATGAGGCTCTTCCGCATGTGTGCTATCAATGCCCAAAGACTGACTCGAGCAAAGGAATCAAGTGTTAGCTTGTAGTCAGATCTACAAGCTAACACTTGACTCCGCTTTTTTTGGTCCAAATATTTTTTAAATAGCGTAAATAGCGATCAATAAGCTGACAATGCATCAATAAGCTGACAATGCATCACATTGCGACGTGTTGTGAGCTTGTACATCTGCTATTTTCACTATTTTTGGGGGGCAATGTTGTACACAAAGTAAAACAAAATAGGGAATAAGTGTTTAATCATGCTAAGCGTTGATTTGTTGATATATATATCTTTTTTTTACAAATTATTAAAAAAAATGCGCATCTCAATTATTCGTTTAATCGAAAAAGTTATCGTAATCGCTAAGAAAATAAACGATAGTTGCAGCCCTAACTGTACGCTTAGATTTGATTGGCTGACATTGCCGTCCATTTAAACACCAATTGGCTGAAGTCAGGGGCCCGCACCTCCACCTGCAGGTCGGCGATGTCGTCTACGCTCCAGGCCTCGTCGTCGTTGTCGTAGTTTGGGACCGTGGAGAAGCTTCCCGTCCGCTGCTCCGCCGTCAGGAAACAGTCCGGGAGGTTCTCCACCGAACGGGTGGAGCGGATCCTGTTCTCTGGGATCCGTACCGGAACGTTGGACGACTCAAAGCTGTCGCACTCCAGAACCTCCACGTAGATTAGATACGGAGCCTAGACACACAGACAGACAGACAGACAGACAGACAGACAGACAGACACACAGAGACAGAAAGAGGGAGAGAGCTAAACTGTGAATAGGTTGCTAGAATCTGTTTAACTCCACGAAGCATGTATTTTGCACAAACTACAACTGAACCTTGACTTCTGACCTTGACCCTGAGCCCAATTATTTCCAACCCTGTTTTTTCCCAATTTAGTTATGCCAATTGCCCCATAGGCTCTATGCACAGCAGCCATATTGTAAAGAAATTGGGCCTCTTCCTTAGTTCCTTCGTTCACAGGTGTTAGCAATGATACTAATGAAGGCTCTGTTCCATTCTGGTCAAACAGAGTCAGGGTGCTGATATTGTGCCTGTTGGCTCACTGGAAACACTCTGCTACACCAGTGGGTCTCAAAGTGTGGTCCAGGGACCCTCATGGTTCCTTGAGGGTGTTCCAAATGGGCCCTTACGGGTGTGTACAAATGGAACCAAATGTTTGAGAACCACTGTTACACTAAATGGAACGCAGCCTCCATTAGCATCTGTGACGCCCTCCCACTCTGTCTATCAGTGCTAGTCTGTTGAATGCCTGGTAGGTGGAGCTGGGAGGCCATCAGCTCTGATCTGGAGCACCTGAGCCTATTGCTCTGAGGGCTTTAAAAGCAGTCCTCTTTCTGTCAGATTCTCTCTTCTCCTCTCTCCCCAGTTTGTTTGTTAACATACCTTGGTTTATACCTTACAACATTCACACTGCACATACACTCGCACCCATACACTGCCTTCACACTGATGCTCATTCATATTTACTGACGTGTTATGTTTGTTGTTTAGTTAGTTTATCTTTAAATAAAGACCTTTTATACACTTTTAACTGTGCCTGTGTCTCCCTTTTGTTGCAACCTTGAGTCAGGTCGTAACAAATGGGGGCTCGTCCAACTTGGTAGGACAAAGTGTATCTCTATCCCTAGAACGCTTTAGAACTGGTTGTTAGCACTGTGGTCATCTGGACAAAGTGTATCTCTATCCCTAGAACGCTTTAGAACTGGTTGTTAGCACTGTGGTCATCTTCATTTAATGGACTTTGGGTCCTTCAGGGGCAGTGTTCTCCAGTGGTGAGTACTAGTGCTACCTGTAAGTGCTAAATTGATGGGAGATACAGGTGCAGGTTAGACATTTTCAGTATGTAACTTTGGTAAAGTTAAACATTGTCTGGTTTGACTATTGGTTGAGTTTGTTCTATTTTTGAGAAAATTCGTTTTTCTTGTTTGGTGAGGAGAGAGGAGCTTTGTGATTGGTGCTTGTCTCCCTGGTGGTACAAGGAAGTGTGGAGCTATTCCCCTGATAGGTTTAAGAAATGTGTCCTTGATAGGGGGACTCATTTGTTTATTATTTTGGTAAACTGTTTTTTATTTTTGTGTGTCTTCCGTGCGGCCCTGGGGGCACATCCATGGCTTTGAGAGGGTCGCCATTTTATGGTTGCCCAATCAACCCATCGGGCTCAAGTGCGTAAATACCTCCCGCCAGTAGGACACATGAAGACTAGGGTGAGTTAGCCAGGTGGGGGAAAGCTCTGTCTCTGTCATTGAGTCTGTATCCTTGTATGTACCGGGGAGGGAGCAAGGGTGGTACTCCTAGTAACCTTGATCGTGGTTGCTACAGTAGCAGTATGGGGGGAAGGTTTGCTTATGGTGAAATAAAAAGCGGAACTTCCCTTGTTTTTATTGGTTTTGGTGCATTAGCTCAAGTAGTTATGTTGCGTTGGACAGTTAAATCATTTTTTTCTGAAATTATTGTTGGTGTGGAGGACATGCAGGGCTCTCAGGAGTTGAGGGTTGTGTGAGGGAGTATATCATAGATGTCAATTGGAAAAATACTTGATACATTGTACCGAGGTGCAGTACATTTGGACTCACATTTGGATTTCAGTTTCGTCTGAAGTCATTTGGATTGGGTGCTTAGGTGTGGTGTCTGTCTCCTTAGTCTTGAGAGCAAGGAGGACACCGGTAATGCCTGAGGTCCGGTCTAGCGTCATAGTTGACGTTTCGGTGAGGTCCTTGTTCTGATTGTGTGGTCATTGTGTTGGTTTCCCTGAAGTTTGCATGGGATTTGGCCTGTGCACTCTCAGAGATAAATTGTCAGTTCTCCCTCACCTTGTCCTTAGATTGTCCTTTCACAGTACATTTCAGATCTAAACTACCTGTTAAATCTGTTGTTCTTCCCATGCTAGCTGGGTCAATCCTCTTCTCTTAAAGCGCTTCTCGATTCTGTCAGTTGCTGAGATTGTGGTTGAGCTGGATAGGGAGTCTGCAGCATTTTCTTAATTGAGCTAATGGTATATTTTGGTTTGATCAAGATGGTTTCAGTGACTCTTGGGTCCCTGTTTTATGGAGAGCTAGTGGCACACTGGGTTATGTGCACTGCTATGTTCTCTTGGTTATGTGTAAAATGAATCATGGTGTCAATAATTGTCTGTATATACGTCAGAGGCAGTTTGATCAGTGTATAAAATTTCATCTGTGTTAAAGCTGGCCCGGTGAGCCTAAGTGCGGAATTCAGGTTTGGGAACGTGACAAATAGTCCAAACGGTGCTTTTCTGTTTGCATGCGTTGTGGGTTATGTCACTTGTCCGTTGTGTGTTGCCTTGGTTTAAAAGGAGCTCACTCGTTGGTAATGTGCCTCCTTTGGTTTTGTCCTGTTGAGGCCAAGGAGGACTTGTGCGTCCCCTGACTAAAAGTCTAAAATAATGGCTTGGATGAGGGGATAAGTTCATTTGGTTGTTCCATAGTTTGTTAAAGTCATGTTTATTCTGAAATTCATTTGGGTTCCTGTAGACCGGTCGTAATTCCGCACAAATAATGGCTTGTATATTTGAAAAAAAATCTTTGAATTTGGGTTTGCCTACAACTGTCTCTACAACTGAGACAGTCTGTAGTGCTTGGCTTGTATGGTCCCTAGTTGGCATGGGAGTTGGCCTGTGTGGGGATCATTGGTGAAATTGTACACCGACTGCCTGGACATTTGACACTTGAGATGGACAATGTGGTAGCAGACATTGTTGAATACACTATTCCATGATTAACAATAATTTATTGTCTTCTGCCCTGTGTTGCCCTGGTTCTTTAGCTCCTCCTCTTAATTTGCTTCCAGGTACCAGTTGCTGAGGTGTGGAGGGAAAGTGGCAGGTTATAACAGGCCATAGATGAATGAAAGTTATTGGTTTTTAAGAGTTTTGTTTGTTTGGGTTAAATTGAGTTTTGAAGTTTGTTTGTGAGTTGGTCACTTGTTTCGGTGTTCCTGTTGGGACACCGTTTTTATGGAGGGGGGTGTGACGCCCTCCCACTCTGTCTATCAGTGCTAGTCTGTTGAATGCCTGGTAGGTGGAGCTGGGAGGCCATCAGCTCTGATCTGGAGCACCTGAGCCTATTGCTCTGAGGGCTTTAAAAGCAGTCCTCTTTCTGTCAGATTCTCTCTTCTCCTCTCTCCCCAGTTTGTTTGTTAACATACCTTGGTTTATACCTTACAACATTCACACTGCACATACACTCGCACCCATACACTGCCTTCACACTGATGCTCATTCATATTTACTGACGTGTTATGTTTGTTGTTTAGTTAGTTTATCTTTAAATAAAGACCTTTTATACACTTTTAACTGTGCCTGTGTCTCCCTTTTGTTGCAACCTTGAGTCAGGTCGTAACACATCATTGAAGGAATTATGAAGGAAGTAAGGAAGAGGCCCAATTTCTTTCCAATATGGCTGCTGTGCATAGAGCCTATTGCCATAGTGTAGTGCTAAACCTTTGCTGTATGGACAACTTTGATGATGGAGAGGGCCACTATATTTCCACACTCACTCCAGAGGGCCACATTGCATATACTGTACAGAAACCTCTTATCGCCGTATTTTTTTTTTTTTTCTGTAAATTAATGCCGTACTTCGCCATTCTATGTCACACAAAAGTAGAAAGAATAGCCGATCTACAAGATCAAAACGCGTCGCACTGCGGCACGTTTTGAGCTTGTAGATCTGCTATTATTTGCTATTTTGGAATTGAAATCCCGTTTATTTTTTAATTGGAATCCAGATTACAATCCTGAAAATAAAATGTATTTAATTTCAAATGCATTTAGTTAAACTTATGTTGACTTTATGAACTTAAATACAAATACAAGACAATAGAATTGTAATTCTAGTCATTAAAGGGATTGTAGGCGATTCAGAGATAAACAAAGAAAAAAAATCCAGCAGTTCGTTTCCCCAACCACCAGGGGGTGTCGCACGGAGGACTTCCATAGAGTTAAGGAGACTTCTAAACCGTCCATGCCGAATATAGGTTACTTTATTCGGATACAATTCGCGGAACTGCCCGCCCCTGCCGGTTCTCTGAATTTTTATTTTTAAATAGGCTCTTTCATGACAAATTGACCACATATATGAAGTTAAACAACTAAATTCTATCCAAACGCTGTCTGAAAAGTAAATTATGTGCATCAAAAACGTTTGAGAGCATTTTAAAACCGAAAGTAAAAAGTCCACACGGACGCGCACGGATGCGCACATGCGTGCGTTAATTTACGGACCGGATACCCGGATGTGTAACCTAAATAGTAGGGAAAATACGGATTTCAGAAAGAGGAGTGTTTTTCAATGCAGGAAAACACCCCAGCATCATTATATAGTGGCTGATAGAGGGGAAAAAATGCAAAATATATATATAGAGGTATTTTTCAAATATAGGCTTAATGTTGCCAACAATACCTTTAAGCTACTAATATAGACTCAAGTAATTAAAGCGGGTCATGTTTGCATGTTTGGAATTGTAACAGCTGAAATCAATAATATAGTATAGTATTCCGATATCAACCTGCAGGCCGCATTAAGTGAAGGTGGGGGGCAGCCAGTTGCCCATGTATGATGTAAACGTCACCTTGTCTTTGGAGTTGAGGACCACCGCCTGGGTGTGAGGAACTCGTACGATGTGGTGTTGGAAGGCGGCGGTCGGCAGCCACACGCGACCCGGCAGTTTGTGGTTGAGCAGCGACAGCTCCGAGACCAGTCTCTGGGTCTTCTGCTCTTTGGTGGGGAGGACGGCCAGGCGCTTCCCGATGCCCATCAGGGACTTGATGAACTCTCTCTGAGGAGCGAGACGCACAGGCTGACAGACAGAGAGAGATGGAGAGTCAGACAGTAAGACGGGAGGAAGAGCGGTGATGCCTAATAAGTGCTCCGTCATACGATGGGGTCCTGTGCCCGGAATTAGCCTCTCTAGAAGCTCGCGACGCGTCGCATCCGCGTCACGTCATCAGTGGTGGAAAAAGTACTCAAATGTTTTACTTAAGTATAAGTATCAATACTGCTATATAGAAATACACAAGAAAAAGTCCGGAATTCAACGTTTACTTGAGTAAAAGTACAAAAGTATTGGTATCAAAATGTACTTAAAGTACCAAAAGTAGAAAGCACTCATGATGCAGAATGTCCCATTTCACAAGTTTTCAAATGTATAACAATCTTTTGAAAATAGCCGATCTACAAGCTCACAATGCGTCGCATCGCGACGCATTGTGAGCTTGTAGATCTTAGATATTTTCAAATGGCTGAAATGTATATAGGGCTGAAGTGGTTAATATATGTTTTGTAATGATATTCTAAATCTACAAAGTAACTAAAGTTGTCAAATAATTGTAGTGGAGTAAAAGTATAATATTTGTCTACGAGTAGTGGAGTAGAAGAAAAAGAACCGAAAATTGGAAATACTCCAGTAAAGTAAAAAATACCTCAAAATTGTACTTAAGTACAGTACTTGAGTTAAATGTACTTAGTTACTTTACACCACTGCAATCGGCTATTTTCTGGCACACAAAGCCATCGTATGACGAAGAAGTAATCAGGCTTTAGACGGAGCAGAGAGGCGTTTCATCTGGATGCAAACGCGTCCCGTTTGTTGAACCACAGTAAAGCAACAAAGTGGAGACATGAGAACCCGTTTTGGACACAAATCATCATCACATCAACAAAGCAGACTTTTTTCCTCCTTCCTGAAACAGGTCAGGAGGAAGTTCAACCTCGTAACGTCCCAAAACCTACAACAACTGATTGGTACAAACATAAAGAAACAACAGGACATTTTACACAAGAACTTCTAAATTAAAACGTATTCAGTCCGTGAACATGTACCACAGTATGACTTGTTTACCGCCGATCAGAAGTTAAAGCTACACCATGCAATTTGTTTTAATAAAAGGTTGTGTACGTGTGATATTTTTGTTAATCCATTGAGACCAAGGTCATTTTAGATTTCTTTGGTTATTCAAAAATAGCAGATCTACAAGCTCATAGCGCGGCACCGAGTGCCGCGCTATGAGCTTGTAGATCTGCTATTTTTGAAAAATCGTGAAAATTTGTGCAAATCTTTGAATATATATTGTTTAAAGCAAACATTTTTAACTCAAATCTTTGCTTCTGGGGGTCCCTGGAACAAAACATTTTGAGATGGGGGTCCGTGGCCAAATACATTCATTTCATTTTGGGGGTTGACATGAAAAATTGAGGACCACTGACATGGAAACATACGTTTTTCAGAAAACTGTTAGGATTTAGAAAGACATATTTTGTAGAATCGGCCTCAGGTCTTAATGGGTTAAAAGATGTTTGTTCAGTAACAGGGCTCTCCCCTGTCTCTCCAGCTCTTCAGTAAACAACAGAGGTCAGTGGTAGAGGTCGGGATGCCAATTCTATTCAATCACGAGAGAGAACTCATACAGGATAAACAAATTCAAAGTGACGACACAAAGAAATGAGCAGACAGCCAGACACACTTGAGACTGGAACACAAATATAATTGAAAGCTGATAAAAGGGTTCTCTCTTCTGACTGGATGAAATGTGTGTTCCACCTCAAAATATGTTTTCTGTTTATTAAAGAGTTGGAGAGATGGTGGACCCCTGTTACTGAACAAACACACTCTGGCAATGATTACTATCTTTGAGACATAATCCAATGGTTGTAGTTTCACTGTTCCAATCATCAGAGAGGTGGATCAGGTCAGTTAAGGGACTTTATTGCCTTGAATTTAAGCTCTCATCTCATGGTAGCACTTATTCCAGGATGTATGGCTTACAAACGGATTAAAAGCACAGAGGCAACGCCGCTCATGGCCGTCAGGAGCCACTATTGTGCCAAACGTGCATAGCACGGCTTTAACTACTGATTATTTGATCTGAGTTTTGGTATTATAAGGTATTATTGTAGCATTATTTTTATGGGATGTCCGTTACTGTCTGGTACATGTTCAGGGGCTACACCCCTCCGATGACAAACACTGTCCCACTGTAGCCAACGACGACGGCCAACCATATCCCAGGATGCATCAGGACAGAGGAGGTGGTGAACTTACGGGACCTGTCTCACTCTCTGACTGACCTGTCTCACTCTCCGACCCCAGACTGTCAGAGCCAGAGTCCTGAAAGGTCGGAGGTCAAGAACATGACATCATCATCTGCGATGAAGACTTTCCAGACTGCATGCTGTTGTACTGCATATTTGTGTGTGTGTGTGTGTGTGTGTGTGTGTGTGTGTGTGTGTGTGTGTGTGTGTGTGTGTGTGTGTGTGTGTGTGTGTGTGTGTGTGTGGTTTAACCCTGTAGGAATTGTAAAATGAATGTGATCTGACTGAGAACCTTTTGTGTATCAATAATAATTTTTATCAGTTTTGTGTAGTTTGTGTAGTAGTTTTAATAGTTTAGATTACATGAATAGTTTAAATGATATTTATCACGTTTCCCAGAATGAACTTACTCAATGACACATAGCGTGCTGCACTGCATTCTGGACTATTGCAGTCTGCTGTGGGTGTAAAACATTTGTATCTCTGACTCTTCAATGCTGGATTCTATTTCTAAAGCTTAATTCATATTCCATCACAGTTTGCCTAAAAGAACTGATCTTCATGCTAACAACGCATCACCGTGCCACTCGTGTAGCTTGAAGATCAGTGCTTGTGGTTGGGTGTAGATGTGTCTTGTTGTATGTTGGGTGTAGTTGTGTATAACTAGAGCAGAGGTTCTCAAAGTGGGGTCCGGGAACCCCCAGGGGTCCTTGAGGGGGTTCCAGGAGGTCCCAAGCTAAAATATTGATAGTTTAGGAACAGGAACCAAATGGACCCTTACAGGTCTGTAACTCAGAGGGTGTACGAATGGAACCAAATGGACCCTTACGGGTCCATTTGGTTCCATTCGTAAACTCTCAGTTATGGGGTTCTGTAATGCATGCATACCAAACTGGAGGTCCTTGAAATGAAAACGCTTGAGAACAGCGGAGCAGCCAGAATGCTAGTATAGGCTGGGCCTAGGCAGGAGCGGGTGGGCACGCATGCACGCTCGCACAGCGCGCGTGCATGTGTCCCGACCCTTGCGTGTGCACGAAAATGTGCGGTTATTGGGCCCTTTTGGGCCCCATTGTGGACATATATGTATTCAATTCACCAACATAGCGTAGAAAATTAAAACAGTAATGCATGTCATCAACAAATACAAAAACTAGAGTACAGAAGTCCTGACGTCACTCGTTCATCCCCTGGGTCGTAAAGTAATTTCTCTATGGAGAATAACATTGGGTCATCTTAGAATCGTGTCATATAAGAATTGTGGCCCAAAAATAAACAAACTGTCTCGACGATACTGTCAGGGAGATGGCTCTGTATCGTTTATGATAGTCAGTCACTTATATTTGATAGTCTGTTTCTGGCGAAAATGTAACTAATTCGGCGGAAGTAACATTAGCGTTTTCACACCGTCAGTTGATGCGTCATATCCATAAGAGTCAAACCGCCGGGGTCATTTGTTTATTTTTGGAACACAGTTCTTATTTGACGCGATATTAAACACGTCTATGGGAATTCAGAACGGGGGGGAAAAACCTCGACCCAGGTAGGATGTGTAAATTACGTCAAAAGAGATGGAACATTACATTCACCTCCCCTTGTGGTGTCCTGATAGAAGTTTTTTTTTCAGGCCAATTTTGAAAGAAACCAGTGATACACATCATTTAATGGATGGTGTATATGGGAATTGTGTGTATATGTGTGTAGAGGTGTGTATCGTTGCTGTCGGGCAGAAACCTCTTATCTCCATATTCAAACTGTTCGTCATTTAATGCCCTACTTGATCACCATACCACAGCGTCACACAAAAGCATCAAAGGTAGCAGATCTACAAGCTCGAGCTTGCAGATCTGCTACCTTTGATTCTGAATCCTGAAAAGTAACCGTTTTTGGACACGTGAGGTTTCCCGCCCGACAGACACGGATATTATAACGGGCGTAGCCGCGGTCGGCCTCTCTCACCTCGTCCGGGCTCTCCACCTTGGGGTTGCTGGCGGTCCTCTTCAGGTTGCTGCTGAGGCTGATGGAGACGGTGGCGTCCGACTTGGAGCGCTGGTGGGTGCGTTTGGTCGGAGACAGGCTGTGCTCCGCGGCGGCGGCGGCGAGGGGGCAGAAGGGGGTGAGGGTGGTGAGGAGCTCCCTCCGGGCGCGGCTCGCCGACGGCTTCAGCTCGTCGGACAGGATGATCTTGCGGAGCTTGGTGCCCCTGGAATGTCTCTGGGTGGAGATGTGCATGTCGGAGCTGTACGCTCCCAGCAGCCAGGCGCACCGCAGCGAGAAGGAGATGCTCTGTCTGCAACGGTGGACCTGGAAAAAAACACAGAACATCATCATCATTATGCGTCATATTAACCCATTAACCCATTAAGACCTGAGGCGATTCTTAAAAATGTTTTCTAAATCCTAACAGTTTTTTTAAACAGATCTACAAAGATTTTTCAAAAATAGCAGATATACAAGCTCATAGCGCGGCACTCGGTGCCGCGCTATGAGCTTGTATATCTGCTATTTTTTAATAGCCAAAGAAATCTAAATCTAAAATGGTTAAAGTGTAACCACTTTAACCATTTATATTTTATTCTTTGGCTATTCAAAAATAGCAGATATACAAGCTCATGCCGTGCAATGAGCTTGTAGATCTGCCATTCTTTTGAAAAATCGTGAAAATCTGTGCAAATCTTTGAATATATATATTTTTTTAAAGGGAAACATTTTGACTCAAATCTTTGCTTCTGAGGGTCCCTATTACAAAATATTTTGAGATGGGGGTCCGCGGCCACATACATATCATTGTGGGGGTCCTTGACATGAAAAAGATTGAGACCCACCGATATAAAAACATGTTTTTCAAAAGACAGTTAGGATTTAGAAGACATTTGTAGAATCCCCAGAAGCAAAGATTTGAGTTAATTTAAAAAATATATATATTCAAAGATTTGCACAAATTTAACAATTTTTCAAAAATAGCAGATCTACAAGCTCGTAGCGCGGCACTCGGTGCAGCGCTTTGAGCTTGTAGATCTGCTATTTTTGAATAGCCCAAAGAAATCTAAAAATGACACAAATGCTTTCCCGATCTAAATGGATTAATACTTTGGTTCTAGATGTCGAGCTTAGGGACCTCACCAGGGGTCAAAATGGACGCTTATGGAAACAAATGGACCCTTACCCTTAGATCTGATCAAATCGGGGTCCAAAGTTTAACCCATTAAGACCTGAGGCCTATTCTACAACTGCCTTCTAAATCAGTAGTTCTCACACTCTTTTGTAATTCAAAATACACTTTTTCAAAAGTGTTAAAAAATAGATGTACAAGCTCATAGCACGGCACGAAGTGATGCCCTGTGAGCTTGTATATCTGTTATTTTTGAATTGCCAACGTATAAAATCTAAAATGCTTTCCCGTTTCAATGGGTTAATGCATATCAAACTGGGGGTCTTGAAATTAAAAAGGTTGAGAAATATACAGTAACTGAACCATATTAACCCTGGCATCCCTGTCATTATAGGCAAAACATCCTCAAAATTTGTCAAAACATTGTCAAAAGATGTCAAACTTTCCCAAAATAGCCAATCTACAAGCGCACAATGTGTCACACTCATTGTAAGACAAAGCATATGCTTATAGTGGTTACACTCTGTTGTACTTGACCGCAAATGTTAAGAATGATATTTAGATAGCATGTTGTTGTTGTAGACAGATGCTAAGGTTGATGTTTGCCTGGTATCCTTGTTACTTGGAAGAACTGAATTATTTTCTGTGCACTCTATTTACTATGTTGTTTATTCACTAGGGTTCATGACATTTACTCTGATCTTACACTTTTTAAGTCACTTTGAAGAAAAGTGTCCCTTGCCAAAAAGAACACAACATATCACAACACATCATTAGGTTGTTAGCCTGATAAATCTTGTTCAACTTGTTCTTTTTGGAAAGCGACACGGCCGTTCTACTGGGGTGTTCATTATTCTCGGATAACACACACCTTTGAGCGGTATTCACCATTCTAAATTAACATAATAAAGCAGCATAATAAAAACTGTGCAGTTAACAGTTACTTGTGTTAACATTAACTAAAAGCTTATTTTTCTTGTTTGCTGGGGGGCCTATAAGGCTGTGACCTGACAATACTGAACTTGAGTGAACAGTTTAATTCTAATTAATGGAGAGTCAAAGCTTCCAAATGGTGCATGTAACAAAAATAGCACAGTATCAAATAAGCAGTTAAATGGGTTTTCAGTTCTACAACACAGATTAATAAAAGATAGCACAAAGTACAACAGTTTCAGACAAAAATTATCAAAGGAGTGAGGGAATTCAGGGGCGTCCGGGTGGCGCAGGGGTTAAGCTCCTGCCCACCACCGCGAGACTAGTAGAGGTTTGAATCCGGCCTGACCCGGGCGCTCAATCAAATACAACTGTTTGAGTGTGGGAAGCAGGGCAGCAGGGGGCCATCTTTGTCAATGCACTAGTGACTCCTACAGGTTGGTCAGGGTAAGGAACCAGGCGGTGACATCGTGTCCCGTCCTTCCAATTAAGCCCCTCACTCTCAGGTTGAAAAGAAGTGGCTGGCACGTGTATCGGAGGGGACACGTGTGTGGTTGTCTACACCCTCCCTACTGAACCACCCAGTGAATTCTTTAGTGTTCAGTTCCAACAGAAATAATGCATTGCAGGTTTTCCACGATTACAAAGAGGGGAAGCAATCTGTAGCTATGGAAATGGAGGGTTGAAATTAGGGTGACCCCGAGATTGGAGGATTCACTACCTCATAAGGAACTCAAAAGACATCCATCCCTACATTGGGGAGACCACTCCGTTCCTTTCCTTTTTAGTGTGTTGGGGTGGTTCAGCGTTTTGTGAAACATTTGTCACAAAATATTGGTATCACCCGACCGAAACCACTGGAGAGCAGTGTTGCCAGATTCTGTGAGAGAAACAAGCAACCAGGTCTAGGAAAAAACAGCCCAAAAGAAGCGACTATGGGCCACATGACTACTTTAACATGTACATCAGCTATTTGAAAATAGCAGATCTACAAGCTCACAGATGCGACGCGTTGTGAGCTTGTAGATCGGCTATTTCAAACAAAATCCTGCGGGAAATTATAATAAGCAGATCTGGCAACCCTGCTGGAGAGCTTTACGAACGGTGGGCAGTATGGACTCTCGGACTGCCTCTGCCTCTTTCCTTTCATGCGACGCGACGCGTTGTGAGCTTGTAGATCTGCTATTTTCAAATAGCTGATGTATATGTTAAAGTGCTTATGTGGGCCAGAGTCGCTTCTTTTGGGCTGGTTTTCCTAGACCTGGTTGCTTGTTTCTCTCACAGAATCTGGCAACACTGGTCATCAGCGGTGGAGACGGAAGCGAACGAGGAGGGGCAGGTGGTCAGAGGAGTGATACTGATTGGGCAGGTGGCTCACCGCCCTCAGCTCAGACTTGCCCACCAATGAGAGCCGGCCCAGCAGCTCCAGGCCCCGCTGCTCGGGAAGGTGCGACGAGCGCGCGCCTCGGTCCGGCGTGTACAGCACATAGTCCACCGTCACGGCGGCGTGGGAGTTGTAGGAGGTGACTTCGGGCGTCCCATCGCGCACCAGGAGGTGCTGGTATGAGGAGCGCAGATTCACACTGTGATCTATTCTAGGTCTGTCTAATATCATGGGTGTAGTGGTAGAGGTGTCGTACTGACAGGGCGTAGTGGTAGAGGAGACGCACTGACAGGGTAGTGTGGTAGTGGTGTGGTTTTGAAACCGTCGCGGTCTGCCGTCATACTGACAGTGTGCGTCGACGCCCAGCCTCTGAGACCAGAGAGGAGCCGCGAGGAGACGCTGACCTCTGGGAGCGCCGTTCTCCTGACCCGACACCCTGTCTCCGGGCATCCCCTGGTACTCCAGGAACCCCGTCGTTAGGAAGCTGTACAGCGGACTCCAAGGGGTGGAGTTCAAATCGCCGCACATCACCACCGGATTGGCCGAGCCGCCGGGGAGGCGGGACAGGCGGCCTATCTCGGCCAACAGGACGGCGAGTTGAGCCAGCTTGATGTCGCCGCGCCTGGGGTTGTAGAGCAAGTGGGTGTTGGCCACGCAGAGGAAGTCCAAGGGATCCGATTGGCCGCCGTCGGGGGGGACGGGTTGCAGCAGGAGGATCAACCCGACGTTGTCTCGGTCCAGGAGGGGAACGCCGGGGCGGAAGTACTCGACAGGGTGGGCGGAGAGGAGGGCGAGGCGAGACGCCTTGAAGACGACTGCGCAGCCATCGGGCTTTCGACCCGTACGCTTCTTATATTCACACTGGTATCCTATCTCCTGTAGAGCAGGTTTAATCTGCTTCTCGTAATGGTCCGCTTGCACCTCCTGAAGACACAGAATATCTGCATCGTAGTGCCGGATCTCGGCCAGGAGGTTGGGCAGCCTGTACTCCCAGGGCAGCACCCTGGGGTGACAATGTTTATAAAGAGAGGCGTTGCGATGCAGCAGCTCTTGAGACAAGATGTTGTAGGAGAGCACTGAGAATTCAAACGGAGCGACGCCTGGACGTCGGAGGCCAGGGCAGACTTCCCAATTTCTCTGCAGAGGCCTTGTTGGCGTCCTGGCCAGTGGAGGCTGTGGGCGCCTATGCCTTCCCTGCCCCCAGGCACCCTTCACCGGGCGGGGGGTTCCGTCTCGGTTGGCGCTGTTGCCCGGGCGAGGGGCTCCGTCTCGGTTGGTGCTGTTCGGGGTTCCTTGCCCCCAAGCACCCTTCACCGGGCGGGGGGCTCGGTCTTGGTTGCCGCGGTTCGGAGTTCCTTGCCCCCAAGCACCCTTCACCGGGCGGGGGGCTCGGTCTCGGTTGGTGCTGTTCGGAGTTCCCTGCCCCCAAGCACCCTTCACCGGGCGGGGGGTACCGTCTCGGTTGGTGCTGTTCGGAGTTCCTTGCCCCCAAGCACCCTTCACCGGGCGGGGGGCTCGGTCTCGGTTGGTGCTGTTCGGAGTTCCCTGCCCCCAAGCACCCTTCACCGGGCGGGGGGTACCGTCTCGGTTGGCGCTGTTGCCCGGGCGGGGGGTTCTGTCTCGGTTGGTGCTGTTCGGAGTTAAACACGTAGTTCTGTCTTTCGGCTCTGAGTGGCTCCTTGCATTTTTGTCACCGTCTCCAGACCCGTCTCTCTCTTTATCTCTGCACTTTCTTCTAGCGCTATTCTCTCTGCTTCTCGCCCTCTCCCAGTGGGAGAGGACCATCAGAGCTGGTTATAGGGGCACCGATAACCAGCTCTGATGAGAACGGGCTGTCCCCGGTGGAGGAGAAAGGAGGAGCCCACGGAAACACAGCTGGCGCAGGGACATGGGTTGGCTCACGGCATCTTTGGAAGAGACATGGCTTAGACCGCACGACTCATACATAGGATGTTAGCATGCTGGTTATAACGACGACGGCAAAGCTTTAAAGCCCCCCACAGAGTGACGTCATGATGTCAACAGGACGATGACAGGCAACGATTAAGACCTTTCTCCACGCTGTGCTTCCTTATTTGGGCAATACAGGAATTTGAGTTCTAGAAAATAACGCACATCCATTCTCATAAAATGTCTTTGTTCTTACCAGAAACCTGAAGTATGCGTACAAGTGTGTACGCAAACATTTTCTAAAATAGCAGATCTACAAGCTCACAACACGTCTCATTGTGACATGTTCAGAGCTTGTAGATCGTCTATTTTTGTATTTATTATTTAGGTTAGGTGGTTAAATAAAATGTTTAGTTTATGTGTATTTTGTTAGCATTTTCATATATATATATTATATTGTATAATAAAAAGATAAATGTTCTTTTCATCTATTGAAATTTTGTATACAGAACATTTTGCATTTTATCTGTGAAACCTTATGCTTATTTGTATTTATGCGTTTTCTAAATAAGTTAAATGTTTAAAAATATTGCAAGATTCTGCACTTTTTTGTACAAAATATTGGTCAATCATCGGTAATCTGTGCTCGACGACTCTCCGAAATCGGGATCGCCATCGGAGCCAAAAACCCTGGCATCGGTCGGCCTGTAATAATACCCACCACGTAAGGTTTGATGGCGTCCCCCACGTCTTCGTCCATGTGGATGTACATGTTGAGCAGTTGCGGGAGGTAGAAGTCCACCTCCTCGTGTTTGAAGCTGAACAGGCGGTTTCCGATGTAGGCCTGTACGCCCGGCTCCTTGGAGTTGTGGAGGTAGGAGATGGCCATGGAGACGTCGAACAGCTTGGACTCGAACAGGCGGAGCAGCCACGACTGCTTAGACGGGTTGTGCCGCTGGCGCCGGCGCGCGCTCTGCGCCGAACCCTCCTCCGGGCTACAACTTCCCGTCCCGTTAGCCAGGCCCGGGGCAGGGGCAGGGGCAGGGCCGGGGGCAGGGTTGGAGTTGGAGTGGGGGTTAGCGTTAGAGTTGGGGTTGGAGATAGAGTTAGGGTCGGGGTTAGAAGTCGGGTCAGAGACGGAGCGGGGGTTAGAGTTAGGGTCACGGTTATCTGTGGTGTCAGAAGTGGGATCGGGTTCGGGGTTCGAGTTGGGGTCGGGGTCAGAGACGGGGTCCGGTTCGGGGTTAGAATTGGGGTCTTCGTCCCCCTGCAGTCTCTTGACGTTCTGCAGGACCTCCTGGCAGGCCATGTCGGCCACCTCGGCGTCGATGCACAGGCCGAGCTCCCCTACGCCCTCCCGGATGACCCCCAGCGGAGGGCTGGGGTGGGGGAGCGGGTGGGGGGAGCACGAGGAGGAGGGGGTGGAGGGAAGGGACAGCGAGGACGAGGAGGGGCTGTGGTCGTCGTCGCCGGAGAGAGAGGGAGACGTGTCCTGCTCTACATCTCCCATGGTGCACCTCACCTCCACTGTAACACAGAGAGAAGAGAGACAGTCTATGTCACAACATGTCAAGGAACATGTCAAGGGTGCAACACTAGGGCTGTCACGTTGACGATTCATTGTCACTCAAATAATTGCGATTAACGATTTAATTGTGTGTTTGGCCATTGAACATTGGAACATATGAATAAAATAAAAATCTGTTTGCCTTTTATGCCTTGTAATCAAAAATTGCACAGGGCAGATGACAAATAACTAAAAAAATATTTGACATTTACATTTTTTATAGTATTTATACATGTAAAAAAAAAAAAAAAAGCTGAAATTGCTGACAACGCATCACGAAGTGGCGCGTTGTAAGCTTGTAAGATCTGCTATTTCTACTTTTTTAAATATTTGAAAATGTGTGAACATTTTTCAACATGGAAACGATTATGACGATTATGCAAAAATAATTGCGATTAGACGATTTAATGCAATAATTGTGACAGGCCTATGCAACAGTTAATCAAACTAATTTAGTTGATTATTAAAAGAATATTGATTTGAATAAAATAACCGATTTTCCAAATTAGCGAGTATAGGCGATCTATAAGCTCACAATGTGTTGCAACCTGCGGTGCGACGTGTTGTGAGCTTGAAGATCGGCTAATTTAGCTATTTATTAGCGACACAATTGCATGACAAAGTATAAAATATGGTTCAAGTGGTTATAAGACTAATCGATTTAGTCAATTGTAAAAAATAATGTTTTTTGCATCAATTCATTGATATATTTTATTTTAAAAAACGTTTCTTGATGAATTAAAAAGTGATTAGAATCTTAAGGAAATGATCAATAGCTGCAGGCAGCTCTAATATCACATCTGCTCAAGTCAACTAAAAAAACAGAGATGAAAATTTAAGGACATGAAGTCCCTCCCTGCCAGAAGGCCTGTCCTGTCCATCACAAAACATATCGTCTCTAATCTCGTCCCTTCAACAGATTAACACAGATTAACACTGACCAAACACACCACCGGTCAGACACACACACCAAGAGAGGGCGGGGCAGAGATGTGTGTCTTTCCAGGTCCTTAATGTAAAGAACTAGACCGGCCTACTCGGGAACCATGCAAATGCATGCCCCACCCAGTTATGTGATACCCGTCGTACCCATTTTTCCCATTGATAGTGTACCCGTTGAACCCATCTGTCTGTCTGTGTCTCTTTTATGCCCATATATGGATCCCTGATATCCCTGATTTATGGGGCATATACTTGTGCCGATGACATCAGTGTACTGATGACATCAGGGATGAACCGTCCGACCGACATCAACCTGCTGCTGTACAACCAGTGTTGCCAGGTCTACTTATTATAAGCGACTTTGGGCTTATCTTTCTGTAAAGTTGCTTGTAAATATTGGTAGTTGTGGTTTTTTGGGGCTTGTTTCTAAAGTGTAGTTGCTTATTTGGCCTTGCTTCCAATTTTTGTAATTATTGTATATATTATATATAAAAAAAAAATATATTCCACATTTTGCACTTTTTTTCACCTCAAGATTAAAATAGCAGATCTACAAGCTTCCATCACGACACGTTGTGAGCTTGTAGATAGGTTATATATAGGTTTGCTCATGTGGCCTGGCTTCGCTTCTTTTGGGCTTGTTTTCATAGACCTGGTTGCTTATTATGTTCACACGTTGGCATTGATCTACAGAGACCTCATTCAAGGCTGTGAGTGTGTCATATTCAAGTCCAGCGGCCTAGCCAATGTGGCTGAAACTTTCTCTCCCTCTAACTGCCTGTCACTCTTCCTCAAATCTTTCGCTGATTTTCTTTTCTTTGTAATCCGTTTAAATTAAAGAGTAATAATAAAAAAATAAAGCTTAGCTCCGGAGTGCGGACAAACTGTGTGTCACACACAAACACACCTTATGCCATGCCATAAAAGCACCGCACAGACCACTGTTGAAAAGACAGGTATTCTACTGAAATGAAGGAGGATGTTTAGTGTTCATTTAACTCAGAAGAGTGTATAAATGGAGCCTAATAATGAGGATTTTACGGTGTATTAGTGTCTCTTCTCTACGCTGAATCCTGTCACATGTAGTGGATTAATAAGCCTGCTTTCACTTCCCCTCATAATCAAACCGTTTGTTCGGAATCTGAACGACTTCAGAGCCGCTCGTTGCGTGTGGGGAGGACATTATTCCACTTTCATAATCCACTAACATACGTCCATGCATGTGACCCCACACACACACACACTCACACACAAAAATAAGCCTTCAGGGCTTTTTGTGTTATCCTTTTAGCACCATTTGTATAATCGTACCACTGTACCTTTTTTGCAAACTGTTAATAATATTCAATCAATCAATCCATGCTGCAAGTACATAAAACTAAATACCATAGACTGAGCAAATAGGAGGAAGGACTATGTGTAGGAGGTCATTTGCATTCAGATGGGAGGGAACTTTAATGAATTGACTACATCAAAAAATGTATGTATTATTGTAAAAGTAAAATCCTCTCTCACGCTCACAGCTATGCCAGTGACTTATGCCAGTGACCCTCCCCCGTGCCAATGGTGGCCTACCCCGAGGCCTACACCCTGAACAGATCAATTACTACACCCTAAACCACTGGTTCTCAAACTTTTTCATGTCAAGGAAAGGACCCCCAAATTGATATGTATTTGGCTGCGGACCCCCATTTGATTGATTGAATACTTTATTAACTGTTTGCCAAAAAGGAAAAGCACAGAAAGTACAGTTCTATACAAGGTCTGCTAAAAACATCTGAACATGTTTTGTGCCAGGGACCCCCAGAACAGAACATTTGTGTTCAATGTGTTTATGTTATTCATCATTTTCGATATGTTTCAATTTTGTTCAAAAAATTGCAGAAGCAGAAAAAATAGCAGAAGCAGAAAAAAATAACAAGTTCACAGCTCTGCACGAATTTGCACTGTGAGCTTGTAGATCTGTTATTTTTAACATATAAATGGATAAGTGGTTAAAATAATTGTGATGCTATATTAACTACCCCACACCCCACCCAAGGACCCCTGGGGGTCCCCGGACCCCACTTTGAAAACCACTGAACCAGACATCAACTAAGTTGACAACTGCACACAATAGACAGATCATCAACTACACAATAACAATCACACACTAGTTTAGTTGACAACTACATACACTACACAGATCTGCCACATACTCAACAGATCTGCTACACACTATATTAGACAGAGCCCTTACATCCCAGACCCACACAGTAGAACATTGTGTGTCTTTTCTTGTTGTTGTTCCATTTAAAGAACTCTTGTTAGCACTAGTCGGCTAACTTTAGCCCCGTTAGCATCATCATCATCATTATTATCATTATTAACACCGTTTAAACGTCTAAAAGCAGAAACTCTCAGACGATTGCTTTTCAGATGTGACAACCATAACCAAGTGGAACTTGTATCGTTTAGATGTGATCAGTGATAGAAAACAATATTAGTACCTTTAAAAAAGTGCTACTGGATTTAAACGTTAGATGATCCAGCTTCTCTCCTCCTGTTGTTTGTATGGCTGTCCCGTTACCGCCTGCCTAGAATATTACAAGTACCCCACATGCTATAAACGAGGACAAACTCTGCGCCGTTCACGTCTTAGCCAACAGTAACGGTGTGTATTTATTTATAAATTATATGATGACTTAAATGGCAATATGAACCCGATGTTATGTTATTCACAGACAGGCTAGCCAGCAGACAGCTTGTCAGACGGCAGGGTTGCCAGTAGCCCTGACACATGGATGAACTTCAACCTGGTGTTTGCTCTTTCTCTATTTTGGTCCGTACATCTACATAAACATTCAGATTCCAAATAAAAAGTGCTTAACCCATGGCCACGGATGTTAAAATGATGTACGGTTTATCAAAAGTACCCGTATCTTCCGTATTGTTTAATAAAAAGCATTTTAATCTGATTGGTGGCCATTCTCTCCGTATTTTCGCCACATGCTTTCCACGATGCGTCCCTATCGGTTGGGAGGTGTATTACACTCTGATACATTATAACTATGATCAAATGGCCACCAAGTGGACTAAAATGCTTTGTATTGAACAATACGGTACATACGGGTACATCTGAGTGCCCGTAAATAATGGTAACATCCGTGGCCATGAGATAAGCACTTTATATTTGAACGTTTATTAGATGTACGGACCAAAAAGTGAGAACGTGTAAACACCAAGTTGAAGTTCATACATAACGGTCGTGACAGACGACCGTCGTGTATCCACCTAGGTTGCCAGATGTCAGGACAGAAACAAGCAAAAACAACTATCAAAAGAAACCAAAACAAGCAACTTTGCTGTTTGGCCAAAGCCCCCCCAAAACAACAACTTTTTTTCATCTTCAACCCCACAATGAAATAAGAACAAAATATAGGCCTATAAAAATGTTCAATGTTCAAAGTTCACCTGGCATACTGAGCTTGGGGTGATATATTGATTTACAGTGGTGTAAAGTAACTAAGTACATTTACTCAAGTACTGTTAAGTACAATTTTGAGGTATTTTTTTTACTTTACTGGAGAATTTCCAATTTTAAGTAGCCTACTTTTACTTCTACCCCACTACATCTCAAATATTGTACTGTTACTCCAGTACAATTATTTGAAAAATTTTGTCACTAGTTACTTTGTAGATTTTTATTATTATTACAAAACATACATTAACCACAGTCCTATATACATTTCAGCCATTTGAAAATAGCCGATCTACAAGCTTGCAATGCACAATGCAACACATTGTGAGCTTGTAGATCTGCTATTTTTTAAGGTTTTTATACAGGACATTCTGCATAATTCTGCATTTACTCAAGTAAACAATTATATCGTTGCAATTATATCGTTGTATTATTATTATTATTATTATTATTATTATTATTACTAGAGGTGTGGGCCGCTTCGCGGCCCTCACATCTAGGCCCGATCAGCTACATCACAGCTACGTTGCACCAGTGATCCAACTGATATGGCCATATATGGAGATGCACAGTAGAGATGCGCACCATCTACAAAGCATGGCTTTGTAGATGGTGGTGGAAGTAGTTGTGGTAGAATGGTGGTGGAAGTTGTGGTGGAAGTGTTGTTTATTGCAAACAACACGTGAAACGTGTGTCCTCCACTATGGCAATATATGACGACTGATTGAGTAACCCCGGACAAACTTTTGGAGGTCATTTCAATTATAATAGTAAGATTATTATTATTATTATTATTACCCTTATTATTATTATTATTATTATTATTATTATATTATCATTATCATTATCATTATCATTATTATTATTATTATTATTATTATTATTATTATTATTATTGTACATATGATATGTACATATATGTATGTGTGTATACGTACAGGTATGTGCATGTACTTTTTTATCTATCTATTTATCAATTTATTTATTTATTTCAAAACACCTTTTGTCATCATTTCCTGATTCACTTGTTTATCCTGTATCTATGGTAACCTGTATTGAGGTCTCTCTTCTGATTGGATACAATTGGTGTCCCAACCTGACAATGTACTTTGCTGGAGAAGAGGAGACCCCTGTTACTGAACAAACACTATAGCCAAGAGTAGTATTGAGCTATTGAGTATTGAGGTGGTGGAAGTAGTTGTGGTAGAATGGTGGTGGAAGTTGTGGTGGAAGTGTTGTTTATTGCAAACAACACGTGAAACGTGTGTCCTCCACTATGGCAATATATGACGACTGATTGAGTAACCCCGGACAAACTTTTGGAGGTCATTTCAATTATAATAGTAAGATTATTATTATTATTATTATTACCCTTATTATTATTATTATTATTATTATATTATCATTATCATTATCATTATTATTATTATTATTATTATTATTATTATTATTATTGTACATATGATATGTACATATATGTATGTGTGTATACGTACAGGTATGTGCATGTACTTTTTTATCTATCTATTTATCAATTTATTTATTTATTTCAAAACACCTTTTGTCATCATTTCCTGATTCACTTGTTTATCCTGTATCTATGGTAACCTGTATTGAGGTCTCTCTTCTGATTGGATACAATTGGTGTCCCAACCTGACAATGTACTTTGCTGGAGAAGAGGAGACCCCTGTTACTGAACAAACACTATAGCCAAGAGTAGTATTGAGCTATCTAACACTTAATAAAACAAGGGAACCAGGAGAACTGGTACTGCCAGACCCCTAGTGGTTGAAATCTGAATGGCCGGACTTCGCGTGACGTGTGTGTAGAGGAAAAGAGGGACAGGACAGGAAAAGAGGGACAGACCGACCGACCGACCGACAAAGCCTCATGTAGGCCGACCCCTTGGGTCTGGCAAAAATACTAATCATTTACGCCACCTTTAATGTTATATCCAGATAGCAGACATATAGTCCCATTGCTTTGTTGGTTCATTGCAGGTGTTCGTTTAGGCCACTGCTTCTCAATGTGGTTACCCCTTCCCCATGGGGTCCTTGAAGGTGTTCTAGGGGGTCCCCGGCAAGACCCTACGGGTCTATTGGCTCCATTTGTACACTCTCAGAGTTAAATTAACACTGAGGACTTTTATCAAACTGGGGGTCCTTGAGTCCTTAAAATAAAAAAAGAATGTTGAGAATCACTTGTTTAGGCGTTGAGGTACTTGGCGTGATGCTTAATGTGGTCGTTGATGAACGAGTAGATGAAGAAGTAGCTGTGGTCATAACCTGACTGCATTCTATAGACCACGGGAAGTTTCTCGGAGCAGGCGGCGATCAGGTTGTCAGGGAGGAGCTGATTGGCTGACAGGAACTGATCGTCACTGCCCTGGTCGATCAGGATGTGGAGTGTGGGGCCAGAGTAGGAAGTCGCCAACACAGTGGCATCATAAGCCTCCCAGGTAGACTTGTCCGACCCCAGGTACCCTGAAAAGGCCTTGTGTCCCCAGGCACACTGCATCGGGTTACAGATGGGAGCAAAGGCAGACACCGCCTTGTATCTCCCGGGGTTCTTTAGGGCACAGACGAGCGCCCCGTGGCCGCCCATGGAGTGACCGCTAATGGACGTCCTGTGTGGGTCGGCGGGGAAGTTAGCGTTGATCAGCTCGGGGAGCTCCCCCGTGACGTAGGCGTACATGCGGTAGTTGGTCTTCCAGGGGTCCTGGGTGGCGTCGACGTAGAAACCGGCCCCCGTGCCGAAGTCCCAGCTCTCGTCTTCGCCCTCGACGTTACAGCCGCGCGGGCTGGTGTCCGGGGCGACGACGATGATGCCGTGGTCGGCGGCGGCCTGCTGACCGCCCGCTTTGGTGATGAAGTTCTGCTCTGTGCAGGTCAGTCCAGAGAGCCAGTACATCACGGGACACCTCACGCCGCTCTCCTCCTCCGCCCTGGGGGGAAGATAAACCGCAAACCTCATCGTGCACTTGAGCTCAGCGCTGTCATGTTCAAACACCTTCTGGGAGCCACCCGCACACCTGCTGGAGGACACTTCAACGAGGGCCATCTTTGGTTAATCGCACTGTATAGTGTGATACGTTTCCGTTTCCCGCTAATCTCCCTCCTCTCTTCTTAATGATGTTAAGATGGTCTGTAGGTGTGTTGTGGTTGTGTCTTGTCTGCCTGTATATAAATGGACATGCCTAACGTCACAGATTATGCCCAAATATGTATATGACCTATATGTACATATAGGTCGTCATGGCAGAATAGTGGAAATCATTGTAAAGGACATATCAAAATATCATGCATCCTCAGTGAGATTGTACAAACATTCCCGTTTCATTCTATCCATGTTTCATCTCTGTGATAACCCAAAAAGGCTGGAAAAGTACTGTGCTGTCTCACTCTCTGCAAATAATTGGTAGCCGCCACATATGGCGGAGACGCTGTTACTTATACCCATAGAGTACTGAGCGATATGCTTATTGTATCATGAAGACATATACCATGATTGTGTGAATGTAACCTTAACTGTACCTTTAATATTTGTGTCCTTGTATGCTCTCCTTTATGTGAACATGAATACATTGTGTGTGTGTGTGTGTGTGTGTGTGTGTGTGTGTGTGTGTGTGTGTGTGTGTGTGTGTGTGTGTGTGTGTGTGTGTGTGTGTGTGTGTGTGTGTGTGTGTGTGTGTGTGTGTGGGGTGTGCGTGTGCGTGTGCATGCGTGTGAGAAGCTTGCTGCGATGCAGGTGGACCAAGAATTGGTGACCTGGACCTCAGTGCCTCACTGTCAGAGTAGCTAGTGAGTGGCACGGGTGCACCCTAAGGCCAGCTCAACACCAGCACCTACTGTTTAAACAGTAGTTACCTCTGAAGGGTACTAGTGCTAAAGGATATTGTACAAAAAAAAGAATGAATGAGGAGGGAGGCCATTGTAGGCTACAATGCAAAATAATAGTTGTAATTCCTTTAAATACGTCTCTTTTACAGACTACTAGGAAACACATTTCAAGTTCAAAACTCTTCCTTAGGCAGCTGCCTGAGGACATTAGATTTTTGCCTACTTGGGGACCCTAGGACTCTCCACCCCTTTGTGTGGATCATACAATCTACTATAAGCCAATAGTATCTGCCTATTTGTTGTGTTTGACACCTGCCTTGTATTGTACCTATTTTTCTTATAAATGTTATGCTTTTATACCTGATTTTCGAATATTTCTTCAAAAAAAATAAACGGGCAATGTCATCCTGAAAAATTGCCAGTGAGTCTCTCAACTATAGAATGATGCAATCTCTCAGCTTTCGTTGCAGCGAGCTGGGGGTTCCAGGCGGTCCCCAGCTAAAGTATAGATAAGAACCAAATGGACCTTTACAGGTCTGTACAAATGGTGTTGGATTTGTTTACTCTCAGAGTAATGGGGGTCTGTGGCCTTAATACATCCATTGAGACACGTGAACTAACAGACAAACATACATGTAGCCTACATACCGTACGTACAGAGGTTTCATGTATTTATTAGTAAGATATTTAGGTCTAAAATCATCAAACTTAAGGTAGCATAATAAACTTTTCACCAACTTTTCTGTATGTAAATAATAATAGATTTGCATCTCTGACTGGATCACTTTTCGTTTATCTGGTACAAAACGGAATCTGCTACTAACAAGGTTATCAGCAATCAAACATATTTTATACACTTATTGTTATAAAGTACACACACAGAAACTGTTATTTACTGTTATTTACTGTTATGTCATTGAATTTCTACTTCTATGTCTTGTTGGTGCCTCGACCCATGATAGACTTCTTAGTGTTTCTCTCAGGTTTCAAAAGCATTATATAACACTTTGGTCCAAACAATGCCACCAACACACCAGAACTAGATGCTAAGATAGCAAATACCTCCACTACATCTGCATATTTGCCTGGAGAGCTGATATATGCTGGGATGAAGGCTATCCACACGGCACAGAAGATCAACATGCTGAAAGTGATTAACTTGGCTTCATTGAAGTTGTCTGGAAGATTCCTTGCCATGAAAGCTAGGAGGAAGCTGAGGAGTGCCAGTAAACCAATATAACCTAACAACACTCCAAAACCAACTGTTGAGCCCACAGCACACTCATAGACTATCTTATCAATGTGGTATTGTGTGTTTTTATAAGGAGCAGGTGAGGCAGACGCAAGCCAGGCTGTACAGATTGTTGCCTGGATTAAAGTAAGAACCAGCACTGTTCCTCTCTGCTGCATGGCACCGAACCACTTCAGAATGTCTGCACCCCCAGGCTTGGAGGCCTTGAACACAGCCAACACCACCATAGTCTTTACCAGGATACACGAGACACACAGCACAAAACTGATTCCAAATGCTGCATGCCTCATTTGGCAAGTCCAGAGCCTGGGACGGCCAATGAACAGAAGTGAGCACAAGAAACAGAGTTTGAGAGACAGCAAAAGGTTGAAGCTGAGTTCTGAGTTGTTGGCTCGTACCATGGGTGTGTTTCGATAATAGATGAAGATTCCCAAGACAATGGCACAGGTAAGTGTGCCTGACAGTGAGATAGTTGTCAAAGAAATACCAAGGGCCTCATTGTAGGAGAGGAACTCCAGGCTCTTAGGGACACAGTGGTCACGCTGGGGACTGGACCAGAAGTCCTCTGGACAACTGGTGCACCCTGTAGAGTCTAATAAAGAGGACAAGATTTAAAGGAACATACTGGTATGTTCTAAAGATAACCTACTGTACATTTGCTACATAATGTAAACCTACCAGTCTCATTGCTGATCTCTCCCTCAGAGCAAGCAATGCAGTCAAAGCAGCAGACTGGTTCTCCTTTCCTTCTGGCCACACGGGTTCCAGGGGAACAGCTCTCACTGCACACAGACCGAGGCGTCTACGGAGGAAAGTAACAATCATCAATTTCTAGGGCTGTAGTCGAGACCACCTAAAGCGAGTCCAAGTCAGTACCAAGTCCGAGGGGGGGCGAGTCCGAGTCAAGACCGAGTCCGGGAGGCCAGGGAGGGGGTCGAGTCCGAGTCAAGACCGAGACCGACGGGGGGCGAGACCAAGTCAAGACCGAGACCGACGGGGGGCGAGACCGAGTCAAGACCGAGACCAGATATTATTATTTTTTTTTTATAGGTACAGAAAACAATCTTGATCTGAAACACTGCAATTATATGTTTCTTACTTTGGAAAAGCTCAAAATTAGGTATGCCTGGCCTACTACAATGAGCTCTATTCAATAAGTATGCATAATGTGTGAAAATGTGTATTGTCACTATGTGTAAATAAATGTACATGGCACTTTTATGTAAAAATATTACAAAATGTTTGATTCATTCAAATATTTATTTGAAATAACAAGTAAGTAACATAGCCAGAACACAATGCTTTTTGCTAAACACAACTGTGCTGTACAAGCTCATTTTAACCACAAAAAAAGAAACAAAAACAAATCACCTTTAACCCGTTAAAACCGGGAAAGCATCTGTGTCATTTTAGATTTAGAACACGCTCATCCAATGGTGTAAAATAAAGTAATTAAGTACATTTACTCAAGTACTGTACAACTTAAGTACAATGTTGAGGTATTTTTTTTTACTACTGGATTATTTCCAATTTTCAATACTTTTACTTCTACTCATATCAGAGGCAAATATTGTACTTTTACTCGACTACAATTATTTGAAAACGTAGTTTGCAGCAGATATAAATTATTACATAATAAAAATATATTAACCACTTTAGCCATATTTTATACCATAGAGTAGACTATTTGAAAATAGCAGATCTACAAGCTCACAATTGTGAGCTTGTAGATCGGCTATTTTCAAATATTTTAGTACTTTCACTTTTGGTACTTTAAGTATATTTTGAAGCCAATACTTTTACTCAAGTAACAGTTTGAACACAGCTCAATTACTTTTACAGAGTATTTGCCTCATGCATACAGGTTGATGCTTTTATATTCATGGTGAAAATGTTTCTGGATGTAGGCCTACTTAATGTTTTATTGTATGAAATAAATAATAGGATTGATAGAATTATAGAAATAGAATTGATCTTAATATGAAAAGCAGAAAGAGGTCAGTCTCCCTGTGCGCAATTACGCACAATGTGGTACAACTTACAAGAGAATAGATAATTTAAGTGATTTGTACATTACATGTAGGTATATCTCCAGACAAGCCGACGACAGCATCGGTCAGGATCTAATGTTAATTAATGTTTTTAGTTTTGCTGCTTGGACTGATATATTTACTGCAGTGAGTGACACAGTATAATGTGCGCAAGGAAACCTTACTGAAAGCAGTCTCTATTCATCTTTAGATGATTAGAGACTGATGATTAAAACAACCACAGGCTACACAGTGAACACACAATAAATAAATAAACACCTGTTCGTGGATATAATTTTAAAAGAATATAAACTAGAGGGACAGGACTGCTGGTGTTCTGCTGCTGCTGCGCTGTCAACTGCTGCAAGATGATGTGCTCCAAGAAAGCTGTCCATAAGCGCCAGACAGCTCTCTTATAATGTTAATGTGAATGGGCTCCTCATAATATGGGTATAATAAAATTATTTCATTGCATTGTAGTGACTTGGTCTTGGACTCGAGTGGACTCGGTGGGGGTAGAGTCCCGAGTCCCTTAGTCCGAGTCCGAGTCAAGACCGAGTCAAATTATGGGCGAGACCGAGTCAAGACCGAGTCAAACTATGGGTGAGACCGAGACAAGACCGAGTAAATCAAAAAGCGGTCTCGAGACCGGTCTCGAGACCGAGACCGGTCTCGAGTACTACAGCCCTATCAATTTCAGTCTAAACTAAATTACATTCACATCATGATATTTAGCTCGACATTAGCTATTTTAGAAAGCCAAAGTGACCTTTGTGAATTCAAAGTTCCAGAGGATTCTGTCTTCATCAAGGATGAGTTCTTCACCTGCGAAGGCTGACTTCTTGACCACACCCACATTGTGAACCTTAGTGCTTCCATCAGGGAGCCACACCCAGTTCATGATATCCCAGATTGGTAAAACATCCCCATTCTCATCAAATGATACATCGTCACCAAATGATGTGGTGAAGTTGACCTTTTCCAGGTAATACATAAGCTAGAAATGGTGAGTACAATTATGAAAATCAAGAGATTAAAAAAAAAAAACGATATACCACTGGTTGTCAAAGTAGGGTTTAGCGGACCCCCTATAGGGGTCTGTGAGGGGATTCCAGTGCGTCCCCGGCTAAATTAGTTAAAGGTTTCATGACACAAAATTTAAAAAAAAAATCCCAGTTTTTTTTAGGTTTACTGGCCTCAATTACACCCAAAAACGGAACTTTGAACATTCAGTGGATTTTCGGTGGTCTGGGGTTTTCTGAATAATTATTCTCATAAAAGTGCTGCGATTTGCCCGTGGACTTTGATGTCACAGTCCAGAGGCGATGATTGACAGGCAAAATCCCTCAACAGCGACACGCGCGGGCAATTTCATATTTTTTTCATTGAAGCTGAAAAGGCCTGAGAACACAAAGAGGAAGAAACCTGCCATGGCTCACTGGAGTGGATTTTTCAGTTAAAACCTTTTAATACACGTTTGAAGGACCATGATAAAGACTTTAATGTTTTGTGAATCAGCATGTCATGAAACCTTTAATATAGCTTCAAAATCAGATTAACCACTTTAATCCTATACAAAACACAAAACTTGGCACAAATAATTTTCATTTGGGGTTCCTTGACATAAAAAAAAATTGCTGCTTTATATGTTATGAACAATAGTTACATTGAGATGGACTGTTGTTGTATTAACAACGCCCTTGCAGTATTTACAACACAATCCCATCCATCCATCCATATGTGCCTCAGGTGTGGGGTTGCGGTACTTGAGCTCAATATGGATCAGTAGTTCACAAACCTTTTAATTTCCAGGACCCCCATAAGAGTATACAAGTGGCCGTGAGGATATTGCTAGTGCAAAAATAGTTTACTACGTTGGTAACATTGATCCACCTCGGGGCGACTGATTGCCTCGTCACTCAAGGGTCCTTCTGGCCGGTCCACACAGTCACAACTTTTTTCTGTTCTGGCCCCACAGTGGTGGAATGAACTTCCCACTGATGTCAGGACAGCAGAGTCACTACCCATCTTTCGCCGCAGGCTGAAAACCCACCTCTTCAGGAAACACTACCCATCCTCTCTGCCTGGCCTACTTGTTGTTAACTAGTTGTACGAACGCTGGTGTTATTGTTGTACTGTTTTATTGGATCTTGTTTAGTCGATACACTTATTTGTTTTAGCTCCTGCTCATTTGATTTTGTTATTGTTGTCTCATCTGTTTAAGGAAAATAGGTAGCTGATATATTGCACTTTTACCTTAGCGCTAGGTATACTCTTGGTTGCTTGTTTTAGCAGAAAATGCACTTAATACTTCTGGTGATTAGTAGTTTTCGTTCCCTGCCTATGTTGAATGCACTTATTGTAAGTCGCTTTGGATAAAAGCGTCTGCTAAATGACTGTAATGTAATGTAATGAATGATCATGCTCTGAAAATGCACGTGGCCATGTTCAGATGGGTGGGTCGCAAACGTTTTCCAGTTTTGCCCTGATCCAGAAGAGTTTGGGAACCAGTGAACTAGCAACTTAACACATTCACTTTCTAAAACAGTTTGTAGCCTCTGCCAGCATTTTAACGATTTCTTACCTTTTCAAGTAGTCACAGAATATTTATCTCCAGTATGATTGATGCCCTGATGGTTGCTAATCACTGAAGGTTTTCAGGTGTGGTTTAAAAAATGTCAAGAGGTCATCGCGACCTCGTTGACATTTGTTGTTTGATGTTTGAAAATAGCATGTTTCACTCAAAAATACATGGTAAAACATAGGAAAAGTGATTTTTTTTCTCTGTTTATTTTTTTAAATGGAAGTGAATGGAGCAACTTTTTGAATAGCGTTATCTCCTAGTTCTTTGTGAAGAACGGAAAAACCCAATAAATAAAAAATAAATTTAGATTTTTGTATTTATATATATATTAGTTGAAGGACGACTTCACCGCTTTTCAACCTATCTTCATATAATTGGTCCTCACTAATACTCATGATAAAACGGTACCATTTTTTTCTACTCGGCCTGTGTCTCATAGGAGGACTGTGGACAGTCCAGAAACCGTCTACCAGTGACATCATCGTTAGGCATGATTTTTTTTTCCAACAAGATATCACTTTTTTTATTTCGATTTTTATTAACTCGAGAACAATGGCTTCTTTTATTGCATTGCAACTTTCCAGGAATAGAAAGCCTGCAGTTTCTGATAGCTTGGATTCCCCATTGATGATGTCACTGGTAGACGGGACTCTGAACTGTCCACAGCCCTCCTCTGAGACACAGACCGAGTAGAAAAAAATGGTACCATTTTATCATGAGTATTAGTGAGGACCAATTATGTGAAGATAGGTTGAAAAGCGGTGAAGTCGTCCTTTAACGTTTTTGGCAGGCAATGTGTTAACATACAAATCGTGAATTAGTATTATACCTGCCATGGCTGTATTGTTTGCAAACTGGCACAGCTGTGCCCAATGAAAGGCCCTCTTCCTGGCACACACTGCAGCATGTCATGGAGGGCATGGGCCAGAGCATACACAGCCATGTATGCATTGTACTCTGGCCTGAGTTCAGACACATCCAAAAGGGTCGTTTCTGATGTCCCTAGGTCCTCTTGTCCAGTACACACCTCTCCACCAGCATCCACCCACTCTGACGGAACGGGTGCAAATTTGCACTGAAATGTGTGCTCCCAAAACTGCCTCACCTAAAGAAACACAATGAAAACAAAAGGAACATTTCTCTTTAAAACACTTTGGTCATTTTAACATCTACTCTGGCTTTTGTGTGCACCCCAGACCGTTCTTAACACATTGGGTGCCAGAGGTTTATTAAAATATTATACGTTGAGTGCCTGCATTTCTTCCATCCACTTGCGTTATACGTTTCATGCTGTAGAAGCCCCGACGCGGAAGTGCATGTAAACAAAGCGTGCGTGCGAGACGGCGGAGGGTCCCGACTAACGCCTGGAACAATAATATTTCTAACGCGATCCTCCATTGCAGCGTGATCGCCGATCGAAAACGGCTCGTTTCCACCACGTTAAAAAGAAATGGAGATATTAAGCTTTTAGTCAAGGACATAACATTGAAAACGCCGACCGGACCGTTTTTGGCATTCAATGTGCTGCCAAAAACGGTCCGGACCGTTTTTGAGGATCCAAACGAGAAGTGCCGAAAACGGTCCGGACCGTTTTTGACCCAATTCTATTTTTATACATGTGGGCCACGTGGGGCGCTAAAACGAAACTTTGACATCACCCAAGGAGTTTCTGAGAAGAAGAGGCTGGATCTGGCTCCATGTCAAAAATCCTTCCGGTCGGCGTTTTCAATGTTATCTCCTTGACTAAAAGCTTAATATCTCCATTTCTTTTTAACGTGGTGGAAACGAGCCGTTTTCGATCGGCGATCACGCTGCAATGGAGGATCGCGTTAGAAATATTATTGTTCCAGGCGTTAGTCGGGACCCTCCGCCGTCTCGCACGCACGCTTTGTTTACATGCACTTCCGCGTCGGGGCTTCTACAGCATGAAACGTATAACGCAAGTGGATGGAAGAAATGCAGGCACTCAACGTATAATATTTTAATAAACCTCTGGCACCCAATGTGTTAAGTTGCTTGATTCAATATTTAGATATTTGATGTTCATTATATTAGACACAAAGTTCAATGGGCTTATAGGAGGGAGGCGTGTCTGATCAAATTATAAACAAAAGACTCACTATTGTATTTCCATGTGTGTTGTCAGGATCATTGCGAGGATGTATTTTCAACAAGAAGTCCTTGAAACCTGGTATCTCTCCACGATGGATGGCAACCCCTAGGGTGCCTGCCAGGTACGGCATGTAGCGAGGAGCCTGGAACTTAGAATTTGTCGTCCAACCCGCAGCACCAACCCATTGCAGACCTGTCACATTCTGTCTTACAACCTGTTGATTGTGTGGAAACACACATACTTTTGTTTTGTAACACTCGTCTAAGTCATTTTACATTTGGAAAAGTGGCAGGTGTAGTTAATTCATGGGATTTGATTAGTGTAGTAGAGGGTAGAGGAACATGGGTCTGTTCAAATGGACATAAGCATAAATAGTATACGGAGTTTCTAGCTAAAAGTGTGAAGGACCTTAGGTTAGGTGCTAAAAAGTGGGCGGAATAAGAAAGTAATACGAAAGAAAAAAATAAAGAATAAATAGTGAGTGTCAACATAACCTGGTTAAATAAAGGTTACATACATAAATACATACATACATACGTACATGCGTACATGCGTACATGCATGTGTACATGCGTACATGCGTACATGCATGTGTACATGCATGTGTACATGCGTACATGCGTACATGCGTACATGCATGCATGCATACATACAAACATACATACATACATACATGCATGCATACATGCATACATACATACATACATACATACATACATACATACATACATACATACATACATACATACATACATACATTTCAAAACCCTAATAATATCGCAAACCTCCTCCATGAGATTAAGCATATAGCTCCCAGATGTAAATGCAATGACCACACGAGCTGTGGATTGCTTCATCACAGTGACGATCCTGTCGAGTTTGTCCAGGTCATTGTCCCAGGGCAGGGCCTCTGAATAAGCCACACAACCCAAACCAGACCGGGCCAGGTCGGACAGGAAGGATCGGCCAGCATTGCGGCCATAGGCATTATCGTTAAACACCAATCCTACCCAGGTCCATCCAAACTGCCTCATAAGCAGCAGCATAGCTCGCACCTAAAGAACCAGAATCAGATCAGAAAACAATTTTACTCTATCAACTACGCATTGATCAGCATGCATGAAAATAACTAATTCCACCCACTTATTCACACCTGTAAACCTCAAAGTTTTGATCCTGATTTTTCTGAAGTATAAGTTACTTTACAGATTTATATTACAAACCATACATTAACCACTTAAAGCTCTATTACAGTATGTTACTTTATGTTAACACTATTATGCAACTGTTAATTTAGTAAAACAACAACAAGAACTTTTAAAGGAAAATATGAATGACCTTAGGGCCGACTGCAGCTGTCATATGTACATAGTAAAGTTACATACTAATGCATCGTATTACAACAGTTGTGTTCAACTACAGTGCAATATCAATACATTTACAATAAATAAATAATCTGTGCTGTGAACAGAACAAAAACTATTCACATTTGTTTTTTCAAATGCATGCACTGCATTACTATTATACTGTATCTACAGTCCAATAATTGCCTTTTGTTCAAATGACAGTGTAGCCAAAATGTAACCAGATATGAAAACAAAAAATAAAAAATTAAATAGCCTTTCTTTCACATATCGAAAAGATTGTGAATGAGACAACACCACAAGGATTAAGCAGTTAGGAAACTTTACACATTCTATTTAGAAATAGCCTACTGCCCAGGTTAATTTCAAAACAATGTCAATGCATGAATTTCACATGACTATACTGGTGGGCCATAAATAATACATTTTAGGAGGGAATCCGTGGGCCACATCAAATCTGTCCACGTGCCAGTATTGGCCCCTGGAATACCTGTATACCTGGAAGTCATTACTTGGGATTGTTCTAAAGAAGGACGGGAACTGATTCAGGTCACTCAGAGTAGAGGAAGCAGCAGTGTGACTTATCTGAAAAAGGCACAAAACATCTGTTCTGTAATATACCACATTTTTCTTACACATCTCCCCTGCAAACAGAGCATGTGAGCTGAGGGGGAGGGAGGAGAAAAAAAGAAAGAAAAGTAAGGAATAAAAAAGCTGAATTGTCTTATTATCTTCAAACAAAACGGCAGCCTTTGCCACTTTGAATTGCATTTCAGAAACCAATTGGAGCACAATGTGCTCTTTTAACACAAAGTAGAATCCTAAGCATCCTTAAGCACCATGGACAGCGACACTGTCAAGAAGCTGTAGGATTCTTACTCAGGTCTGGGCAAAGAGTCAAACTTCTAACACAGATGCATTGTGATCCGACCTTTTGAAAACCTGCTTCACACTAAATCTGCCCTCTCTGTTCACATGCTCTGCCTGCAAGTAAATATGTCTTTCAAGCTGTAAAAAATTACCCAACACATTAGTTATCATATTTTACATTTGTGAATATAAACAAAATTGAGCGAGCATATAAAATATATCATGGTAAAAGGGAATTTAAGGAGGAAACTTACCATGGGTACTTGGTACATGGGTGTATAAACCTAATGTTCTAGAGAGAGCTATAGAACTGGATGAGGTAGTAGGACCCACAATTCCCAGGACTGGAGGAGACCCAACACAGCTCTCATCCAATTGAAAGTGCTCCTCTCTCCCACTGACCAATGACATGGCTGCACGGAATCCAACGCCACAGTTATCATAGAGATTATAGCCCAGAGTCACATCGGGCAGTAGACTGGGGTTTCTGTTGATTTCAGTTATGGCATAAGCCATGGCCTGGGCATCCCTGAACCCTCGAATGTAAAATCTAACACACAAAATAACCGTGCATATTTATCTTTGTAGAAATATGCAACTAATCCTATGGTAGTACCATATCTATCAACACAAGTTACATTAATTTATTTTGTATTTGTATCCGCGATACACACCTGTAGCAAGTGAACTCGTGTGGCTTGGAGGTGAAAGACAGCTCAGGGAAGACGGAGGAGAAGTGGATCACAAACAAACCACCCAGAATGACGTCCCCAGCCTTGTACATTCTGTTCAGCTTAAACTGTGCCTGTGTCTGACATGAAGAGGAAGGTGAGGAAGACAAAGGAGAGAATAGAGAGAACAACATCAAGTACATGAAAAGCAGGTGTGCGTCTAGACAAGCCCTCATGACTGTCCTCCCCGTCTATAACCCCCTCTCCCAAATCCTTTGTCCAATTGTTACATTTTATACACAGTGCTATGCCATCCCTTGTGCCACCTTATGCCATGACGTAATCTTTCACAACACCCATCAGTGCTAAGCCATCCCCTGTGCCAACTCATGCCTCTACGTAATCTGTACCACCCATCTGGGCAGAGGCACAAGTAGAGTTAGGGCTTTCAAACCTTTTGACCCCCACTTTAATATGCTTTACTCCGTGGACCCCCATTGCACACCATTTGTTATCTCTGGGACCCCAATCAACAGGTTCCATTTGTACACTCTCATAGAACAGATCGGTGAGGATTGATTTCGACCCCTGGTGGTCCAAGAAATAATAATCCTGCTACTGTTTGAGTAAAAATAAATAAATAAATAAAACACAAACATAAACAAAAAAACGCTAGGATAAATATACCAAGGATTAGTCTGTGACGTCACTGCTAAAATACCAAGGATGCGTCCGTAACGTCACTATCATATGAACAGAGACAACGTTACATTTCGAGGTTTCAAAGACCAGCGTGCACACACTGCTTTGGTTGTGTATTGTTGATCTGTTGTTATTATAACTCAAGACAACGTCAGGAACACAGTCAAATTTTATTATTCACTCTAAACTCTGACAAGTGACTCTTCTTCTGTGAATGACATTCTCTATCTCCCAAAGCCCCATAGTCCACAGCGCCCCCATGAGGCACATAAGTACCCTTACTGTTGAATGAAGTGTACTCGGGTGCGGAAGAATTTTGGCCAATGTGAATGCTGGCCAGCTGGGAGAGGCCAATCGTACTCGGGAACGGTTCGAATCAATCGGACCCAGTCTGAATCCACCCTAGGACTCTCCACCTCTTTTTGTGGCTCATACAATTTACTATAAGCTAATAATATCTGCCTATTTGCCATGTAGACTTGCCTTGTGTGTGACACCTGCCTTGTATTGTACCTATTTTTCTTATATAGGTTATCCTTTTATACCTGATTTTGGAATATTTCCTCAATATTTCTTCAACAAACAGTCAATGTCATCCCTAGTGTCCCCTAGGGGCACAGGTTATTTGAGCTCCAGCACCTGGAAAATTGCCATTGAGTATGTAAACGCTCAACTAGAGAATGATGCAATCTCTCAGCTTTCATTGCTCAAACCTGGGTGGAAACAAGTAGAGAGTTAATCAAATTAAAACCAATCCAAATGTTTTAGGGCATATGGGGGTGAGGGGGGGGGGGGTTAGATGACTGGTTGCGAACGCGGAAGGAGGCGACCAAGTGGAGCTTACTATGTAACCGTGCTCGGGTTGTGTGTGTGTCTGTGTGCATTCTGTGTGCATGCACTGCCTGAGGGCGCCAGAGTGCAGGAATTTAGACAATGCTCTGATTAAAATGCACAACAGCCTGCAACACACACACACACACACACACACACACACACACACACACACACACACACACACACACAGTCAATGTTCTCTCCCCATCACGGTGAAATAACACGGATTACAAGTCCGTAAATACACAATATTTTCGAGCTGCGTTCGCTTCCAGCGTTCGCGCGTCTTACTTGTTTCTAAATCAGTGGCCATAGTTGGTGTGCTTGCCGATGTTCTTGGCTACTATAGGCCTATAGGCCTACTGTACCTTGCATTCAGAAGTGTCCGGGTAACCGCAGGTGTCCTTGAGGGGGTTGCAGGAGGTCCCCAGCTAAATTATTGAACCAAATGGACCTTTACACGTCTGTAACTCTGAGAGTGTACACATGGTTTGTTTACTCTCTGAGTAATCTCTCAAGAACAGCTTCTGCACTGCGTTGGAATCTGTCGGGGAGGTTCGTCATAACGAGTGCGCATTCAGATCAGGAAGTAGGCCGCGCTTTACCCAATCACATGTAGTGGGCGGGATTCACATGTCCGTCGATCTTTCCCCCTCGAAACTAACCGAAACTAATTTAACAATAGCGTCCGCGGAGCAGACAAAACCACGGAAATATATTCACATTTTAACTTACTCTTTCATCATAGAAACAAGTGGGCTTATAACCAAAACGATCCATGTTCTCTGGGAGAAGTGGTGTTAGTGTTCCGTGTAGAAATATTGTTAGTGGGAATGAAAACATAGTCGCACCAACCGGAAGTGATGCGCTGAAGGCGCATCACAAACACCGGTTTCCTTGTGCTCTGGTGTTACGTTATCGTCCGCCCAGAGCCAACAGACATAGAACAAACAGAGGGCGCTGTTTTTCATTTTCAGTTGGCGATGGGTTCCCAGATTGCTCTCTGAGTAATGGGGGTCCGTGCCGTGGCCTTAATACCTACCGTGAACTACAGACGTACACACGTACATTTATTGTAATATATATAGTCTAACAGCGTCAAACTTCGATTGATTGATTGAATACTTTATTAACAGTTTGCAAATAGTAAAAACTTTTAGTTTATCTGGTACAAAACAGAATCTACTAACAAGGTTATCAGCAAACATAATATCGTCGGTGTCCAGCCGGGACCAGCTAACTCCATTTTCAGTTTTTTTCTTTTTTTTTCATAAATCAACGCTATTGAACCCCCTCTACATCTGTGTAATTTTTTTTAAATAATAATATGTGAAAAGTATTAAAAAGCGCCTCTGACGAAAACTCCTAACTCCATTGGACCCTCAAACTGTCCGTCAAAAACAAACAACTCCCCCCTCCTCGCAAGCTCTCAGAGAAGCTCTGCTCTGTCTGCTGCACGACGGAAGATAAACAAACCTTTACGAGGCAGGGTTCTCCCCGTCTAAGGTAAGCTCAATGTTTATAAATAAGTCTGTTAAAAGTAACTTAGCACTGACGCTAATGTTATGAAAACAATTAATTATATTTCTAAAATATATAGTACTGTTTTTGTGAGGAGAGCAATGTAACAACAAATGAGTTCACAGCATTTCTCTCTGTTCTAGCTAGTTCTACTGAAACTCCAACTCTGTGAGCCCCTCTTTGAAAAAAATATTGTAATATTTTAAAGTCCTGCTCATTATTGTAGTCCTATATAAGCAGTGTCATGAAGTATCAGGGCATTAATTAATAAGTCATGCAAATGTTGACCATTGTTGTAATAGTAATATAGTTGTTAGCTGACTGAGGAGTCTTAGTTAACAAGCTATAACAATAACTTATCAGACTGTTATTGCCCATCATTCAATAAGTTGTTCATCAGCAGTTTGTATATATTTTTTTACATGTCCCTGCTGGAGGAAATGTGTGGCTGTGCAATGGTCCAGGTGGGAGGGACAGCGAGTGCATTTTCCGGCAGCGGCAGCTTCCGCGGAGCTGCCGGCGGCGCCAGCTTTGGGAGTGTGCTGCGTTTGTGTAACGCAGTCCCCACCAATATTATTTACGATTCTGTGCCTATCGGTACATAACTCGGACGGCGCTTAGTCGACTAGTAGACCATCGGCCGGTCGTCGCGGGCACTCGCGCCTGGGGGCGCTCGGGCGCGACTCCTTGGCCTCAAGGTCTACTGAGTCGGCGCGCCTCCGTCATGGTCCAAAACTATACTTTATCGGCGGAAAAAAGAAGTTGACTGCGGCTCCTCCACCGGCAGTTCCGCGACTGCCGCTCCTCCACCGGCAGTTCCGCGGCAGTTCCGCTGCTCCGCCGGCAGCTGCCGCTCCACCGCCGGCAGTCACTGCCGGGAGCTGCCGCTCCTCCACCGGCAGTTCCGCGGCTGCTGCCGCTGCCGGAGAATGCACTCGCTCCTTCTGCCAGGTGGTGTATGGGAAGGCATGTGGAATGGACTGGGCAAGCTCAGAGGATGAGGTGACAGAATTAAGTGAAGAGGGAGAGGAACTTGAAGTGGTCCCACGTATAATACTGAATAATGTGTTCATGATTGATGAGTTGTATTGACATTTGTATTGACATTGACATCACAATGTATGAGTGTTGAGTGAATAGATGTACACACACACACACACACACTGTTTTTTGTTGTGTTTTTAGATTCCCATGATGTGGCTGAGGAAGACACAGCTGGAGGAAGAAAGCGCAAGAAAGAAGGGAAGAATGATGGGAAAAGGAGAAGAATGATGGGACAGTCCTACATTAGCAAGAGGAAGGGAGAAGAGGTTAACAACGAGCCTCGGGTGATGGGACCGAGATGCCAGTCTGCTGCGTGTGTCAAGTCCTCCAAGCATCACTGCAGTGATGCTTGGAGGCCATGAATTGATGAAATTGATGAATGATGAAATGATGAAATTGATGAAATGATTGAAAATGAAGCCATGATTGCTTTTGTTAAATACATGATTGAGTATTGAGGCAGAATTGTTTGTTGCACTCAACTGTAGAAGAACAACAGTGGTAACAGTTAGATCCATGGTTGTTTACAATGCATGTTAAAATAAAAGTTGTTTAAGTACAGAATTCAGCTTGATCTATACTTAGTATGAGGATGGCGCTCACCATAAATAGCTGATCTCCAAGCTCACAATGCGTTGTGATGTGTTGTGAGCTTTGAGATCCATTGCCAGCTGTTCTTATCAATGATGGACAAAACCTCCTAACTCCACTTGCGCTGGATTTGTGTTTGGACAAAACTCCTAACTCCACTTGAGCTGGATTTGGGTATTGTGGTGATAATATAATGACACATGCAAGTATCTGATAATATATAAAGTCAAAATACCAAGTTTGATGAGGCAGTATTGCTTTGTTTTAAAAATATAAGGTTTTCTTCATTTTCTGAAAAATTGATATTTTGTTTTTCATTTCCTGAACAATTACCATTTTGGATTTAGCTGGTTCCGGCCGGACAGCAGAGATATATTTGTACACTTATTGTAATAACATACACACAGAGAAACTGTCTTGTCATAGTATTTCTCCTTCTATGTCTTGGTTGTGCCTCGACCCATGATAGACTTCTTAGTGTTTCTCTCAGATTTCAAAAGCATTATATAACACTTTGGTCCAAACAATGCCACCAACACACCAGAACTAGATGCTAAAATAGCAAATACCTCCACTACGTCTGCATATTTGCCTGGAGAACTGATATATGCTGGGATGAAGGCTATCCACACGGCACAGAAGATCAACATGCTGAAAGTGATTAACTTGGCTTCATTGAAGTTGTCTGGAAGATTTCTTGCCATGAATGCTAGGAGGAAGCTGAGGAGTGCCAGTAAACCAATATAACCTAACAGCACTCCAAAACCAACTATTGATCCCACAGCACACTCATAGACTATCTTATCACTGTGGTATTGTGTGTTTTTATAAGGAGTTGGTGAGGCAGACACAAGCCAGGCTGTACAGATTATTGTCTGGATGAAAGTAAGTGCCAGAACTGTTCCTCTCTGCTGCATAGCTCCGAACCACTTCATAATGTTTGCACCCCCAGGCTTGGAGGCCTTGAACACGACCAACACCACCATAGTCTTTACCAGGATACATGAGACACACAGCACAAAGCTGATCCCAAATACTGCATGCCTCAGTTGACAAGTCCAGAGCCGGGGACGGCCAATGAACAGAAGTGAACACAAGAAACATAGATGGAGTGACAGCAAAAGTTGAAAGCTGAGTTCTGAGTTGTTGGCGCGTACCATGGGTGTGTCTCGAAGATAGATGAAGATTCCCAGGACAATGGTACACATAAGTGTACCTAGCAATGAGATGGTTGTCAAGCAGATACCCAGGCCCTCATGGTAGGAGAGGAACTCCATGCTCTTAGGGACACAGTGGTCACGCTGGGGACTGGACCAGAAGTCCTCTGGACAACTGGTGCACTCTGTAGAGTCTAACAAAGAGGGCAAGATTTAAAGGAACATACAGGTACAGTTTATTCTAAAGATAAACTACTGTACATTGCTACATAATGTAAACCTACCAGTCTCGCTGCTGATCTCTCCCTCAGAGCAAGCAATGCAGTCAAAGCAGCAGACAGGTTCCCCTTTCCTTCTGGCCACACGGGTTCCAGGGGAACAGCTCTCGCTGCACACTGACCGAGGAGGCTACAGAGGAAAGTAACAATGATCAATTTCAGTCTAAACTAAATAACATTCACATCATGACATTAACTCGACATAAGTTATTTTAGAAAGCGACCTTTGTGAATTCAAAGTTCCAGAAGATTATGTCTTCATCAAGGATGAGTTCTTCACCTGCGGAGGCTGACTTCTTGACCACACCCACATTGTGAACCTTAGTGCTTCCATCAGGGAGCCACACCCAGTTCAAGATATCCCAGATTGGTAAAACATCCCCATTCTCATCAAATGATACATCGTCACCAAATGACGTGGTGAAGTTGACCTTTTCCAGGTAATGCATAAGCTAGAAATGGTGAGTAAAATTATGAAAATCAAGAGACTTTGAAACAAATACGTTATACCAGTGTTACTCAAAGTGGGGTCAGAGGACCCCCTATAGGGATCCTTGAGGGGGTTACAGGTAAATAAAAAAATGCTGCTGTTGTTATTATTGCAGTGAATATGATAAATGTCAACTATTATATTATCCATATTCACTGCAATAATAACAACAGACAAAAAGTTGTTTCGTTTTATAAGTTAGGCTATATTATGTTTACAATCTACGTAATCATTTGGTGTGAAAACCAGCATTCTTAATCCTGTATCATACAAACTAAACCGCGTGTAAATCGGTTGAGAACTCAGCGAGTTGTGGTGCTTTTCATGCCTCAATAAGCTCGGTTTATATACTTCGACACACGACGCTATCGCACGCCAGGCCCGGCGCCACGGGGGGGCCTGAGGGGGCATTGCCCCCACAATTTTCAACTGCCCCCTCAGTCATTTCATCCTGGCGCCTGTCGCACGCCCAAAATTGCTGATTTACAAACTCACAACAAGTCGCATTCGCGGCGCGTTGTGGGCTTGTAGGTCGACGATACCGGCGTGCGTCGAAGCATAACTCAGTCAGCATAGACATAACAGGCATAGAAAGTGAAGCTCATCAGTTGAAATGAGCAGCAGCAGTGAGTTTATCTGTCAGTCCTTGTCCCTTTTATGCTCATATATGGAGATCCCTGATGTCATATGCCCATATATGGGCATGCCCGCGCTCTGTGCCCATATATGGACTTGAGTGATTTGTTTGCACCTGATGCCATGACGACACTTTGAGGTTAGACAACACACTCCATATTTGGGCGTAGCTGCATTGGGAACTCCTATGTATACCTGGTGATGTCAGAGGACAGAATGATCATTCAAAATCGATTGAATGATCATGCTCTGAAAATGCACGTGGCCGTGTTAAGTGGTCAGATGGGTGGCCGTGAACCAGAAAAGTTTGGAAACCAGTGAACTAGAAACATTAACACATTGATTGTCAAGATCGCATTGATGCGTTCGTTCAAATCCATCGCTTGATTGCCAAAATTCAAAAGATCGCATATATGCGTTCTTTTGTCTTTTCATTGTTTAATCTGTGATCGCGCTGTTCTGTGAATTTTTCATCATCAGTTTTCAGTTTACTTCACACTCACCGGGTTCCGGATTCATGACGCAGATTCCGTTTCCGGTTCTCTAGAAGATTGAAAGTGTCATTTTAGGCCAGAATAGGGAAAAACACATTTTTTCACACGGTATAAAAAACGAACGGAGAGCTCCAGTTCTATTTTCTTTAGTCTGGATGACGAACAGTTATTGTCATCGTGTATACCAACGATCTGAAGCCCGATCGGCGATCGGCGAAAACGTCACATCCGGATATGACGTTTGGACTGTTTGGGGGGGTCGAGCAAGTGAGCGAGTGATTGAGAGGTCGATCTGCTGCTCTCTGCTGGTCGATCTGTCGTGTGTGTTTAAAACCGCAGCCAGACAAACTATTTGAATGAAAAATTACAAAATAACAACAACAAAAAAACACGAAAATCGCTGGCACTGGGGGAGTACTTTATGAAAATACTCTGGTAGTCAAAGAGTTAACAGGCAAATTGTGAATTAGTATTATACCTGCCATGGCTGCATTGTTTGCAAACTGGCACAGCTGTGACCAATGAAAGGCCCTCTTCCTGGCACACACTGCAGCATGTCATGGAGGGCATGAGCCAGAGCATACACAGCCATGTATACGTTGTACTCTATCCTGAGTTCAGACACATCCAACAGGGTTGCTTCTGATGTCCCTAGGTCCTCTTGTCCAGTACACACCTCTCCACCAGCATCCACCCACTCTGACGGAACGGGTGCAAATTTACACTGAAATGTGTGCTCCCAAAACTGCCTCACCTAAAGAAACACAATGAAGAAATATTCTCTTTAAAACACTTCTGGGGTCATTTGAATTTTTACTCTGGCTTTTGTGTGCACCCCAGACCGTTCTTAAGTTGCTTGATTTAATATTTAGGTATTTGATATTCATTATATCAGACACAAAGTACAATGGACTTACAGGAGGGAGGTGTGTCAGATCAAATTAATATCAATATCTAAATGTTGAATCAAACAACTTAAAAACGGTGAGATACCCCTTTAAGCATAAATAAAGTAACAATTGTCATTTAGAAATGACAGCTTAAATACTAAATTAAACAAAAGACTCACTATGGTATTTTCATTTGTTTTGGGAGGATCATTGCGAGGATGTATTTTTAACAAGAAGTCCTTGAAACCTGGTATCTCTCCACGATGGATGGCAACCCCTAGGGTGCCTGCCAGGTACGGCATGTAGCGAGGAGCCTGGAAATTAGAATTTGTCGTCCAACCCGCAGCGGCAAGCCATTGCAGACCTGTCACATTCTGTCTTACAACCTGTTGATTGTGTGGAAACACTTTTTTTTTAACACTCACTCATGTCTATTTATAGTATCTTCCCAAAACTTTGCCATACTACTAGTCCTACATACTTTTGCCTAGAAACTCCATTCATACTTCAAGATTCAGCTTACTGTGGACAGGTGTGTTTGTTCATGTTACTTTGAAATGTTTTGTAGTTTTTTTAAAATATTTAACTTTAAACACCCAATAAAGTCACTTATATAAAGTCACTTATTTCAAGTGAAACCCCATTATTCTTTCACTTGTTTGCAGTCATGTTACTTCAGCATGCTTCAACTTACAGACTCCAATCAAACTTTAAAAGGTTGAGATATATTCTGACTTCCATTGCTGTGTTTAACTTTTTGATCACTTTTATACTTTTGAAGCTATCCCACTTCAAACCACTCACAGTCTTTTCAGCTTTTCCAATACACACTAATGGTGTTTGCTAGAAGGGAGAGAGAAGGACACAGGAGGTATGACCCTTGCTTTCGTAAAGTCACTGCGGCCAAAATGTTTACACTACAGATATGTTTTTTACATCACCATGTTTGCACGGGTCTGCTCTCCCATATAATCCAAATATCTAAGCTGTGTGATGTACTGTATACATTTTGAGTTAAGACCATTAATATCAACCCATGTCCCGCTGCACTGTAGCAATTAGTGCACCTGGGGCTGTTTCATGCTTAGCCTGTCAAAGTGGTGCAAAGTAACTAAGTGCATTTACGCTAGTATTATACAATAATATACAGTGATTACAGTACACACACACACACACACACACACACACACACACACACACACACACACACACACACACACACACACACACACACACACACAAAGAGTACACATTCGAAAATAGCCAATCTACAAGCACACAACCCAGCAGCACCCCACACCTGTCACCCCCGCACTACCATCAGCTATGCAGGCAGGTGCGTAACTAATGGCAATTAGTTTAATGGAAACAGGTGTTCAAAGTGGAGCCAAGCTTACGCTCACGCACACACAACACAAGACAAACAGAGCACTGCCTGGGACCTATTTTTATACTATAACATTTTAGCTTGAAGCGAGCCCACACTGTTTCTTCAGGAACAGTATTTTCTAGTTAATTCATGGGATTTGATTAGTGTAGTAGAGGAACATGGGTCTGTTCAAATGGACATAAATATAGAGTATAAGGAGTTTCTAGCTAAAACTGTGAAGGAGTTAGGTGCTAAAAAGTGGGGGAATAAGAAAGAAAGAAAAAAAGAATAAACACTGAGTGTTTCATACCTCAACATAGCCTGGTTAGATAAAGGTTACATACAGTACATACATACATACATGCATGCATGTATGTATGTATGTATGTATGTTCTATATAGCATAGAGCTATAGAGCTATAGAGCTATATCATAGAGCTATAGAACATGCATCCATACATTTAATTTCAAAACCCTAATAATAACACAAACCTCCTCCATGAGATTAATCATATTGCTCCCAAATGTAAATGCAATGACCACACGAGCTGTGGATTGCTTCATCACAGTGACAATCCTGTCCAGTTTGTCCAGGTCATTGTCCCAGGGCAGGGCCTCTGAATAAGCCACACAACCCAAACCAGACTGGGCCAGGTCGGACTGAAAAGATCGGCCAGCATTGCGGCCATAAGCACCATCGTTAAACAGCAATCCTACCCAGGTCCATCCAAACTGCCTCATAAGCAGCAGCATAGCTCGCACCTAAAGAACCAGAATCAGATCAGAAAATAATCGTACCATATCTCTATCATCTCCCTACACATTGATCAGCATACACGAAAAAACTAATTCCACCCACTTATTCACACCTGTAAACGTAACAATAAAAGTGATTCTGATCCAGATTTTTCTGAGGTATACATTGCTTTGCAGATTTATGTTACAAACCATACATTAACCACTTAAAGCTCTATTATGTTATTTGTTTGCGTGAATAAAATGTTATTATGTCCAATCTGTACGGTAGAGTATGTTAATACAATATAACTTATCCAATTGGGGTGGTTGTATTTGGTCTCCCTGCTCTTCTATTGAGGCATTTAGATCTCGTGTCTAGGTTGGACATGGGATTTGACAGGATCCTTTTCTGGTTTGACAAAATGTTTGACCTGAAGGTCAAAATTAAATTTCTCCCCAGAGCAAGCTATTAGCTCATTGGGGAAAATGTTATATAATGTTTTGATGCCAATACTTCTGTACGTTTACTTAAAGGACGACTTATCTTCATATAATTGGTCCTCACTAACACTCATTAATATAATAATAATATATGGTACCATGTTTGTCTACTCGGTCTGTGTCTCAGAGGTGGGCTGTGGACAGTTCAGAAACCCGCCTACCAGTGACATCATCGATGGGGAATCCAACCTAATATTTCCACAGCCCTCCTATGAGACAAACCGAGTTGAATTATTATTATTGTTTTTTTTAATGATTATTACTAGTGAGGTCCAATTATATGAAAATAGGTTGAAAATGGGTGAAGTCGTCCTTTAAGTAAAATGGTTTGAATATATACAAACGTTTTACTTATAACAGAGTATTTCTACATTGTGATATAACAAGTAAAACAAAAAACAACAACTCAGTACTTCTTCCACCACTGTTCACATAGTGGTAAATCCACAAATCTCCTACACCAGGGGTGTCCAAACTTTTTTCAAAGGAAAATATGAATGACCTTAGGGCCGACTGCAGCTGTCATACTGTACGTAACAAAGTTACATACTAATGCATTGCATTACAACAGTTGTGTTTAACTACAGTGCAAAATCAATTGTGTGTAACCAAATATACAGTAAGTAAATAATCTGTGCTGTGAACAGAACAAAAACTATTCACATTTGTTTTTTCACATGCAAGCAATGCCTTACTATTATACTGTATCTACAGTCCACTAATTGCCTTTTCTTCAAATGACAGTGTAGCCAAAATGTAACCAGGTATGAAAAGTTATCATTTTTTTAAATTGCCTTTCTTTCACATATCGAAAAGATTGTGAATGAGACAAAACCACAAGGATTAAGCAGTTAGGAAACGTTACAAATTCTATTGAGAAATAGCCTACTGCCCAGATTAATTTCAAAACGATGTCAATGCATGAATTTCACATGACTATACTGGTGGTGGGCCATAAATAATACATTTTAAGAAGGAAGCCGTGGGCCACATAAAATCTGCCCGTGTGCAACGGTTAGCCCCTGGAATACCTGTATACCTGGAAGTCATTACTTGGGATTGTTCTAAAGAAGGACGGGAACTGATTCAGGTCACTCAGTAGAGGAAGCAGCAGTGTGACTTATCTGAAAAAGGCACAAAACATCTGTTCTGTAATATACCGCATTTTTCTTACACATCTCCCCTGCAAACAGAGCATGTGAGCCGAGGGGGGAGGAAAAAAGAAAGAAGAGTAAAGAATAAAAAAAAAAAGCTTCATTGTCTTTATCCTCAAACAAAACGTCAGCCTTTGCCACTTTGAATCACATTTCAGAAACCAATTGGAGCACAATGTGCTCTTTTAACACAATCTACCCCATAGTCACAAAGTAGCATCCTAAGCATCCTTAAGCAACATGGACAGCGACACTGTCAAGGCGCTGTAGGATTCTTACTCTCAGGTCTGGACAAAGAGTCAAACTTCTAACACAGATGCATTACCATCCGACCTTTTGAAAACCTGCTTCACACTAAATCTGCCCTCTCTGCTCACATGCTCTGCCTAATATATGTCTTTCAACAAGCAGTGAAAAGACTCAACACATTATTTATTATATTTTACATTTGTGAATAACCTAACAAAATTAAGCAAACATAAAATAAAGGGGGATTTAAGGTGGAAACTTACCATGGGTACTCTGTATAAACCTAATATTCTAGAGAGAGCTATAGAACCGGATGAGGTCGCAGGACCCACAATTCCCAGCACCGGAGGAGACCCAACACAGCTCTCATCCAACTGAAAGTGCTCCTCTCTCCCACTGACCAATGACATGGCTGCACGGAATTCAACTCCCCGTGTCAAACAGTTATCATAGAGATCATAACCCAGAGTCACATCGGGCAGTAAGCTGGGGTTTCTGTTGATTTCAGTTATGGCATAAGCCATGGCCTGGGCATCCCTGAACCCTCGAAGGTGAAAACTAACACAAAAAAAACACACTGTAACCATGCATATGTATAGATATTTTGTAGATATTTGTAGAAATATAGAACTAATACTATGGTACCATCTATCAACACAAGTTACATTCTCTTGCTTGCTTTTGTATTTGTATGTGTATTTGCGATACACATCTGTGGCAAGTGAACTCATGTGGCTTGGAGGTGAAAGACAGCTCAGGGAAGACGGAGGAGAAGTGGATCATAAACAAACCACCCAGAATGACGTCCCCGGACTTGTACATTCTGTTCAGCTTAAACTGTGCCTGTATCTGACATGAAGAGGAAGGTGAGGAAGGCAAAGGAGAGAAAGAAGAGAACAACATCAAATACAAGTAGAGGGAAGAAAACAGGTGTGTGTCTAGACAAGCCCTCATGACTGTCCTCCCCGTCTAACCCCCTCTCCCAAATCCTTTGTCCAATTGTTACATTTTATACACATTGCTATGCCATCCCTTGTGCCACCTTATGCCATTACGTACTCTTTCACAACACCCATCAGTGCTAAGCCATCCCCTGTGCCAACTCATGCCTCTATGTAATCTGTACCACCCACCTGGGCAGAGGCACAAGTAGGGGCAGGGCTTTTGAACCTTTTGACCCCCGGTTTGATAAGATTTATTCCACAGACCCCCATTGCACACCATTTGTCATCTCTGGGACCCCAATCAACATTTGGTTCCATTTGTACTCTCAGAGTTACAGACCCGGGCCGAGAGGCTTTTTTCAGAGAGGCAAATCAGGAGAAGATCTACTTTATTATCAACCTTTCTCTGTCCCAGCAACCAGCCTGATCTCCAAGAATTTAGTATACATTGCACGGATCCAGTGCACGTCATTCCGTGCATAGTCGCCTAGAAACCCTGAAAATCCGTGCATATGTACGGCGAGTCCCACGGTGGGCGTAACCAGTTGCAACCCGGAAAACCCGGAAGCAGAGCAGTCCCCACAACAAAATTTACGATTCTGTGCCTATCGGTACGTAACTCAAACGGCGCTGAGTAGGCTCAAGGGAACGTCGCAACGTTCGGGACGGCAACTCGCTCGCTTTAGCTCACTCGTGGTCCCTTACGTGGCGACAGTTCCCTTGAGACTGCGCGCCTCCAAAATGGTTTAGTCACAATGGGGGAGATGCGAGGCGCCTATGCACGGATCTTCGGGTTTTCCAGTTGTCTATGCACGGAATTTGAAAAACGTTCAATGACAACGTTTCCTCTGGCGATCGGGTTGCAGCAACACACTCTCACAGGATAGCACCAGTATAGGACGTTCGCGAGATTTGCCGGTCAGACGCTAGGATTTGTAGGATTTGTATACCATTTCACCTCTAGTGGCTCCAATTGGGATGGCAATTGGGATCTTCCTAAAAATTAAGCACTGGTGTGTGTGTGTGTGTGTGTGTGTGTGTGTGTGTGTGTGTGTGTGTGTGTGTGTGTGTGTGTGTGTGTGTGTGTGTGTGTGTGTGTGTGTGTGTGTGTGTGTGCGTGCATGTGTGCGTGCATGTGTGCGTGCATGTGTGTGTGTGTGTGTCAGCTTAGAAGCTTAGAAGCTCGCCCGCATTGCAGGTGGATCAAGGAAGGCTTGGTGACCCGGACCTCACTACCTCACTGTCAGACAGGCTATACTGAGTAGCACGGATGCACCCTAAAGGGTCAGCTCAACACCAGCTCCTATTACCAGTATATAATTTATTAGCTTTATAGTTGCCTCTTGTTGGAAGGGTACAGTTCTACTTTACTGCTAACCAACCATTTAAGTGATATTATACAAAAAAAATTGTACAATTGCAAAATAATAGTTTTAAATCCTTTAAATACATCTCTTTTTACAACTTTTGTTTAGGAAACAAACATACAGCACAAATGGCTAAAGATCTTACAGACTACTCTGCAACACATTTCAAGAACAAAACTCTTCCTTAGGCAGCTGCCTGAGGACATTAGATTGCCTGCTTGGGGACCCTAGGACTCTCCACCTCTTTGTGTGGCTCTAAAATCTACTAGCTAACAGTATCTGTCTATTTGCCGTGTAGACTTGCCTTGTGTGTGACACCTGCCCTTTTCTTAGAAATGTTATGCTTTTATACCTGATTTTGTGAGATGATTGGTTTCTAAGTCAGTGGCCGTAGCTTTTTGTGTTGCCGGTGTTCTTGTAACAACTTGCATTCAGAAGTGTAAGGGGATCCCCAGGTGTCCTTGAGGGGGTTGTAGAAGGTCCCCAGCTAAATTATTGATAGACAAAAAGACCTGTGCTCGGAGCACAGGTCAGGTAGGTTATTGTGGGCCAGCAATGTTCGAAATTCGCTAATCTGGATGGAATATGAAAAATCTAAGAGATCAGTCTGGATCACATAACTATAGAGATAATGTGTACCGATTTGCGTGTTGTTTGGACAAAATCTGTAGGAGTAATATTAAAAAATCTGCCTCCTGGTGGTGCTAACAGGACAATGTGAAAATGGTGGCATTTCTTCCTCGGTCTATAGTGGGAACGTGTGTGCAAAGTTTCACGGCAATCGGATGCTGCATTTTTGATTTGAGGCATTTTGCTCAAAACAAGCCACTCCTACAAACTTTAGATGGCAATCTTAGCCAATCAGGGTGGATTATGAAAAATCGGACAGATCCGTGTGGATCACATTGAGATACTGTGTACCGATTTGCGTGATGTTTCGATAAAATCTGTAGGACTAATATCAAGAAATGTGTTTTGCAAAAATCGGTCTCCTAGTGGCGCTGATGTGAAAAATGCAAGGCAGGGGTTTTTCCTTGGCCCCTAGGGAGTGTGCGTGCAAAGTTTCACGCCGATCGGTCCAGTTATAGGTAAAAACGCGAATCGGCCTGTTATAGCGCCACCATAAGGCCAATTAGAAAAATGTAGTGTGGCATTTCTTTCTCGGCCAAAGTGTTCATGATTTGAGGCATTTTGTTCAAAACAGAGCACTCCTGCACACTTTGGTGGCCATTCTTAGCCAATCAGGAGGGAATATGAAAAATCCGGAAGACCTGTTTGGTTTAATGACTATAGAGAAACTGTGTACCGATTTGCGTTATGTTTGGACAACATCTGTAGGAGTAATATATATTTTTTTTTTTGCAAAGATCGGCCTCCTAGTGGTGCTATAAGACATTGGTTCTCAAACTTTTTCATGCCAGGGACCCCCAAATTGACACTTATTAGCCCACGGACCCCCATTTGAAAAAATAAGCCAGGGACCCCCCCATAAGAGAAGTTTTTTACGGCTCTAGCAGTGATTCTCAACCATTTTAATTTCAAGGACCCCCAGTTAGACATGCATTATTAGGCTACAGAACCCCATTTAATGCCATTTCTATCTCTGGGAACCCAATTCATATTGTAAAATCAATGTTAATTTAACTCTCAGAGTTACAGACCCATAAGGGTCCATTTGGTGCCTAATCTATCATTTAGCTGGGGACCCCCTGGAACTCCCTCAAGGACCCCTGGGGGTCCCCGGACCCCACTTTGAGAACCAATGCTATAAGAGGCCCATGTGAAACATCTGGGGTAGAGGCGTCCAGGGAATGTGTGTGCACAGTTTCACGTCGATCGGACCGATTCGGACGGACAGGGTGCAAAACATAGTCTCGGCCACGCCTTCGGTCTGGCGGAGACAATAAGAACCAAATGGACCTTAACAGGTCTGTAACTCTGAAAGTGTACAAATTGTTTGTAATAGTATACTCTCAGAGTAATGGGGGTCTGTGGCCTTAAAGGGATATTTCACTTTCAAAAAAACTTTGGGTCATTTTATCGTCTACTCAGGCTTTTGTCAGCCCCCCAGACCGTTTTTAAGTTGCTTGATTCAGTATTTAGATATTTGATATACATTTTATCAGACACGCCCCCTTTCTATACAAACCCATTATAACTTCAAACTAAATTTTTAACATGTTAGATTCATCGAAAACACCCGTCCTTGGTTCTAGTGACTCACCCTGCCCTCCTAATACGTGAGGGGGCCGTGTTCTTTCGATACCTTTTTTCATTTATTTTAAATATTTTTTTTGGAAAATGAAAAAAAATAAATACAATAAATAAATTAAATGAATGAATGAAATTTTTGTGGAATCTAACATGTTAAAATTTTTGTTTGAAGTTATAATGGGTTTGTATAGGAAGGGGACGTGTCTGATAAAATGAATATCAAATATCTAAATAGTGAATCAAGCAACTTAAAAACTGTCTGGGGGGCTCACAAAAGCCTGAGTAGATGATAAAATGACCCAAAGTTTTTTTGAAAGTGAAATATCCCTTTAATACCTACACCATTGAGATAGAGTACGTGAACTACAGACGGACGTACATACAGAGTACGTACAGAGATTTCATGCATTTATTAGTAAGATATTTAGGTCTAAAATCATCAAACTTAAAAGCATAATCAACTTGTCACCAACTTTTATGTATGATAGATAATACATTTACATCTCTGATTGGATCACTACTTTAAATGTATCTGTTACAAAACAGAATCTGATACTAATATGGTTATCAGCAATCAAACATATGTTTATACACTTATTGTAATAAAATACACACAGAGAAACTGTCTTGTCATTGAATTTCTCCTTCTATGTCTTGGTGGTGCCTCGACCCATGATAGACTTCTTAGTGTTTCTCTCAGGTTTCAAAAGCATTATATAACACTTTGGTCCAAACAATGCCACCAACACACCAGAACTAGATGCTAAGATAGCAAATACCTCCACTACATCTGCATATTTGCCTGGAGAACTGATATATGCTGGGATGAAGGCTATCCACACGGCACAGAAGATCAACATGCTGAAAGTGATTAACTTGGCTTCATTGAAGTTGTCTGGAAGATTCCTTGCCATGAATGCTAGGAGGAAGCTGAGGAGTGCCAGTAAACCAATATAACCTAACAACACTCCAAAACCAACTATTGATCCCACAGCACACTCATAGACTATCTTATCACTGTGGTATTGTGTGTTTTTATAAGGAGCAGGTGAGGCAGACACAAGCCAGGCTGTGCAGATTGTTGCCTGGATTAAAGTAAGAATCAGAACTGTTCCTCTCTGCTGCATGGCACCGAACCACTTCAGAATGTCTGCACCCCCAGGCTTGGAGGCCTTGAACACAGCCAACACCACCATAGTCTTTACCAGGATACATGAGACACACAGCACAAAACTGATTCCAAATGCTGCATGCCTCATTTGGCAAGTCCAGAGCCTGGGACGGCCAATGAACAGAAGTGAGCACAAGAAACAGAGTTTGAGAGACAGCAAAAGGTTGAAGCTGAGCTCTGAGTTGTTGGCTCGTACCATGGGTGTGTTTCGATAATAGATGAAGACCCCCAGGACAGTGGCACAGGTGAGTGTGCCTAGCAGTGAGATAGTTGTCAAGGAGATACCCAGGGCCTCATTGTAGGAGAGGAACTCCAGGCTCTTAGGGACACAGTGGTCACGCTGGGGACTGGACCAGAAGTCCTCTGGACAACTGGTGCACCCTGTAGAGTCTAACAAAGAGGATAAGATTTAAAGGAACATACTGGTACAGTAGATTGCTACATAATGTAAACCCACCAGTCTCATTGCTGATCTCCCCCTCAGAGCAAGCAATGCAGTCAAAGCAGCAGACAGGTTCCCCTTTCCTTCTGGCCACACGGGTTCCAGGGGAACAGCTCTCACTGCACACAGACCGAGGTGTCTACAGAGGAAAGTAAGTAACAATGATACATTTCAGTTTAAACTAAATTACATTCACATCATGACATTAACTCGACATTAGTTATTTTAGAAAGTCAAAGTGACCTTTGTGAATTCAAAGTTCCAGAGGATTATGTCTTCATCAAGGATGAGTTCTTCACCTGCGGAGGCTGATTTCTTGACCACACCCACATTGTAAACCTTTGTGCTTCCATCAGGGAGCCACACCCAGTTCAAGATATCCCAGATTGGTAAAACATCACCATTCTCATCAAATGATACATCATCACCAAATGATGTGGTGAAGTCGACCTTTTCCAGGTAATACACAAGCTAGAAATGGTGAGTAAAATTATGAAAATAAAGTTTTTTTTCAGCATGATCCACCCCAACATAGTAAGTATACCCCCCCAAAAAATTGACCCAAAAGTAACAACAAATCGAAGTATTTCCTTGTTACGGCAATGAAAGTATTCCATAATATTGGGCTGGGCGGAGAAGTTCGCCTCGGAAAACGAATGACATTAGTCCATAAGGTAACCGGAAGACTCGCCCCCATTCTATATACCGCCGGACACAGTCGCCTGTCCGGCTGTTTTGGTGCAAGTGTTTTGGCATTCTTGCGTTGGTGCGCCACGATAAACTAGGAAGTAGAATAGAATCACTTTTCGGTTATTGCATTGTCTATTTCTCACATCAAATGTTTTCAATAACATTCTTGAAAGCAACGTTTAGTTGTAAATGACATTGTTTGTTTTTTACATGGCTGACATGTTGGATTACAGCATAAAACCAAGCAGCGCAGGTTGACCTGAGCAGGTGCTCTGAGTCTTTGATTAGACAGCGGTCTGTTATAGAGCTCATCGGTCATTATCGAGAATTATTACACGGCTTGGTTGATTGCTTGATTCTGATTGGTCAATCAGAATCAAGAATCAAGAATCAGTCATTATCTCTTGATAATGACCGATGAGCTCTAGAACAGACCACTGTCTAATCAAAGACTCAGAGCACCTGCTCATGTCAACCTGCGCTGCTTTGTTTTATGCTGTAATTATTGAAAATTAAAGCCCTTCAGGGTGATTATCCTACTCCTCTCTGCGTCGGTGGATAATCACCCTGTCGGGCTTTAATTTTCAATAATGACCACCTCCCCATACATTATCCCTTGCATAATGACCGATGATTGACCAATCAGAATCAAGCATTCACCCAAGCTGTGTAATAAGCTCTGATAATGCACTGTGTTAAGTCGCAAACTTTTCCCAGATTCGAGTGGGCCCCGATCCAGAAAGGTTTGGTAACCAGTGAACTAGAAACATTAACAGGAATATTTTGGATTAGTATTACACCTGCCATGGCTGCATTGTTTGCAAAGTGGCACAGCTGTGCCCAATGAAAGGCCCTCTTCCTGGCACACATTGCAACATGCCATGGAGGGCATGAGCCAGAGCATACACAGCCAAGTATACATTGTACTCTGACCTGAGGTCAGACACATCCAACAGGGTAGTTTCTGCTGTTGCTAGGTCCTCTTGTCCAGTACACACCTCTCCACCAGCATCCACCCACTCTGACGGTAGGGGTGCAAATTTACACTGAAATGTGTGCTCCCAAAACTGCCTCACCTAAAGAAACACAATTAAGACGGGGAATTTCTCTTTGAAAGATTTCCGGGGTCATTTTAACATCTACTCTGGCTTTTGTGTGCACCCCAGACCCCAGTTTTTAAGTTTCTTGATTTAATATTTAGATATTTGATATTCATTTTATCAGACACAAAGTGCAATGGGCTTGTATAGGAGGAAGGTGTGTCTGATTAAATGAATATTTGAATGAATAAACTTTTTGACACAGTCAATTATGATAACTTTAAAAATGTTTTAAGTGCTATGTTTTTCACGAACACATTTTTTAATGGCTTCAGAGTTATGTATTTGATCGGGAACAATATGTTTCAGTAAATGGTATAGTATCAGGCAGGGCAACATTATTGTCTGGAATCCCCCAGGGTTCGATTTTGGGTCCTTAGTTATTTCTTATTTATATTAATGATTTACCTTCTGTTTGCTCCTGGCTACTTCCCATACTTTTTGCTGATGACACCAATTTGATTCTCATTTCATTCCCTCATATCTGAGGCCAACAAAGGCATGGAACAAATTTCCAAAAGGTTCCAAGCAAATAAGTTATAATTAAATGTGAAAAAGTCAAATTGTATTGTCTTTGGTGGAAAAAACTAAAGCATATTGTAATGCTGTTTGTAAAATTATTATTAAAGATATTGAGATCAGATATCAGAAAGAACACAATCTTGTTAGCAACAAAGTATCTAGATCGCTTGGTGTCATCAGGAAAATGAGTGGCCTGGTCAATCAGAACTGTCTGCTTACATTACATTGTGGTATGATTTATCCACACTTAAAAGGAACCCTGGCTTATTAGCTTATTATGTATTAAGGCCTTATGCCTTGATACATTATAATTGCCCTCTATAACTAAAATTAAACATTAAAAACACCTTGAATATTGTATTTATTTTTTAGAAATAGTACGTCTTTCACTCAATAGGGAACTCCAGTCGCAAGTTGATGATGTCATTTGTCCATGTGTGGTCCAGCCCTGTATGGAATGTGCTAATAAAACGTATTTACAATATTGCTTTGATGCTCATATTAACCTTAGGAAGTATTAAGAAGTAATAGTAAGTAAATAACTAATACAAATCTTCTTAATACTTCCTAAGGTTATTTTGTAAATACTTTTTAATAGCACATTCCATACATTCTAAGGGCTGGACCAAACATGGACAAATGACATCATCAACTTGCGACAGGAGTTATCCCTATTGAGTGAAAGATGTACTATTTCTAAAATAAATAAAATATTCAAGGTATTTTTAATTTAACATGTTTGTTATATAGGGCAATCATAATGTATTAAGCCAAGGCATAAAATGCTTATTAGCCAGGGATCCTTTTAACGTACTGTAATTTTGTCTGGGCCAGAACATATGCTTCCCATACCTCCACCGTATTTATCTACTTCAGAAAAGATTTGTCAGAACTGTTACCTTTTCAAAACGACTTGACCACTCACACTGCTCCACTCTTCCAGATCAACACTTATTAAATATGCATTTTTATTTATTTTTATTATAAGTTTAAACATACCCCCCCCCCACTCCATTCCCAAACCTTTTAGTAATTCCTTTTTGTATTGTTTTTACATTGTGCTAAATAAATCAAATCAAATCAAATCAAATCAAATCAAATCAAGTGAGATACTCCTTTAAGGATAAATAAAGTAGGAATTGTCATTTAGAAATTACAGCTTAAATACTAAATTAAACAAAAGACTCACAAAGGTATTTCCATGTGTGTTGTCAGGATCATTGTGAGGATGTATTTTTAACAAGAAGTCCTTGAAACCTGGTATCTCTCCACGATGGATGGCAACCCCTAGGGTGCCTGCCAGGTACGGCATGTAGCGAGGAGCCTGGAAATTAGAATTGGTCGTCCAACCCGCAGCGCCAACCCATTGCAGACCTGTCACATTCTGTCTTACAACCTGTTGATTGTGTGGAGATTTTACACACATTTTCTATTTTTACACTAATTTTTACACTTGGAAAAGTGGCAAGTGTAATTGATTAATGGGATTTGATTAGTGTAGTTGAGGGTAGAGGAACATAGATCTATTCAAATGGACATAAGCATAAAGAGTATAAGGAGTTTTGAGCTAAAAGTGTGAAGGACTTAGGTTCCAAAAAGTGGGGGGAATAAGGAAGGAAGGAAGAAAGAAATAATAACACAAACCTCATCCATGAGATTAAGCATGTAGCTCCCAAATGTAAATGCAATGACCACACGAGCTGTGGATTGCTTCATCACAGTGACAATCCTGTCCAGTTTGTCCAGGTCATTGTCCCAGGGCAGGGCCTCTGAATAAGCCACACAACCCAAACCAGACCGGGCCAGGTCGGACTGGAAGGTTCGGCCAGCATTGCGGCCATAAGCACCATCGTTAAACACCAATCCTACCCAGGTCCATCCAAACTGCCTCATAAGCAGCAGCATAGATCGCACCTAAAGAACCAGAATCAGATCAGAAAATAATCATACTCTATCTATCCTCTCCCTACAACTACAAAATGATTGGAGTGTGCATGAAAAAACGTTCACCCACTTTATCCCTATAAATCTGTGATTTGACAATAAAAGTGATTCTGATCCAGATTTTTCTGAGAATCAGAATCAGAATCAGTTTTATTGTCACATCACAGGTTTACAAGGTAAAGAAGTGGGTGAAATTCGTTTTTGTACATCGTTCCCATCGCAACGTTAATTTCCATAGAAAGAAGAGGGGGGGTATAAGTTACTCTGCAGATTTATATGACAAACCATACATTATATACATTAAGTAAACAATCTGTGCTGTGAATAAAACAAAAACAATTCACTTTTTTCGCATGCATGCACTTCATTACTATTAGTATCTACCGTCCAATAATTGCCTTTTGTTCAAATGACAGTGTAGCCAAAATGTATTCTTTCACATATCGAGAAGATTGAGAATGAGACAATTAAGGAACAAGCAATAAGGAGACTTTACAAATTCTATTGAGAAATAGCGTATACTGCCCAGGATACTTTCAGAACACTCAATGTCAATGTATGAATTTCACATCACTGTACTGGTGGGCCATAAAGTACATTTTAGGAAGGAAACCGTGGGCCACACAAAATGTGCCCGCGTGTATACCTGGGAGTCATTATTTGGGATTGTTCTAAAGAAGGACGGGAACTGAGTCAGGTCACTCAGAGTAGAGGAAGCAGCAGTTTGACTTATCTGAAAAGGGCACAAAACATCTGTTCAGTAATATGCTACATTTTTCTTACACATTTCCCCTGCAAACAGAGCATGTGAGCTGAGGGGGAGGGAGGAAAAAACAAAGAAAAGTAGAAAATAATGAAAAAGCAATATTGTCTTTATCTTCAAACAAGGAGGGCAACCTTTGCCACTTTGAATCACATTTCAGAAACAAATTGGAGCACAATGTGCTCTTTTAACACAATCTACCCCATAATCGTAAAGTAGAATACTAAGCATCCTTAAGCACCATGGATAGCGAAAGGGGCCGTAGGATTCTTACTCTCAGGTCTGGACAAAGAGTCATACTTCTAACACAGATGCATTGTGATCCGACCTGCTTCACACTCCATTCAAAATCTGCCCTCTCTGCTCACATGCTCTGCCTGCAAGTAAATATGTCTTTCAAGCTGTAAAAAAAACTCAATACATTATTTATCACAATTTACATTTGTAAATAACCAAATAAACACAATTAAGCACATATAAAATATATCATGGTAAAATGGAATTTAAGGTGGAAACTTACCATGGGTACTCTGTATAAACCTAATATTCTAGATAGAGCTATAGAACTGGATGAGGTCGCAGGACCCACAATTCCCAGCACTGGAGGAGACCCAACACAGCTCTCATCCAATTCAAAGCGCTCCTCTCTCCCACTGACCAATGTCAAGGCTGCACGGAATTCAACTCCATGCGTCATACAGTTATCATAGACATCATAACCCAGAGTCACATCGGGCAGTAAGCTGGGGTTTCTGTTGATTTCAGTTATGGCGTAAGCCATGGTCTGGGCCTGCACGAACCCTTGCATGTATAAACTAACACACAACATCTGTTTGTAACCTCCCGTATTCATCTTTGAAGAAATGTACTACATCAACTAATCGTATGATATAATCCATACATGGGCAACTGGCGGCCCGGGGGCCACCTTCACTTAATGCGTCCCGTAGCTTAATATCGGATTACTGATACTTTATTGATTTCAGCTGTTACAATTCCAAATGCAAACATGACCCACTTTAATTACTTCAGTCTATACTAGTAGCTCAGTGACTAGTATTACAATTATATTGTCTTTTTTATGTCCAATGCATTTGTATTTAACTTCATAAAGTTAACATAAGTATAACTAAATGCATTTGAAATTAAATGAAAATGTTACTTTTCAGGATTCCAATTCAAAAATAGCAAAAGAAAATTCAGGATTCCAATTCAAAAGTAGCAAAAATAGCCGATCTACAAGCTCAAAACACGCCGCAGTGCGGCACGTTTTTAGCTTGTAGATCGGCTATTTTTGCTACTTTTGTGTGACATAGAGTGGCGAAGTACGGCATTAATTTGCGAAAAAAAAAGAAAAAAAATGAGATAAGAGGTGTTGCCCCACAGCATGCAATGTGGCCCTCTGGAGTGAGTGTGGAAATATATCATCAAAAAAACCCTGATACAAGGTGCATTCTCTTGCTTGCTTTTGTATGTGTGATAATCACCTGTAGCAAGTGAACTCGAGTGGCTTGGAGGTGAAAGACAGCTCAGGGAAGACGGAGGCAGAGTGGACATAAAACAAACCACCCAGAATGACCTCCCCAGCCTTGTACATTCTGCTCAGCTTAAACTGTGCCTGTATCTGACATGTAGAGTTAGGTGAGGAAGACAAAGGAGAGAAGGAGAACAATATCAAGTACAAGTACAGGTACGACAGCAGGTGTGTGTCCAGAAAAGCCAACATGACTGTCCTCCCCGTCTAACCACCCTCTCCCAAATCCTTTTTCCAGTTGTTACATTTTATACACAGCGCTATGCCATCCCTTGTGGGCCACCTTATGCCATTATGTAATCTGTCACACCGCCACACCACATCTGGGCAGAGAGAGGCACAAGTATAGGGAGGGGGCGGGGCATCCACTCCCCCCCCCCACCCTTAATCATCAGCAGTAGCCTGGCATGGCCAGACTAATATCACTGCGTAGATATTAGTCTGTTATCTCTGTGTGGAACCTGCATTCCTTCCGAAGGGCAAATAAAAAAAATGCCTCTGGTGATAAACCCGCCCCCGTATTTGCATACTGGGTTCTGATTGGTCCCTCACAACTTCGGAGGGAGAGAAATAAAATCTCTATTGAGAGGGGCCAGACCTATTCTGCCAAGGGCATTTTTCTTTTTTGCAATGGCAGATTCGTCTGGAACCAGGCTACATCAGCAGAGCTTCCGTTGCTTCACCCCTTAATCCATTAAGACCGGGAACGCATATCTGTGTCATTTTAAGATTTCTTTGGCTATTCAAAAATAGCATACAAGCTCATTCAAGTGGGCCCTGAGCTTGGGCCCACGAACAACATAAGATGGGGGTCCGCGGCCAAATACATATCATTTTGGGTGTCCTTCACCTTGAGAAGGACCCTCGAGAAGCAAAGATTTGAGTCACAAATGTTCGCTTAAAAAAAATACATATATTCAAAGATTTGCACACTTTCAAGATTTTTCAAAAATAGCAGATCTACAAGCTCATAGCGTGCTATGAGCTTGTATACAGTATCTGCTATTTTTGAATAGCCAAAGACATCAAAAAATTACACAGATGCGTTCCCGGATTGAATGGGTTAATCCATCCCTGTGTTCAAGGCTGTGTACGTATGCTCTGGTCCATGACCTGCATGACATGTTGTAATGTGTGCCAGGAAGAGGGCCTTTCATCTGACCTTTCACGAGTGACAACATGGATAAGCATAATGACGCCCTGGTAGAGCGCTTCAAGGGGACGGGCCTGCAGTGTTGATTTTGACAGCAAATTTTGATTTATTTTTAGTCATATTTTAGCCATCTGAAATGTTTTAGTTTTTGTCTAGTTTTAGTCGACGATAAGATTATAGTCGACTAAATCTACAGTTGATTTAGTCGACTAAAACGTATTTTGGCGGTGCCGTGATGGCGTCGTAATGGCTGATTTTACACTTGGTTGCATGCTGAAAATAGCCGATCTACAAGCTCACAACGCGTCGCGTTGTGAGCTTGTAGATCTGCTATTTTCAGAGCGCAACACCCGAGCACAGCCAAACATAAAATGACTTGTCTTTTAGTTGTACTGGATCTCTTCTCCACTCGTCCCTCACTAACATTTTAGTCTAGTTTTTATTTGTTGATAAAATTGTCAATATATTTAGTCTCAGTTTTAGTCATCGTTGCTTAGTTTTTATTTAGTTTTTATTTAGTTTTCGTCAGTGAAAAAAGGTAGTCGACGAAAAATTTTCGTCATAGTTTTAGTCGACGAAATCAACACTGCGTGCCTGTCAGCTGAACGTGTTGCGGTGATGGATTCAGTCGGTGAATGACCCGCTGCCACCACCGCCCACATTGCTGTGATTGGAAATAAATCACGATATGGTCGCGAAAAAAGCCATTTCAGCTAGTCTTTAACACCAGCTCCTAGTACCGGTATATATTATATCATTATTAGGAGTAGTTGTCTCTGGTTGGAAGGGTACGGGTAACTTTCCTAATCATTTCATGGATACTATAATCGACTAAAGCAAATAGTATCTGCCTATTTGCCATGTACAATTGCCTTGTGTGTGACACCTGCAATGTACTGTAGCACTTTGTATCACTAATATAGTGACATTCACTGTCATACCTGATTTTGGAATATTTCTTCATGTTTATGTAACTTCCATTTATTTTGCGGTAGCAAACACCACACTAAACCCCCCCCCCCCCCCCCACACACACACACACACGCACAAAAAAACTGTCAATGTCATCCCTTGATTCCCCTTGAGGAACAGGTTGTTTGTGAGCTACAGCAGCTGGAGAATTACCAGAGCAAGTAGAGAATGATGCAATCTCTCAGCTTTCATTGCTAAAACTGGGTGGGAACAGTTAGAGAGTAAAAAAAAAAAAAAGCACTTCAGGACCAATCCAAAGGTTTTAGGATGGTCCTTCATATTGAGGTGGTGAGCTTATTGGTTTCTAAATCAGTGGGCGTAGCTTTGTGTTCTCGCGGTGTTCTTGCAACTACTGTACCTTCCGTGGGTAAACAGTGGCTCAACAGGTGCAATGTTGGAAAATAATTAACTTTCAGGTCCAATGAGACGATTGAGTCACATGTTTCAAAACATTCATTAACAAGGACACAAGGGTGCCATATTTACTACTGTAGCTAGCTAGGTCTGTTGTACAGTATCATAATACAGAGTACAGTACAGACAAATAACAATACATCAAAATGGTTAATACAAAATACCCTAAAAGAGTGGTCTTTTCAGGCCAAGGACCCCCTATAGCTTTTTTTTGTACTTGGTCTGCTCTTTTCCCCCTCTACACCTATACCTCTTTGCCAAAAATAGCCGATCTACAAGCGCACAACGCCTTGATCTGCTATTTTTGGCTAAAGTTCTCCTCAGAAAAGGGATGCTATAGGGTTAAGTGGTTGATGTAAAAAAAATATCATATCACACAAAGATTTGGCGGCCCCCCTGTAGTAACTCTGAGAACCCCCTAGGGGTCCCGGACCCCCTGTTGAAGACCCCTGCCCTAAAATACCCTAAACTACAGTACTGTAATGACTGGTGGGTTTCAGATGAGAAGGATTAGTTTTGATGACCAGCTATACCGGTTACAGCGCGTTAGCGTTGTGGTTCTCAAAGGTTTTAATTTCACCCCCAGTTGAACCCACAGTTATGCATTAGGCCATGCATGGACACCCATTTTTGATACAAGATTATATCACTGGGTGAGACCCCAATCTACACTGTAAAATCTTCTGTGTTAATCTAACTCAGTGTCCCATTCATCCACTCTCGGAGTTTACAGACCTGTAAGGGTCCTTTCAATTCAATTCAATTCAATTCAATTTTATTAAAGTGTCAAATCACAACAAGTTGTCTCAAGACACTTTACATGTAGAGAAGAGACCCGACATCCCACCCTGAGCAAGCAATTTTGCGACAGTGGCAACGAAAAACTCTGGTTGTCCCCAGACCCGGAGTTGAGAAACAGTGAGGTATGGGCTACCCAGTACGGTAGCGTTAGACCTGAGAGCTGGTCACCATCTGAATAATGGCACAGCTTCACATAATTCAAAAGGATGTTAATATTGACGGCCAGAGTTAAAACATCGTCTATGCTGCCCTTACCTAGCCTGACTCTACCAGATGGAAGAAGCTTGCGTCACATTTGTTTCACAGGAAGTCAATACCGCCCCCATCTGGCGGAGTCAGGTTACCCCTTGCCAGCGATTTCCAAGTTTTTTCACTAACCTGTGAAAAATCATAGAATATTATCCTTCACAACGATCAACCCGCTGATCACTTTAAAAGACGTAGGGGGGTCTTGTAGATTCGGAGAAAAAATCTGTGCCGCCGCGATGGTCCATTCCATAGTTGTGGGCAGTCGTCGTTTTGCCCCAAAACAACAGAAAGCAGAGAAAAGGCTTTTTCTTTTCAGTTTTTTCGCGATCACATGGTTTTACTGGAAACCACTGAAAACACCAAAAGACGTCAAAGACGTCAATGGTAGTTAATGAAATGAAAGGTTATTTCAATAAATGCACAAATATTCAGTATCCTGATTTGTTGTGAAGAGCTGAGTTATAAGGAAGTACGAGAAGTGTCGCAACTAACCTGAGTTAACCTGAACTAACCTGAGTTATTCAACTCTGTCAAATAGTCTTCATGGTATTAGTACTAGGACATGACATCAATATATCAAGTGTTTATTAATGATTAATAATGAAATTGTGCCTATCTGAGAGGGAGGGGTTTCAGGAGAAGCAGCATTGATTGATTTAAGATAGCTCTCTTGTTCCATTCGGGTTGAGGTTGAATGTAATAACCCCATTGTGGCACATGCAGGGCCGTATTAATATAGTTCCCAGGGCTAGGTCACATCACAGGTTACAGGTGGCAATGGTCACATACTCAATCAAAGCCATGCCCATGGTAAGAGATAATTATATCCCCTGCCCGGACCACATCAGCGACTGATTACATTCACAGGCCATCTGAGTGATTGATTGAATATTTTATTGAGACATTTTTTTTAAAGTACAGCAGAAAACACGAGTTAAAAAGACACCAAATGGATGAGACACAAATATGCCAACAGCTTGTTTCCATTGTGGTCCATTACACAGTCAACACTAAAACAACTGGACAATACAAGAGTGCAGACAACGATACAAAATGGTTGGTAGTGTTGTGAAAGGGTACGTTTAACAAAAATGATTTTTCTCTTACATACTGTACCTGTAGTACTTTGGTGCTATTTTTTAGATCTATGTATATAGGTCTGAAATCACCAAACTTAAGGGAGTATGATCCACTTTTCCACCAACTTTTCTTTATGATAGATAACACATGTTTGTGTCTCTGACTGGATTATACATTTTCAGTTTAATCTATAAAATTCTACTATTTATAAACAATCAAATATATGTTTATAAACTTATTGTGATAAAATACACACAGATTTGTGATTGAATTTCTCCTTCTATGTCTTGGTGGTGCCTCGACCAATGATAGACTTCTTAGTGTTTCTTTCAGGTTTCAAAAGCATTATATAACACTTTGGTCCAAACAATGCCACCAACACACCAGAACTAGATGCTAAAATAGCAAACACCTCCACTACATCTGCATATTTGCCTGGAGAGCTGATATATGCTGGGACGAAAGCTATCCACACAGCACAGAAGATCAACATGCTGAAAGTGATTAACTTGGCTTCATTGAAGTTGTTTGGAAGATTCCTTGCCATGAATGCTAGGATGAAGCTGAGGAGGGCCAGTAAACCAATATAACCTAACAACACTCCAAAACCAACTGTTGAGCCTACAGCACACTCATAGACTATCTTATCAATGTGGTATTGTGTGTTTTTATAAGGAGCAGGTGAGGCAGACACAAGCCAGGCTGTGCAGATAGATGCCTGGATTAAAGTAAGAATCAGAACTGTTCCTCTCTGCTGCATGGCACCGAACCACTTCATAATGTCTGCACCCCCAGGCTTGGAGGCCTTGAACACAGCCAACACCACCATAGTCTTTACCAGGATACATGAGACACACAGCACAAAGCTGATCCCAAATGCTGCATGCCTCATTTGGCAAGTCCAGAGCCTGGGACGGCCAATGAACAGAAGTGAGCACAAGAAACAGAGTTTGAGAGACAGCAAAAGTTGGTAGCTGAGTTCTGAGTTGTTGGCTCGTACCATGGGTGTGTTTCGGTAATAGATGAAGACCCCCAGGACAGTGGCACAGGTAAGTGTGCCTAGCAGTGAGATAGTTGTTAAAGAAATACCCAGGGCCTCATTGTAGGAGAGGAACTCCACGCTCTTAGGGACACAGTGGTCACGCTGGGGACTGGACCAGAAGTCCTCTGGACAACTGGTGCACCCTGTAGAGTCTAACAAAGAGGGCAAGATTAAAGGGACAGATAAGTAGCGGATCATTCTAAAGATAATCTACAATACATTGCTACATAATGTAAACCCACCAGTCTCATTGCTGATCTCTCCCTCAGAGCAAGCAATGCAGTCAAAGCAGCAGACTGGTTCTCCTTTCCTTCTGGCCACACGGGTTCCAGGGGAACAGCTCTCACTGCACACTGACCGAGGAGGCTACAGAGGAAAGTAACAATGAATGATCATTTTCAGTCCAAACTAACTTACATTCATAAATATCATTAACTCGACATTAACTATTTTAGAAAGCAAAGTGACCTTTGTGAATTCAAAGTTCCAGAAGATTCTGTCTTCATCAAGGATGAGTTCTTCACCTGCGGAGGTAGATTTCTTGACCACACCCACATTGTGAACCTTTGCACTTCCATCAGGGAGCCACACCCAGTTCATGATATCCCCGATTGGTAAAACATCCCCATTCTCATCAAATGATACATCATCACCAAATGATGTGGTGAAATTGACCTTTTCCAAGTAATACAAAAGCTAGAAATGGTGAGTACAATTATGAAGATGAAGATACTTGAGGGAAAAAAAACTACTTTATGCAATATGCACAATAGTCACATTGAGATGGACTGTTGTTGTATTAACTACACCCTTGTATTATTTATAACACAATCCCAGCCATCTATTCCTGAGGGAAGGGGGTGGGGGTACTTGAGCTCAATTTAGATTGAGCTCAAGATGGGTCTTAGCGGCGTCATCCCAAAACCTATACCACTTGTGCAATGATGTGCTGTGATTGCCCAATACGCTTGTGCAAGGACGCGCTGTGATTGGCCAGTAGACACTTTGAGTGGCAGTTGGGGCAAACACTCTCACCAAAACATGATTTACTATTCTGTCCCTATCGGTACATAACTCGAACGGTGCTGAGTCAGCCCAAGCAAAATTCGCAACGTTCGGCACGGCAACTCGCTCGCTTTAGCTCGCTTTAGCTTCGCAAGGTTTGGCACGGTAACTCGCTTGCTTTAGCTCACTCGTGGTGCCTCACGTGGCTCAAGTTCTGTTGAGACGGGGTGTCTCCTTCGCATTCAAAAACTATGCTATTTTGCCCGTAGTTGTTGTAGGCAAAGGCACTTCCGTGCTGGCCACAGAAGGGGGGCGTGGTTATAGCACAAGTTGTATAGGCTTTAGTACAGTATGTCGCGTCTTCTTGGCATGATTTATTTTCTTTTTACAGTCAATGAACAGGGGCTGCAACTAGTCCTCACTTTCTCTCTAGTCCTCACTTTCTCCTTTCTCCTCAAGGCCAGCCAATGAGGGCTCGCCAATGGCTTCCCATGCCCTCTCAGAATATGGGATCTACACAACCCCCAGTAAGTGAAATCTGACACCGCTGTGCTCTAATGTGTGTCCACTGTGCGTCCCTCTTTTTTTTGGTACACCCCCCGCCCACTCACGGCCCAAACACAAACATCTAACACACACACAGACACATTTTCATAATGCTTAATTATAGAACTTCAGCTGATAGGAAGTAAATGTAACTGAAGACATTGCGAAAAAAAATATTAATCATAATGCGGCAACCTGTAATGACATTTTATGTCAGATCTTGTTTTCTTAAGATTCATGAAAGGTCAATCTTGAATCTTTTTTTGCTTCAAAAAGGGACTTCAGAATTGAATGCACTGGAAAACTACAACTGACAAATGTCATTAGAAAAAAGGGGGGTATTACGTTTTGTCAGCATGAAAAACATGTTATTCTGTGTTCCAGCATGCATGTACCTCAACATATTAAGTGTCCCCCCAAAAGGCTTCTTTGTAACTGTGTTTCTGCTCCAAACACTGATAAAAATGTGCTAACACTATTAAAAAAAGCTTATTCTTTTCATCATACCTTGTTCATTTTTCATGTAATTTACCAGTCACATTTAAATATGTATTATTATTATTCTAAATTAGAATACAACTAGAAACGTTAAGAGACTAAACTGAATTCATATCGCACCTGCCATGGCTGTATTGTCTGCAAAGTGGCACAGCTGTGCCCAATGAAAGGCCCTCTTCCTGGCACACACTGCAGCATGTCATGGAGGGCATGGGCCAGAGCATACACAGCCTTGTATATATTATACTCTGGCCTGAGGTCAGACACATCCAAAAGGGTAGTTTCTGATGTCCCTAGGTCCTCTTGTCCAGTACACACCTCTCCACCAGCATCCACCCACTCTGACGGAACGGGTGCAAATTTACACTGAAATGTGTGCTCCCAAAACTGCCTCACCTGAAGAAACACAATGAAGACTTAAAGGGCTATTCTCTTTCAAACACTTCTGCAGTCATTTTAACATCTACGCTGGATTTTGTGTGCATCCCATCCCATTGATTCAATATTTTGTTCGTATTTTCTTATTTTTCAAATAAATTATAAAATAAAATGTAAAAAGTTATTGAAAAAACACAGCCCCCTCGTGCATTATATGGACAATATCAATCATCACCAGTGCTACCAGGGACATGTGTTTTCAATGAGTCCTAAGGCCAGACCGCACCAATGCAACTAGTCGCAACTCCTTGCAACAAAACAGTTCTAAGGCCAGTCCACACCATTGCAACTCCTTGCAACTGCCATTGGGGATAATGGTTGCAAGCAGTTGCAAGTAGCTGCATGTTGCAAGGAGTTGCATTGGTGTGGACTGACCTGAACATGGTTAAGATGAGGTGTGTCTGATCAAATGAATGTCAAACATCTAAATATTGAATCAAACAGCTTAAAAAACTGTCCGTGGTGCACACAAGAGCCACTGTAGACGATAAAATTTGAATTACCCCATACAAGTGTGTTTGTGTTATGCCTTTAAGCATAAATAAAACAACTCGTGAATATTTATAAACAAAATGTCATTTAGAAATTGCAGTTAAAATACTAAATTAAACAAAAGACTCACTATGGAGTGTTCATGTGTGTTGTCAGGATCATTGTGAGGATGTATTTTTAACATGAAGTCCTTGAATCCTGGTATCTCTCCACGATGGATGGCAACCCCTAGGGTGCTTAACAGGTACGGCATGTAGCGAGGAGTGTGGAAATTAGTATATGTCGTCCAACCCGCAGCCGATAACCACTGCAGACCTGTCACTTTCTGTCTTACCACCTGTTGATTGTGTGGAAATACACAAAACACACACACCCACACACAAACACACACACACACACACTTTTTTTGTCAAAAACCTCCTAACTCCACTTGAGCTGTATCTGGGTAAAGTGATGATAATACTAGAAAAAGTGCTCCTCGGAGCACAGGTCTCCGCCAGGTCAGGTAAGTTATTGTGGCCTCCTGGTGGCGCTATAATAGGCCAATGTGAAAAGGGTGGAATTTCTTCCTCGGCCTAGTGGGAATGTGCGTGCAAATTTTCACGGAAATCGCACGCCGCGTTCATGATTTCAGACATTTTGTTCAAAACGGACCAATCCTGCAAACTTTGGAAGTCAACCTTAGTCAATCAGGATGGAATATGAAATATGGGACAGATGCGTCTTGATCACATGACTATAGAGATACTGTGTACCGATTTGTGTGATGTTTGGATAAAATCTGAAGGATTAATATCCAAAAATGTATTTGACATAAGTCGGCCTCCTGGTGGCGCTGTAAAAAGCAGATGTGAAAAATGCAGTGCAGATGTTTTTCCTTGGCCTCTAGGGAGTAGGCGTGCAAAGTTTCACGCAGATCGGTGCAGTTATAGTTAAAAATGCAAATCGGCCTGTTATAGCGCCACCATGAGGCTGATGTGAAAAGTTTTAAGTGCCATTTCTTCCTCGGCCTAGTGGGAATGTGCGTGTGCAATTTTATGCAAATGGCAAGCTGCGTTCATGATTTGAGGCAGATTGTTCAAAACGGACCAATCCTGCAAACTTTGGATGGTAACCTTAGCCAATGAGGATGGAATATGGGAAATCGGACAGATCAGGGTTGATCACATGACTATAGAGATACTGTGTACCGATTTGCATGAGGTTTGGTTAAAAACTGTAGGAGTAATGGGAAAAAAAGGGTTTTGCACAAATTGGCCTCCTGGTGGCGCTATAACAGGCCCATGTGAAAAATTTGAGGCAGAGGTTCTGAATTGGCATCCAGGGAGTGTGTGTGCACAGTTTCGCAGCGACCGGGCCAACGGTGCCGGAGATTTGGTGCTAACACACAGACAGGACACACGGACGGACGGACGGACGGACGGACGGACACACGGACGGACGGACAGGGGCGAAAACATACTCTCTCGCCATGCCTTTCGGCCTGGCGGAGACAATAAGGACACATTCAAGTATCTGGCGATGTATAAAGTCACCGTACTGACTTTGATGAGGCAGTATTATGTTGTTCCAAAAACATTTTTTTTTTTGTATATGTATGTACAGTATGATATATGAGGGGATGCATTTCCTTCAATGTAACTTATTTCAGATTCCTTATAACTATTTCATATATAATAATTATTAGCAAAAGAAGTTTCACATCTTAATGTGACTCTCCTGGTTAAATAAAGGTTACATACATTTCAAATCCCATATAAAACAAACCTCCTCCATGATGTTAATCATATAGGTTCCATATGCAAATGCAATGACCACACGGGCTGTGGATTGCTTCATAACAGTGACAATCCTGTCCAGTTTGTCCAGGTCATTGTCCCAGGGCAGGGCCTCTGAATAAGACACACAACCCAAACCAGACCGGGCCAGGTCGGGCAGGAAGGTTCGGCCAGCATTGCGGCCATAAGCATCGTCACTAAACAGCAATCCTACCCAGGTCCATCCAAACCGCATCATAAGCAAGAGCATCATTCGCACCTAAAGAACCACAATCTGATCAGAAAATAATCATACTCTTTCTGTATATTCCCTATTCTCACAACAAAATGGAGCGTGCGCCAATTTTTTTTTAGAAATCGCCCACTTCTATACATGTAAACCTGTTATGAGACAATAAAAGTGCTTCTGATTCAGATTTAAAAAAAAATCTCCACAAACAGTGGTGGAAAGAAAGTAACATTTGCTCAAGTACTGTACTCAAGTACATTTTGAAGTACTGTTACCTTTTTTCTCCATCATTTATACAAGTTACTGTGCAGATTCATATTATTATTACACACCACACATTACTCACTTAAGCCCTGTTTTATACTTCAGATATTCAAAAACAGAGCTGCTATTTTTGAAAAAGTCTGACAAAATGTAAAACATAAAACAGTGAGCCATTCATAATGAGTGTGGAACTGTGACTGTTTACCTGAAAGTCATTATTTGGGATTGTTCTAAAGAAGGACGGGAACTGATTCAGGTCACTCAGAGTAGAGGAACCAGCATAGTGACTTATCTGAAAAAAGGCATAAAACATCTGTTCTGGGATATACAATTAGTGTTTTTGATCATTTCCCCTGCAAGCAGCACATTGAGCTGAGGGGGGAGGAAGAAAAAAAGAAGAAAAGTAAAGATTAATGATGCTGCATTGTCTTTTATCTTCAAACCGGGCAGGCATTGCCGTTTTGAATCACATTTCAGAAACCACTTGGAGCACAATGTGCTCTTTTAACACAATCCCTAACCCTTAACACAAAAGACCGGGAACCATTATTTTATACTTTGGCTATTCAAAAATAGCAGATATACAAGCTTATAGCGCGGCAGGCGGCACGAGTGCCGCGCTATAAGCTTGTAGATCTGCTATTTTTGAAAAATCGTGTTTTCTTTTTCTTCAAATCTTTGAATATATATTTATTTTTAAGTGATTCTTTTTTACTCTTATCTTTGCTTCTGGGGGTCCCTGGAACAGGATATTTTGAGTTGGCGGCCAAATACATATCATTTTGGGGGTCCTTGACATGAAAAAGGTTTGAGAACCACTGATTATAGCAACATACGTTTTTTAAAAAAAAGTGTTAGGATTTAGAAAACATTTGTAGAATCCCCAGAAGCAAAGATTTGAGTTACACATCTTCGCTTAAATATATATATTCAAAGATTTGCATACATTTTCACGATTTTTCAAAAAATAGCAGATCTACAAGCTCATAGCTTGTTGCTATTGTTGAATAGCCAAATAAATCAAAAAATGACAAAAAGAGACACTGTCAAGGATTCCTACTCTCAGGTCTGGACAAAGAGTCATACTGTACTTGTATAACAGATTCATTGTGATCCGACCTTTTGAAAGCCTACTTCACACTCCATTCAAAATCTACCCTCTCTGCTCACATGCTCTCCCTGCAAGTAAAGACGTTCTGTGTCTTTCAAGCTGTAAAAAAAACTCAATACATTATTTATCACATTTTACATTTGTAAATAACAAAATAATCCAAATTAAGCATAAAATATATCATGGTAAAAGGGCATTCAAGTAGGAAACTTACCATGGGTACTCTGTATAAACCTAATATTCTAGAGAGAGCAATAGCACTTGATGAGGTTCCAGGACCCACAATTCCCAGCACTGGAGGAGACCCAACACAGCCCTCATCCAATTGAAAGTGCTCCTCTCTCCCACTGACCAATGACATGGCTCCGCGGAATTCAACTTCAGCCGTCAAACAGGTATCATAGAGAATATATCCCAGAGTCACATTGGGCAGTAAGCTGGGGTTTCTGTTGATTTCAGTTATGGCATAAGCCTGGGCCTGGGCCTGCCTGAACCCTCGAATGTAAACACTATACACACAATCAAACTGTAACCTTGCATATTTATCTTTGTAGAAATATACAACATTAACTAATCTTTTGTTATGATCTATGCAAGTTACCCATTCTCTAAATTTGCTAATATAGCATCAACATCAGTTTAACAAACTTTAATCCTATTCTTGATCGGCTATTCAAAAATAGCCGATCTACAACTTGTAAATCGGACACAAAAATTTAATATCTAGATAGATTGGGGGAAAAATTTATAATTTTGAAACAAAATGACAAAAATGGTCTCTCATGGTGGTCCCTGGCACAAAATCTTTTCAGATGGGATTCCACGGCCAAACGCAATTTGAGAATCACTGTGACTGGGCTATTGTATTTGTGCTACTCACCTAGAGCAAGTGAACTCGTGTGGCTTGGAGGTGAAAGACAGCTCAGGATAGACAGAGGAGAAATGGATCTCAAACAAACCACCCAGAATGACGTCCCCAGCCTTGTACATTCTGTTCAGCTTAAACTGTGCCTGTATCTGACATGAAGAGGAAGGTGAGGAAGACAAAGGAGAGAATAAAGAGAACAACATCAAGTACATGAAAAGCAGGTGTGTGTCTAGACAAGCCCTCATGACTGTCCTTCCCGTCTAACCCCCTCTCCCAAATCCTTTGTCCATTTGCTACATTTTATACACAGTGCTATGCCATCCATTCTGCCACCTTATGCCATTACGTAATCTGTCACACCGCCCATCTGGGCAGAGGCACAAGGGGCAGGGCTTTTGAACCTTTTGAATTTCAAAAGCCCCCTAACCCTGACCCTGATGCATTAGGCCACAGACCCCCATTTGATACCATTTTTCATCAATCTACAATGGATAACCTGCTTTTCTTTTAGTTTCTAGTTTTTTGTACTGTTGCTACCAAAAAAAGTACCCCCCCCCAGACATTATCAAAAATAGTGATAATAGCAGGCTCACAATGCATCAATTTAGTATTAGTCTCTCAAGCCAAACAACTCTTCTATAATCTATGAATGCTACAGAGTCTGTAACTACGCCTCCTGAAAACTGCAAACAGTTATTTTTCAAATGTAATCTTGAATGTCCATTTCTGATAAGCAGCAAGCTTGATAGGCATCAACTAATTAGTTTTACAGTAAGAATTAGTTATGCCACTACAGACGAAACAGAAGTGGGGGGAGGCCAGACATTGCATTCATAGCAAACTAGAAGTTCGGGCCGCGAACGTCTAGCGTGACGCGCCGTCCACTTTGCATCGCAGATCCACCTTACAGCCACCTCACAGTGTGAGAGAGAGTATTGTGTGAAAGTAGGGCAAAGTCGCTTAGGATTTTCAGACATGGCAACGCTGTGGTGAAAAGTAAGGCAAATGCGCGTATAATCAGAGGACATGGCAACGCTGAGTGTCCTGTGCTCCCCTCTTTCCGTGGACCCCTTGGAGTCTTGGGACACCTGCAAAACATTGTGGAGCCCTTCGGACCCCCGCGAAACATAGCGGAGCCCGCGAGACCCTTGGGGGTTCCCTGGAGACCCTTGGGGGTCCCTGGAGACCTAAAGACACGGCGAAGGGAAATGGAAAACTGTAAAGCCACAGCCACGCATGCAAGAGGTTGCACATGAACTCTTCAGCCGCACTGAGGCGCTCCGACACAAACACTCTGACGCTCCCCTAAATCCACAGCAGGGTTTGAAAATACCCACTTAACGAACGGGTGACGTGCATCACCGTTCCAATGACCAAAACTCCACTTCGGGATTTCGCAAAGACCCACAAAAGCGTTCAGTAGTCGTGTGTGTGTGTGTGTGTGTGTGTGTGTGTGTGTGTGTGTGTGTGTGTGTGTGTGTGTGTGTGTGTGTGTGTGTGTGTGTGTGTGTGTGAGAATGGAGCACAGCGTTGGCTCGCGGTGTTTCGGTTTCGCTCGGCGGTGGTCGGTGCTGACGCTAGGGAACAACATGGTCGACCCGTAATGTTGTGAGTTTGTGCTGGCCGCGATTAATTATGCTCCGAGGAGGCAAATGTGTGGTGAGCAATGAAAAGTAGCCTACGCCACCCTTAAATTAATTGCGCGCGTTGTGGCTTGAGTTGTTAGTGACATGTGATATGTTGTTGTTGTGTTTAGTGCGAAACAATGAGATGGGAAAATGATGACGGGACTTCTCTCCAATGTAATATAGGATGGCAGAAGCATTTGAAAATAATCTGAGCCAAAAGTCTGTCTCTCTCGACTAATTCAGGATAAGGCCCATCTATCCAGGAAAATTGAGGTGCACCCAATAGAGGTAGCAGAGAGAGTCTACATGAAAGCTATGGCCAGGGGCCTCCTCACCCATTAATCCACCCCTGTGTACAAGACTGTGTACGCATATGATCTGGTCCATGACCTGCATGACATGTTGCAACGTGTGCCAGGAAGAGGGCCTTTCATTGGGCACAGCTGTGTCAGTTTGCAGACAATGCAGCCATGGTAGGTGGCATATGAATTTATTGTTTAAGTAACCAAACACTAATTTATGAAGCGCTTTTCTAAGTACACAAAGAACCTTTGCATGGGGGGGAGGAGAAAACAACAAAGAAAAACTACTTTATTAGGGATAGAAACATTAAGAAAAGGCTTAGACTAAGGAATAAAATCAATCAAAACAGTGGAGTGATGAGAAAGGGGGGTGTGGAGTTAGCAGGGGAAAGCCATATTGAAGAGGTGGGTTTTGAGGGTGGGGGTTTCTCTGAGAGTATTGGGGAGTGCATTCCACAGGGTTTGGGGCAGCAAAAGCAAAAGCTCTATCGCCGCAGGTACGGTACGTGGTCCCATGGGGACCTAAAGGAGGTTTGTGTCACCAGACCTGACGTCTGTGTTGCCTCCATAAGTCCCCCTGATCGATGACATCGTTTTCTCATGGATAAAACATGGATAAGCAGTGCTTATCCATGTTGACCATTGACCATGACCATTATGGACTCAGCAGAACGACAGCTTTTTCAGCAGAAGGTACAGGAGTTCGACTCTGCTGTGAATAGCCTCATCTCTTCACTTCCCAGCCAGCATGCTGAGCTGCTGGGGAGGATTTCAATCCTGCAGCAATGGTTCGGTGAGAGGCCATGGGTGAGCCACTTCATTCCTCACCTCGATGTGGTCCGGAAGAGGCTGGATGGCTTTCGGCTGTCCAGTTCTAGTCCCACTGCTTCCCAGCCTGCCAGTGACCAGCCCATGCCCCAGTCGGTTAGACTCGGGTTTGTGGGCCTCCAGCCTTCATCTGCCTGCTCTGATCCCGACCAGCTGAAGCCCCCGATGGTGAGCCTGATGGCCTACTTCTGTAGCAGGGCCCAAATCCCGGTCTATGCTCCTGAGCCAGCCCTAGATCCTTACCTGGGCACCCGCTTGGCTCGGGGAGGACCTCGTAGTGCCACCAGACGGGGAAACCTCTCCGTGGGTCACCAGGTTACCATACCCATCCGGAAGTCGGCCGTGCCGACTTCACCGTTTGCCTGGGTGGCTCCGCCCATCTGGTCGTCCTCCAGACCCTCCTCCCAAGCAGTGGTACCGACCTCGCCGATCTGCTGTGTGGCTGGTCTTGTCTGGTCGTCATGCTGCTGGTTCTCCTGGGTGGTTCCAACTGCCTGGACGTCCTCCAGACCTGCCCCACCCTTTGGTTCTACCGGGTGCCACATGCACTGTCCCAGTCCAGCCACCAGGCCTTCCGCCTGCGGTCCTTGTCCCCAGACCCCTTTTCTCTGGTCCTTTGCCCCAGTCTCCCTCCTCTAGACTCCCCCCACCCACCCCGCTCAGCGTTCCAAGTCTAAGTGGTGGGACGTCTGGAATCCGTCCCTTGATGGGGAGGTACTGTCACGGTCCGCTCCTCAGCCCTTGGACTTTGTCTGTGTTTATCACTTTTGGACTTTTACTTTGTATTCCTGTTCTGTTTTGGTCTTTTAGTTCTGTGTAGGTTGTTGCCTTGGTGTTCTGTGTTTTATTGTGTAGTATTGTTCCTAGTGTTTCCTGTCTGCTTGGTTATCCGTACCTGTCTTGTCTAACCAGTCCTGTGATTCCCAGTGTTTCCACCTGCGTCCCCTTAGTCCCCTAGCCTATCCCAATGTTGATTGTCTGTTGTGTTCATCTGTGTCTAGTTAGTCCTTGTCTATATGTATGCCCCTGTGTGTTTGGTCCCTTGTCAGTTCGTCGTCGTATTTGATGTGGTTACTTCTGTCCCAGTGTGTTTTCCAAGTCTTTTTTAATTCTAGTTTATACTAAGTCCTAGTATTCTAGTGTAAGTCCATGAGTCCTGTTGTTTTCCCACTGTGGAGTTTTTGTTAACCTGTATCTGTCGTTCTGCATTTGAGTCCTACACCTCCTGAACCTCATCGTGACAGTTGTTGCAAATATCAAGTGTTTATTAATGATTAATAATGAAATTGTGCCTATCTGAGGGGGAGGGGTTTCAGGAGAAGCAGCATTGATTGATTTACGATAGCTCTCTTGTTCCATTCGGGTTGAGGTTGAAATTATTCTTATAATAACCCCATTGTGGCACATGCAGGGCCGTATTAATATAGTTCCCAGGGCTAGGTCACATCACAGGTTACAGGTGGCAATGGTCACATACTCAATCAAAGCCATGCCCATGGTAAGAAATAATGATATTCCCTGCCCGGACCACATCGGCGACTGCTTACATACACAGGCCATCTGAGTGATTGATTGAATATTTTATTGAGACATTTGTTAAAGTACAAAAGACACCAAATGGATAAGACGCAAATATGCCAACGGCTTGTTTCCATTGTGGTCCATTACACATTCAACACTCAAAAACTGGACAATACAAAAGACAACGATACAAAATAAAAATGTCAAAATATACATTTAGATCTGAATGTTCTGCAGGTTAGACTTGCATGACATTCAATGAATGGTAGGTTCTATTTGTCATATTTCTATTAGAGCAGCAAAGTACGGCTAGGAGTTTCAAACAGGTGTTGTGAAAGGGTACGTTTGACAATTTTAACCCTATATATAATTGCCCATTATTCCAAAGCCCCAATAGTCAAACAAATGTTAGGTTAGTGTGAGTTTAGGTTCAGGGTTGATTTAAGTACACTGTCAGATCAACTGTGCTTCGAAATAAAGAGCCATCGGACCAATGCCATGGCACCGTATCATTTTCCTCTTACATACCTGTAGTACTTTGGTGCTATTTTTTAGATCTATGTATATGTCTGAAATCACCAAACTTAAGGGAGTATGATCCACTTTTCCACCAACTTTTTTTTATGATAGATAATACATGTTTGTGTCTCTGACTGTATTATACATTTTCAGTTTAATCTGGTAGACATAAGATTATACTATTTATAAACAATCAAATATATGTTTATAAACAAATATATGTTTATAAAATACACACAGATTTGTGATTGAATTTCTCCTTCTATGTCTTGTTGGTGCCTCGACCCATGATAGACTTCTTAGTGTTTCTCTCAGGTTTCAAAAGCATTGTATAACACTTTGGTCCAAACAATGCCACCAACACACCAGAACTAGATGCTAAAATAGCAAATACCTCCACTACATCTGCATATTTGCCTGGAGAGCTGATATATGCTGGGATGAAGGCTATCCACACGGCACAGAAGATCAACATGCTGAAAGTGATTAACTTGGCTTCATTGAAGTTGTCTGGAAGATTCCTTGCCATGAATGCTAGGAGGAAGCTGAGAAGTGCCAGTAAACCAATATAACCTAACAACACTCCAAAACCAACTGTTGATCCCACAGCACACTCATAGACTATCTTATCAATGTGGTATTGTGTGTTTTTATAAGGAGCAGGTGAGGCAGACACAAGCCAGGCTGTGCAGATAGATGCCTGGATTAAAGTAAGAACCAGAACTGTTCCTCTCTGCTGCATGGCACCGAACCACTTCATAATGTCTGCACCCCCAGGCTTGGAGGCCTTGAACACAGCCAACACCACCATAGTCTTTACCAGGATACATGAGACACACAGCACAAAGCTGATCCCAAATGCTGCATGCCTCATTTGGCAAGTCCAGAGCCTGGGACGGCCAATGAACAGAAGTGAGCACAAGAAACAGAGTTTGAGAGACAGCAAAAGTTGGTAGCTGAGTTCTGAGTTGTTGGCTCGTACCATGGGTGTGTTTCGGTAATAGATGAAGACCCCCAGGACAGTGGCACAGGTAAGTGTGCCTAGCAGTGAGATAGTTGTTAAAGCAATACCCAGGGCCTCATTGTAGGAGAGGAACTCCACGCTCTTAGGGATACAGTGGTCACGCTGGGGACTGGACCAGAAGTCCTCTGGACAACTGGTGCACTCTGTAGAGTCTAACAAAGAGGGCAAGATTAAAGGGACAGATAAGTAGCGGATCATTCTAAAGATAATCTACTGTACATTGCTACATAATGTAAACCCACCAGTCTCATTGCTGATCTCCCCCTCAGAGCAAGCAATGCAGTCAAAGCAGCAGACAGGTTCCCCTTTCCTTCTGGCCACACGGGTTCCAGGGGAACAGCTCTCACTGCACACTGACCGAGGCGCCTACAGAGGAAAGTAACAATGAATGATCAATTTCAGTCCAAACTAAATTACATTCATAATTATCATTAACTCGACATTAATTATTTTAGAAAGCCAAAGTGACCTTTGTGAATTCAAAGTTCCAGAAGATTCTCTCTTCATCAAGGATGAGTTCTTCACCTGCGGAGGTAGATTTCTTGACCACACCCACATTGTGAACCTTTGTGCTTCCATCAGGGAGCCACACCCAGTTCATGATATCCCAGATTGGTAAAACATCCCCATTCTCATCAAATGATACATCATCACCAAATGATGTGGTGAAGTTGACCTTTTCCAAGTAATACAAAAGCTAGAAATGGTGAGTACAATTATGAAGATGAAGATACTTGAGGGGAAAAAAACTACTTCATGCAATATGCACAATAGTCACATTGAGATGGACTGCTGTTGTATTAACTACATCCTTGCATTATTTATAACACAATCCCAGCCATCTGTTCCTGAGGGAAGGGGGTGGGGGGTACTTGAGCTCAATTTAGATTGAGCTCAAGGATGGGTCTTAGCAGCGTCATCCCAAAACCTATACCACTTGTGCAATGATGCGCTGTGATTGCCCAATACGCTTGTGCAAGGATGCACTGTGATTGGCCAGTAGCCACTTTGAGTGGCAGTTGGGGCAAACGCTCTCACCAAAACATGATTTACTATTCTGTCCCTAACTCGAACGGTGCTGAGTCGGCCTGAAAAACTTAGGTCAAGAGGAGTGCCCGAAGGGATAAGAGAGCCTTTGTGGAGAACCTGGCAAGCAAAGCAGAGACGGCTGCAGCTAAAGTACAACTCAGTATAGTGTATAGGATCACCAAACAGCTAAGCGGTCCAAGGAACACCTACAATAAACTAGTTAAAGGGATATTTCACTTTCAAATAAAATAAACATTAAAAAAAAATATTTAAAAAAAATGAAAGAAGTTATGGCAAAATCACGGCCCCCTCACACATTAGTAGGACACTCTAATGCGTGAGGGGGCCGTGATTTTTCCATTACTTTTTTCATTTATTTTTTATATATTTTTTAAATGTTTATTTTATTTGAAAGTGGAGTATACCTTTAAGGATAAACGAGGTAAACTGATAACAACTGAAAGGGAACAAGCTGAAAGATGGGCTCAACACTTTGAAGAAGTGCTCAATGGACCAGAACCTGAAGAGCCTGCAGATCCAGAACCTTTGGATGACGTTACTATTAACACCGATCGTCCCTCCCAAGCTGAAGTACAAACGGCAATCAAGGATATGAAGCGGGGAAAAGCCCCTGGAATCGACCAACTGCAGAAATGTTGATGGCAGATATCACCACAGCCTCCAGGGTGCTGACCGACCTCTTCGCCAAGATATGGGAGCACAATGCCATACCAAGGGAATGGAGCAAGGGCCTCATATGCAAGCTTCCTAAGAAAGGTGACCTGAAAAACTGTGACAACTGGCGAGGCATAACACTTCTGTCCGTCCCTAGTAAAGTCTTTTGCAGAATCCTTCTTAAGAGATTTGATAGTGCCATAGATGTCAAGCTTAGAGAGGAACAGGCAGGATTTCGCAAAGGTTGAGGTTGTATCGATCAGATCTTTACCTTACGCAACATCATCGAACAGTGTATTGAGTGGAACTCAATATATATATATATATATATTTATATATATTTATATATATATTTATTAACTTTATTGATTTTAAGAAGGCATTTGACAGTATTCATCGTGAGAGCCTATGGAAGACCCTAAGGGCATATGGAATACCATCCAAAATGGTCAACATCATTGGAAAATTCTATGAACACTTTGAATGCAATGTCATCCTTGATAACACCTTGACAGAGTCATTTCCCATTAAATCTGGAGTAAGACAAGGCTGCATCCTCTCCCCTATTCTGTTCCTGATTACCATCGACTGGGTTATGCGTCAAACTACATCAGACCGCCCCCGTGGAATCCAATGGACCCTGTTCTCCTTTATGGAAGACCTTGACTTTGCAGACGATCTGGCAGTCATGTCATCCACTCGTAGCCACCTCCAAGAGAAGTCTGACCGGCTAAGCAATTATGCAAAGCGAACTGGTCTGTACATCAACCAGAAAAAGACCCAGGTGATGTGCATCAATGCCCCAACAGCACCTCCAATCACCATCGATGGAGAGGCGTTGGAATGTGTAGAAGACTTTACATACCTCGGAAGCCTCATAAGCAGTGAAAGTGGAACTCAAAAAGACATCAAGATGCGTCTCAACAAAGCAAGAGGTGCTTTCAGCCAACTTCGCAACATCTGGAAGTCTAAACAATATAGCCTTAAAACCAAACTCAGGCTCTACAACAGCAATGTTAAGTCTGTCCTGCTATATGGCTCTGAGTGCTGGAGAGTAACAAAACAGGATATGAGAAAGGTTGAAGTCTTCCACAATAGCTGCTTACGTAGGATCTGCAACATCTTTTGGCCAAATAGAATCTCAAATGAGGAACTTTATAAAAAGACAGGCAGCTTGCATATGTCCCTTGAGATAAGGAGACGGAGTTGGGAAGAGAAAGAGGGGTAGACCAAAGATCACCTGGCGAAGGACAGTGATGATGGAGCTGAAGGACATGGGTCTTTCCTGGGACGAAGCGCAGGCCAAAGCACGAGACAGGATTCAGTGGCAGTGTATGATTGCGGCCTTATGCCCCAACCGGGATGAAGAGGATAAGTAAGTAAGTAAGTAAGCTGAGTCGGCCCAAGCGAACTTCGCAACGTTCGACACGGCAACTCGCCAAACGTTGCGAAGTTTAGCTCGCTTGCTTTAGCTCGCTTTAGCTTCGCAACGTTCGGCACGGCAACTCGCTTGCTTTAGCTTGCTTGCTTTAGCTCGCTTTAGCTTCGCAACGTTCGGCACGGCAACTCGCTTGCTTTAGCTCACTCGGTGGTGCCTCGCATGGCTCAAGTTCGCTTGAGACGGCGTGTCTCTGTCGCGGTCAAAAACTATATGTGCAAAAAAAGAAAACAATGCCACCAACACACCAGAACTAGATGCTAAAATAGCAAATACCTCCATTACATCTGCATATTTCCCTGGAGAACTGATATATGCTGGGATGAAGGCTATCCATGAAGGCTATCCATTCATTGGGGAAAAAAATGCCCGCAGTTGTTGTAGGCAGAGGCACTTCCGCGTTGGCCAAAGAAGGGGGGCGTGGTTATAGCACAAGTTGTATAGGCTTTAGTAGGTCGCGTCTTCTTGGCATGATTTATTTTCTTTTTACAGTCAATGAACAGGGGCTGCAACTACTCCTCACTTTCTCTCTAGTCCTCACTTAAGTGTTTCCCCCCAAGGACTTCATTGTAACTGTGTTTTTGCTCCAAACACTGATAAAAATGTACTAACACTATTGAAAAAAAGCGTATTCTTTTCATCCTACCTTGTTCATTTTCATGTAATGTAAAAAATGTACCAGTCACGTTTAAATATTTATTATTATTCTAAATTAGAATACAACTAGATACGTTAAGAGACTAAACTGAATATTCATATCACACCTGCCATGGCTGTATTGTCTGCAAAGTGGCACAGCTGTGCCCATTGAAAGGCCCTCTTCCTGGCACACACTGCAACATGTCATGGAGGGCATGGGCCAGAGCATACACAGCCTTGTAAATATTATACTCTGGCCTGAGTTCAGACACATCCAAAAGGGTAGTTTCTGATGTCCCTAGGTCCTCTTGTCCAGTACACACCTCTCCACCAGCATCCACCCACTCTGACGGAACGGGTGCAAATTTACACTGAAATGTGTGCTCCCAAAACTGCCTCACCTGAAGAAACACAATGAAGACTTAAAGGGCTATTCTCTTTCAAACACTTCTGCAGTCAGGGGTGCACACAAAAGCCACTGTAGACGATAACATTTGAATTACCCCATAAAAGTGTGTTTGTTTTATGCCTTTCAGCATAAATAAAACAACTCGTGAATATTTATGAACAAATGTAATTTAGAAATTGCAGTTTAAATACTAAATTAAACAAAAGACTCACTATGGAGTGTTCATGTGTGTTGTCAGGATCATTGTGAGGATGTATTTTTAACATGAAGTCCTTGAATCCTGGTATCTCTCCACGATGGATGGCAACCCCTAGGGTGCTTAACAGGTACGGCATGTAGCGAGGAGTGTGGAAATGAGTATATGTCGTCCAACCCGCAGCCGATAACCACTGCAGACCTGTCACTTTCTGTCTTACCACCTGTTGATTGTGTGGAAATACACACTCTCACTCACACACACACACACACACACACACACACACACACACACACACACACACACACACACACACACACACACACACACACACACACACACACACACACACACACACACTCGCGCGTATTATATCGTCTCTGTTGGGCAGAAACCATGCAGATATCTACATTTTCCAACTTAAAAAAATATATTTTAAATAAATCATTGCTATTGAACACCCTCTACGTCTGTGTGTGAGTTTTACAAATATTGAACCAATGAAAAGTATTAAAAAAACACCTCCTAACTCCTAAAAACTGTCGGTCAAACCACCTAACTCCAAGTCAGACGGGAAAAAATCTCCACATTAATGGTCAAAAACCTCCTAACTCCACTTGAGCTGTATCTGGGTAAAGTGATGATAATATAAGGACACATTCAAGTATCTGACAATGTATAAAGTCACCGTACTGACTTTGATGAGGCAGTATTATGTTTTTTTTATAACATGTTTTTTTAAAGTATGATATATGAGGGGATGTATTTCCTTCAATGTAACTTATTTCAGATTCTATTTCAGATTGAACTATTTCATATATAATAATTATTAGCATAAGAGGTGACTCTCGTAAAGGTTACATACATTTCAAATCCCATATAAAACAAACCTCCTCCATGATGTTAATCATATAGGTTCCATATGCAAATGCAATGACCACACAGGCTGTGGATTGCTTCATCACAGTGACGATCCTGTCCAGTTTGTCCAGGTCATTGTCCCCGGGCAGGGCCTCTGAATAAGCCACACAACCCAAACCAGACCGGGCCAGGTCGGACAGGAAGGTTCGGCCAGCATTGCGGCCATAAGCATCGTCACTAAACAGCAATCCTACCCAGGTCCATCCAAACCGCATCATAAGCTGCAGCATAGCTCGCACCTAAAGAACCACAATCTGATCAGAAAATAATCTTACTCTATCTATATGTTCCCTATTCTCACAACAAAATGGAGCGTGCCCCCCGAAAAATGAAAGAAATCGCCCACTTCTATACATGTAAACCTGTTATGAGACAATAAAAGTGCTTCTGATTCAGATATTATTTTTTTGTTTTTGTTCGGTGGAAAGTAACTAAATACACTTGCTAAATACATTTCAGTACATTTTGAAGTACTGTTACTTTTTTTCCTCCATCATTTATACAAGTTACTGTGCAGATTCATATCATTATTACACACCACACATTACTCTCTTAACCCTCGTGGGGTCTTCGTGTTTTAGTCCCTGTTTTATACTAGAGCTGCAATTTTTTTAAACGTTTGACAAAATATAAAACATAAAACAGTGAGCCATTCATAATGAGTGTGGAACATGTACGACTGTTTACCTGAAAGTCATTATTTGGGATTGTTCTAAAGAAGGACGGGAACTGATTCAGGTCACTCAGAGTGGAGGAAGCAGCAAAGTGACTTATCTGAAGAAAAAAGGCACAAAACATTCTGTTCTGGGATATACTATTAGTATTTTTGATCATTTCACCTGCAAGCAGCGCATTGAGCTGAGGGGGAGGAAGAAAAAAAGAAAAGTAAAGAATAATGATGCTGCATTGTCTTTTGTTAAACCAATTGTTTTTTTATAAACCAATTGGAGCACAATCCCTACCCATAATCACAATAGAATCCTAAGCATCCTTAAGCACCATGGACAGAGACACTGTCAAGGATTCCTACTCTCAGGTCTGGACAAAGAGTCAGATTCATTGTGATCCGACCTTTTGAAAGCCTACTTCACACTCCATTCAAAATCTACCCTCTCTGCTCACATGCTCTCCCTGCAAGTAAATACGTTCTGTGTCTTTCAAGCTGTAAAAAAAAACCAATACATTATTTATCACATTTTACATTTGTAAATAACAAAATAATCAAAATTAAGCATAATATTAACCCATTAAGAGCGAGGACGCATCTGTGTAACCACTTTAACCATTATTTTATACTTTGGCAATTTTTTTTGTAATCGTCAAAATACGAGCAAATCTTTGAATATATATATATTTTAAAGTGATTTTCTTTTTTACTCAAATCTTTGCTTCTGGGGGATCCCTGGAACAACGTATTTTGAGATGGGGGTCCGCGGCCAAATACATATCATTTTGGGTGGTCCTTGACATGAAAAAATTTGAGCACCACTGATTATAGCAACAAAAGACTGTTAGGCTTTAGAAGACATTTGTAGAATCTGCAAAAGTAAAGATTTGAGTTCCAAATGTTTGCTTATAAAATACATAAATATTCAAAGATTTGCATACATTTTGCATAATGTTTTTTAAAAATAGCAGATATCTGATATTTTTGAATAGGTGGTTTTAGGTCATGGTAAAAGGGCATTCAAGTAGGAAACTTACCATGGGTACTCTGTATAAACCTAATATTCTAGAGAGAGCAATAGCACTTGATGAGGTACCAGGGCCCACAATTCCCAGCACTGGAGGAGACCCAACACAGCCCTCATCCAATTGAAAGTGCTCCTCTCTCCCACTGACCAATGACATGGCTCCGCGGAATTCAAGTTCAGCCGTCATACAGTTATCATAGGCATCATAACCCAGAGTCACATCGGGCAGTAAGCTGGGGTTTCTGTTGATTTCAGTTATGGCATAAGCCATGGCCTGGGCATGCCTGAACCCTCGAATGAAAATGCTATACACACACAAAATCACACTGTAACCTTGCATATATACTTTGTAGAAATATACAACATTAACTAATCCTTTGTTATTATCTATTAATCTATCAGTTTAACAAACTTTAATCCTATTCTTAATCAGCTATTCAAAAATTGCCGATCTACAACTTGTAAATCAGACCCAAAAATTGAATATCTAGATAGATTGGGGGGATATTTTTTTTTTTTTGAAACAAAATGACAAAAATTGTCTCTCATGGTGGTCCCTGGCACAAAATCTTTTCAGATGGGATTCCACGGCCAAACGCAATTTGAGAATCACTGTGACTGGGCTATTGTATTTGTGCTACTCACCTAGAGCAAGTGAACTCGTGTGGCTTGGAGGTGAAAGACAGCTCAGGGAAGACAGAGGAGAAATGGATCCCAAACAAACCACCCAGAATGACGTCCCCAGCCTTGTACATTCTGTTCAGCTTAAACTGTGCCTGTATCTGACATGAAGAGGAAGGTGAGGAAGACAAAGGAGAGAATAAAGAGAACAACATCAAGTACATGAAAAGCAGGTGTGTGTCTAGACAAGCCCTCATGACTGTCCTTCCCGTCTAACCCCCTCTCCCAAATCCTTTGTCCAATTGCTACATTTTATACACAGTGCTATGCCATCCATTCTGCTACCTTATGCCATTACGTAATCTGTCACAACGCCCATCTGGGCAGAGGCACAAGGGGCAGGGCTTTTGAACCTTTTGAATTTCAAAAGCCCCCTAACCCTGACCCTGATGCATTAGGCCACAGACCCCCATTTGATACAATTTTTCATCAATCTACAATGGATAACCTGCTTTTCTTTTAGTTTCTAGTTTTTTGTACTGTTGCTACCAAAAAAAGTACCCCCCCCCAGACATTATCAAAAATAGTGATAATAGCAGGCTCACAATGCATCAATTTAGTATTAGTCTCTCAAGCCAAACAACTCTTCTATAATCTATGAATGCTACAGAGTCTGTAACTACGCCTCCTGAAAACTGCAAACAGTTATTTTTCAAATGTAATCTTGAATGTCCATTTCTGATAAGCAGCAAGCTTGATAGGCTTCAACTAATTAGTTTTACAGTAAGAATTAGTTATGCCACTACAGACGAAACAGAAGTGGGGGGAGGCCAGACATTGCATTCATAGCAAACTAGAAGTTCGGGCCGCGAACGTCTAGCGTGACGCGCCGTCCACTTTGCATCGCAGATCCACCTTACAGCCACCTCACAGTGTGAGAGAGAGTATTGTGTGAAAGTAGGGCAAAGTCGCTTAGGATTTTCAGACATGGCAACGCTGTGGTGAAAAGTAAGGCAAATGCGCGTATAATCAGAGGACATGGCAACGCTGAGTGTCCTGTGCTCCCCTCTTTCCGTGGACCCCTTGGAGTCTTGGGACACCTGCAAAACATTGTGGAGCCCTTCGGACCCCCGCGAAACATAGCGGAGCCCGCGAGACCCTTGGGGGTTCCCTGGAGACCCTTGGGGGTCCCTGGAGACCTAAAGACACGGCGAAGGGAAATGGAAAACTGTAAAGCCACAGCCACGCATGCAAGAGGTTGCACATGAACTCTTCAGCCGCACTGAGGCGCTCCGACACAAACACTCTGACGCTCCCCTAAATCCACAGCAGGGTTTGAAAATACCCACTTAACGAACGGGTGACGTGCATCACCGTTCCAATGACCAAAACTCCACTTCGGGATTTCGCAAAGACCCACAAAAGCGTTCAGTAGTCGTGTGTGTGTGTGTGTGTGTGTGTGTGTGTGTGTGTGTGTGTGTGTGTGTGTGTGTGTGTGTGTGTGTGTGAGAATGGAGCACAGCGTTGGCTCGCGGTGTTTCGGTTTCGCTCGGCGGTGGTCGGTGCTGACGCTAGGGAACAACATGGTCGACCCGTAATGTTGTGAGTTTGTGCTGGCCGCGATTAATTATGCTCCGAGGAGGCAAATGTGTGGTGAGCAATGAAAAGTAGCCTACGCCACCCTTAAATTAATTGCGCGCGTTGTGGCTTGAGTTGTTAGTGACATGTGATATGTTGTTGTTGTGTTTAGTGCGAAACAATGAGATGGGAAAATGATGACGGGACTTCTCTCCAATGTAATATAGGATGGCAGAAGCATTTGAAAATAATCTGAGCCAAAAGTCTGTCTCTCTCGACTAATTCAGGATAAGGCCCATCTATCCAGGAAAATTGAGGTGCACCCAATAGAGGTAGCAGAGAGAGTCTACATGAAAGCTATGGCCAGGGGCCTCCTCACCCATTAATCCACCCCTGTGTACAAGACTGTGTACGCATATGATCTGGTCCATGACCTGCATGACATGTTGCAACGTGTGCCAGGAAGAGGGCCTTTCATTGGGCACAGCTGTGTCAGTTTGCAGACAATGCAGCCATGGTAGGTGGCATATGAATTTATTGTTTAAGTAACCAAACACTAATTTATGAAGCGCTTTTCTAAGTACACAAAGAACCTTTGCATGGGGGGGAGGAGAAAACAACAAAGAAAAACTACTTTATTAGGGATAGAAACATTAAGAAAAGGCTTAGACTAAGGAATAAAATCAATCAAAACAGTGGAGTGATGAGAAAGGGGGGTGTGGAGTTAGCAGGGGAAAGCCATATTGAAGAGGTGGGTTTTGAGGGTGGGGGTTTCTCTGAGAGTATTGGGGAGTGCATTCCACAGGGTTTGGGGCAGCAAAAGCAAAAGCTCTATCGCCGCAGGTACGGTACGTGGTCCCATGGGGACCTAAAGGAGGTTTGTGTCACCAGACCTGACGTCTGTGTTGCCTCCATAAGTCCCCCTGATCGATGACATCGTTTTCTCATGGATAAAACATGGATAAGCAGTGCTTATCCATGTTGACCATTGACCATGACCATTATGGACTCAGCAGAACGACAGCTTTTTCAGCAGAAGGTACAGGAGTTCGACTCTGCTGTGAATAGCCTCATCTCTTCACTTCCCAGCCAGCATGCTGAGCTGCTGGGGAGGATTTCAATCCTGCAGCAATGGTTCGGTGAGAGGCCATGGGTGAGCCACTTCATTCCTCACCTCGATGTGGTCCGGAAGAGGCTGGATGGCTTTCGGCTGTCCAGTTCTAGTCCCACTGCTTCCCAGCCTGCCAGTGACCAGCCCATGCCCCAGTCGGTTAGACTCGGGTTTGTGGGCCTCCAGCCTTCATCTGCCTGCTCTGATCCCGACCAGCTGAAGCCCCCGATGGTGAGCCTGATGGCCTACTTCTGTAGCAGGGCCCAAATCCCGGTCTATGCTCCTGAGCCAGCCCTAGATCCTTACCTGGGCACCCGCTTGGCTCGGGGAGGACCTCGTAGTGCCACCAGACGGGGAAACCTCTCCGTGGGTCACCAGGTTACCATACCCATCCGGTCCAGGCCTACAACCAACTCCAGTCCGCCACCTGTGCCTGCTCCACGGTTCCCAGCGCAGCCCAGCACGCCGCAGCCCAGCTCGCCGCAGTCCTGCTCGCCGCTGCCCTGCTCGCCGCTGCCCTGCTCGCCGCTGCCCGGCTCTCCGCCGCCCGGCACCCTGCTGCCCGGCTCTCTGCCGCCCGGCACCCTGCCGCCCGGCTCTCTGCTGCCCGGCACCCTGCTGCCCGGCCGTCCGCCGCCCGGCACCCTGCTGCCCGGCCCTCCGCCGCCCAGCACCTTGCCGCCCGGCACCCTGCTGCCCGGCACCCTGCTGCCCGGCACCCTGCTGCCCGGCCCTCCGCCGCCCGGCCCCCCGCCGGCCGGCACCCTGCTGCCCGGCACCCCACTGATCGGCACTTTGCTGCTCAGCACCCTGCTGACCGTCATCCAGGTCCCCTCGCTGTCTTGCGACCCCGGGACACCAGATGACCTGCCTTCTCCTGTGGTTTTACCCCCTGTGTGGCCCAGCCAGTGTTGTCCTCCAGAGGGGTTCCACCTGCACGGCTGTCCTCCAGACCCTCCTAAGCGGCCGTGCCGACTTCACCGTTTGCCTGGGTGGCTCCGCCCATCTGGTCGTCCTCCAGACCCTCCTCCCAAGCAGTGGTACCGACCTCGCCGATCTGCTGTGTGGCTGGTCTTGTCTGGTCGTCATGCTGCTGGTTCTCCTGGGTGGTTCCAACTGCCTGGACGTCCTCCAGACCTGCCCCACCCTTTGGTTCTACCGGGTGCCACATGCACTGTCCCAGTCCAGCCACCAGGCCTTCCGCCTGCGGTCCTTGTCCCCAGACCCCTTTTCTCTGGTCCTTTGCCCCAGTCTCCCTCCTCTAGACTCCCCCCACCCACCCCGCTCAGCGTTCCAGGTCTAAGTGGTGGGACGTCTGGAATCCGTCCCTTGATGGGGAGGTACTGTCACGGTCCGCTCCTCAGCCCTTGGACTTTGTCTGTGTTTATCACTTTTGGACTTTTACTTTGTATTCCTGTTCTGTTTTGGTCTTTTAGTTCTGTGTAGGTTGTTGCCTTGGTGTTCTGTGTTTTATTGTGTAGTATTGTTCCTAGTGTTTCCTGTCTGCTTGGTTATCCGTACCTGTCTTGTCTAACCAGTCCTGTGATTCCCAGTGTTTCCACCTGCGTCCCCTTAGTCCCCTAGCCTATCCCAATGTTGATTGTCTGTTGTGTTCATCTGTGTCTAGTTAGTCCTTGTCTATATGTATGCCCCTGTGTGTTTGGTCCCTTGTCAGTTCGTCGTCGTATTTGATGTGGTTACTTCTGTCCCAGTGTGTTTTCCAAGTCTTTTTTAATTCTAGTTTATACTAAGTCCTAGTATTCTAGTGTAAGTCCATGAGTCCTGTTGTTTTCCCACTGTGGAGTTTTTGTTAACCTGTATCTGTCGTTCTGCATTTGAGTCCTACACCTCCTGAACCTCATCGTGACAGTTGTTGCAAATATCAAGTGTTTATTAATGATTAATAATGAAATTGTGCCTATCTGAGGGGGAGGGGTTTCAGGAGAAGCAGCATTGATTGATTTACGATAGCTCTCTTGTTCCATTCGGGTTGAGGTTGAAATTATTCTTATAATAACCCCATTGTGGCACATGCAGGGCCGTATTAATATAGTTCCCAGGGCTAGGTCACATCACAGGTTACAGGTGGCAATGGTCACATACTCAATCAAAGCCATGCCCATGGTAAGAAATAATGATATTCCCTGCCCGGACCACATCGGCGACTGCTTACATACACAGGCCATCTGAGTGATTGATTGAATATTTTATTGAGACATTTGTTAAAGTACAAAAGACACCAAATGGATAAGACGCAAATATGCCAACGGCTTGTTTCCATTGTGGTCCATTACACATTCAACACTCAAAAACTGGACAATACAAAAGACAACGATACAAAATAAAAATGTCAAAATATACATTTAGATCTGAATGTTCTGCAGGTTAGACTTGCATGACATTCAATGAATGGTAGGTTCTATTTGTCATATTTCTATTAGAGCAGCAAAGTACGGCTAGGAGTTTCAAACAGGTGTTGTGAAAGGGTACGTTTGACAATTTTAACCCTATATATAATTGCCCATTATTCCAAAGCCCCAATAGTCAAACAAATGTTAGGTTAGTGTGAGTTTAGGTTCAGGGTTGATTTAAGTACACTGTCAGATCAACTGTGCTTCGAAATAAAGAGCCATCGGACCAATGCCATGGCACCGTATCATTTTCCTCTTACATACCTGTAGTACTTTGGTGCTATTTTTTAGATCTATGTATATGTCTGAAATCACCAAACTTAAGGGAGTATGATCCACTTTTCCACCAACTTTTTTTTATGATAGATAATACATGTTTGTGTCTCTGACTGTATTATACATTTTCAGTTTAATCTGGTAGACATAAGATTATACTATTTATAAACAATCAAATATATGTTTATAAACAAATATATGTTTATAAAATACACACAGATTTGTGATTGAATTTCTCCTTCTATGTCTTGTTGGTGCCTCGACCCATGATAGACTTCTTATTGTTTCTCTCAGGTTTCAAAAGCATTGTATAACACTTTGGTCCAAACAATGCCACCAACACACCAGAACTAGATGCTAAAATAGCAAATACCTCCACTACATCTGCATATTTGCCTGGAGAGCTGATATATGCTGGGATGAAGGCTATCCACACGGCACAGAAGATCAACATGCTGAAAGTGATTAACTTGGCTTCATTGAAGTTGTCTGGAAGATTCCTTGCCATGAATGCTAGGAGGAAGCTGAGAAGTGCCAGTAAACCAATATAACCTAACAACACTCCAAAACCAACTGTTGATCCCACAGCACACTCATAGACTATCTTATCAATGTGGTATTGTGTGTTTTTATAAGGAGCAGGTGAGGCAGACACAAGCCAGGCTGTGCAGATAGATGCCTGGATTAAAGTAAGAACCAGAACTGTTCCTCTCTGCTGCATGGCACCGAACCACTTCATAATGTCTGCACCCCCAGGCTTGGAGGCCTTGAACACAGCCAACACCACCATAGTCTTTACCAGGATACATGAGACACACAGCACAAAGCTGATCCCAAATGCTGCATGCCTCATTTGGCAAGTCCAGAGCCTGGGACGGCCAATGAACAGAAGTGAGCACAAGAAACAGAGTTTGAGAGACAGCAAAAGTTGGTAGCTGAGTTCTGAGTTGTTGGCTCGTACCATGGGTGTGTTTCGGTAATAGATGAAGACCCCCAGGACAGTGGCACAGGTAAGTGTGCCTAGCAGTGAGATAGTTGTTAAAGCAATACCCAGGGCCTCATTGTAGGAGAGGAACTCCACGCTCTTAGGGATACAGTGGTCACGCTGGGGACTGGACCAGAAGTCCTCTGGACAACTGGTGCACTCTGTAGAGTCTAACAAAGAGGGCAAGATTAAAGGGACAGATAAGTAGCGGATCATTCTAAAGATAATCTACTGTACATTGCTACATAATGTAAACCCACCAGTCTCATTGCTGATCTCCCCCTCAGAGCAAGCAATGCAGTCAAAGCAGCAGACAGGTTCCCCTTTCCTTCTGGCCACACGGGTTCCAGGGGAACAGCTCTCACTGCACACTGACCGAGGCGCCTACAGAGGAAAGTAACAATGAATGATCAATTTCAGTCCAAACTAAATTACATTCATAATTATCATTAACTCGACATTAATTATTTTAGAAAGCCAAAGTGACCTTTGTGAATTCAAAGTTCCAGAAGATTCTCTCTTCATCAAGGATGAGTTCTTCACCTGCGGAGGTAGATTTCTTGACCACACCCACATTGTGAACCTTTGTGCTTCCATCAGGGAGCCACACCCAGTTCATGATATCCCAGATTGGTAAAACATCCCCATTCTCATCAAATGATACATCATCACCAAATGATGTGGTGAAGTTGACCTTTTCCAAGTAATACAAAAGCTAGAAATGGTGAGTACAATTATGAAGATGAAGATACTTGAGGGGAAAAAAACTACTTCATGCAATATGCACAATAGTCACATTGAGATGGACTGCTGTTGTATTAACTACATCCTTGCATTATTTATAACACAATCCCAGCCATCTGTTCCTGAGGGAAGGGGGTGGGGGGTACTTGAGCTCAATTTAGATTGAGCTCAAGGATGGGTCTTAGCAGCGTCATCCCAAAACCTATACCACTTGTGCAATGATGCGCTGTGATTGCCCAATACGCTTGTGCAAGGATGCACTGTGATTGGCCAGTAGCCACTTTGAGTGGCAGTTGGGGCAAACGCTCTCACCAAAACATGATTTACTATTCTGTCCCTAACTCGAACGGTGCTGAGTCGGCCTGAAAAACTTAGAGGTCAAGAGGAGTGCCCGAAGGGATAAGAGAGCCTTTGTGGAGAACCTGGCAAGCAAAGCAGAGACGGCTGCAGCTAAAGTACAACTCAGTATAGTGTATAGGATCACCAAACAGCTAAGCGGTCCAAGGAACACCTACAATAAACTAGTTAAAGGGATTTTTCACTTTCAAATAAAATAAACATTAAAAAAAAAAAATTAAAAAAAATGAAAGAAGTTATGGCAAAATCACGGCCCCCTCACACATTAGTAGGACACTCTAATGCGTGAGGGGGCCGTGATTTTTCCATTACTTTTTTCATTTATTTTTTATATATTTTTTAAATGTTTATTTTATTTGAAAGTGGAGTATCCCTTTAAGGATAAACGAGGTAAACTGATAACAACTGAAAGGGAACAAGCTGAAAGATGGGCTCAACACTTTGAAGAAGTGCTCAATGGACCAGAACCTGAAGAGCCTGCAGATCCAGAACCTTTGGATGACGTTACTATTAACACCGATCGTCCCTCCCAAGCTGAAGTACAAACGGCAATCAAGGATATGAAGCGGGGAAAAGCCCCTGGAATCGACCAACTGCAGAAATGTTGATGGCAGATATCACCACAGCCTCCAGGGTGCTGACCGACCTCTTCGCCGAGATATGGGAGCACAATGCCATACCAAGGGAATGGAGCAAGGGCCTCATATGCAAGCTTCCTAAGAAAGGTGACCTGAAAAACTGTGACAACTGGCGAGGCATAACACTTCTGTCCGTCCCTAGTAAAGTCTTTTGCAGAATCCTTCTTAAGAGATTTGATAGTGCCATAGATGTCAAGCTTAGAGAGGAACAGGCAGGATTTCGCAAAGGTTGAGGTTGTATCGATCAGATCTTTACCTTACGCAACATCATCGAACAGTGTATTGAGTGGAACTCAATATATATATATATATTTATATATATTTATATATATATTTATTAACTTTATTGATTTTAAGAAGGCATTTGACAGTATTCATCGTGAGAGCCTATGGAAGACCCTAAGGGCATATGGAATACCATCCAAAATGGTCAACATCATTGGAAAATTCTATGAACACTTTGAATGCAATGTCATCCTTGATAACACCTTGACAGAGTCATTTCCCATTAAATCTGGAGTAAGACAAGGCTGCATCCTCTCCCCTATTCTGTTCCTGATTACCATCGACTGGGTTATGCGTCAAACTACATCAGACCGCCCCCGTGGAATCCAATGGACCCTGTTCTCCTTTATGGAAGACCTTGACTTTGCAGACGATCTGGCAGTCATGTCATCCACTCGTAGCCACCTCCAAGAGAAGTCTGACCGGCTAAGCAATTATGCAAAGCGAACTGGTCTGTACATCAACCAGAAAAAGACCCAGGTGATGTGCATCAATGCCCCAACAGCACCTCCAATCACCATCGATGGAGAGGCGTTGGAATGTGTAGAAGACTTTACATACCTCGGAAGCCTCATAAGCAGTGAAAGTGGAACTCAAAAAGACATCAAGATGCGTCTCAACAAAGCAAGAGGTGCTTTCAGCCAACTTCGCAACATCTGGAAGTCTAAACAATATAGCCTTAAAACCAAACTCAGGCTCTACAACAGCAATGTTAAGTCTGTCCTGCTATATGGCTCTGAGTGCTGGAGAGTAACAAAACAGGATATGAGAAAGGTTGAAGTCTTCCACAATAGCTGCTTACGTAGGATCTGCAACATCTTTTGGCCAAATAGAATCTCAAATGAGGAACTTTATAAAAAGACAGGCAGCTTGCATATGTCCCTTGAGATAAGGAGACGGAGTTGGGAAGAGAAAGAGGGGTAGACCAAAGATCACCTGGCGAAGGACAGTGATGATGGAGCTGAAGGACATGGGTCTTTCCTGGGACGAAGCGCAGGCCAAAGCACGAGACAGGATTCAGTGGCAGTGTATGATTGCGGCCTTATGCCCCAACCGGGATGAAGAGGATAAGTAAGTAAGTAAGTAAGCTGAGTCGGCCCAAGCGAACTTCGCAACGTTCGACACGGCAACTCGCCAAACGTTGCGAAGTTTAGCTCGCTTGCTTTAGCTCGCTTTAGCTTCGCAACGTTCGGCACGGCAACTCGCTTGCTTTAGCTTGCTTGCTTTAGCTCGCTTTAGCTTCGCAACGTTCGGCACGGCAACTCGCTTGCTTTAGCTCACTCGGTGGTGCCTCGCATGGCTCAAGTTCGCTTGAGACGGCGTGTCTCTGTCGCGGTCAAAAACTATATGTGCAAAAAAAGAAAACAATGCCACCAACACACCAGAACTAGATGCTAAAATAGCAAATACCTCCATTACATCTGCATATTTCCCTGGAGAACTGATATATGCTGGGATGAAGGCTATCCATGAAGGCTATCCATTCATTGGGGAAAAAAATGCCCGCAGTTGTTGTAGGCAGAGGCACTTCCGCGTTGGCCACAGAAGGGGGGCGTGGTTATAGCACAAGTTGTATAGGCTTTAGTAGGTCGCGTCTTCTTGGCATGATTTATTTTCTTTTTACAGTCAATGAACAGGGGCTGCAACTACTCCTCACTTTCTCTCTAGTCCTCACTTAAGTGTTTCCCCCCAAGGACTTCTTTGTAACTGTGTTTTTGCTCCAAACACTGATAAAAATGTACTAACACTATTAAAAAAAAGCGTATTCTTTTCATCCTACCTTGTTCATTTTCATGTAATGTAAAAAATGTACCAGTCACGTTTAAATATTTATTATTATTCTAAATTAGAATACAACTAGATACGTTAAGAGACTAAACTGAATATTCATATCACACCTGCCATGGCTGTATTGTCTGCAAAGTGGCACAGCTGTGCCCATTGAAAGGCCCTCTTCCTGGCACACACTGCAACATGTCATGGAGGGCATGGGCCAGAGCATACACAGCCTTGTAAATATTATACTCTGGCCTGAGTTCAGACACATCCAAAAGGGTAGTTTCTGATGTCCCTAGGTCCTCTTGTCCAGTACACACCTCTCCACCAGCATCCACCCACTCTGACGGAACGGGTGCAAATTTACACTGAAATGTGTGCTCCCAAAACTGCCTCACCTGAAGAAACACAATGAAGACTTAAAGGGCTATTCTCTTTCAAACACTTCTGCAGTCAGGGGTGCACACAAAAGCCACTGTAGACGATAACATTTGAATTACCCCATAAAAGTGTGTTTGTTTTATGCCTTTCAGCATAAATAAAACAACTCGTGAATATTTATGAACAAATGTAATTTAGAAATTGCAGTTTAAATACTAAATTAAACAAAAGACTCACTATGGAGTGTTCATGTGTGTTGTCAGGATCATTGTGAGGATGTATTTTTAACATGAAGTCCTTGAATCCTGGTATCTCTCCACGATGGATGGCAACCCCTAGGGTGCTTAACAGGTACGGCATGTAGCGAGGAGTGTGGAAATGAGTATATGTCGTCCAACCCGCAGCCGATAACCACTGCAGACCTGTCACTTTCTGTCTTACCACCTGTTGATTGTGTGGAAATACACACTCTCACTCACACACACACACACACACACACACACACACACACACACACACACACACACACACATACACACACACACACACACACACACACACACACACACACACACACACACACACACACACACACACACACACACACACACACACACTCGCGCGTATTATATCGTCTCTGTTGGGCAGAAACCATGCAGATATCTACATTTTCCAACTTAAAAAAATATATTTTAAATAAATCATTGCTATTGAACACCCTCTACGTCTGTGTGTGAGTTTTACAAATATTGAACCAATGAAAAGTATTAAAAAAACACCTCCTAACTCCTAAAAACTGTCGGTCAAACCACCTAACTCCAAGTCAGACGGGAAAAAATCTCCACATTAATGGTCAAAAACCTCCTAACTCCACTTGAGCTGTATCTGGGTAAAGTGATGATAATATAAGGACACATTCAAGTATCTGACAATGTATAAAGTCACCGTACTGACTTTGATGAGGCAGTATTATGTTTTTTTTATAACATGTTTTTTTAAAGTATGATATATGAGGGGATGTATTTCCTTCAATGTAACTTATTTCAGATTCTATTTCAGATTGAACTATTTCATATATAATAATTATTAGCATAAGAGGTGACTCTCGTAAAGGTTACATACATTTCAAATCCCATATAAAACAAACCTCCTCCATGATGTTAATCATATAGGTTCCATATGCAAATGCAATGACCACACAGGCTGTGGATTGCTTCATCACAGTGACGATCCTGTCCAGTTTGTCCAGGTCATTGTCCCCGGGCAGGGCCTCTGAATAAGCCACACAACCCAAACCAGACCGGGCCAGGTCGGACAGGAAGGTTCGGCCAGCATTGCGGCCATAAGCATCGTCACTAAACAGCAATCCTACCCAGGTCCATCCAAACCGCATCATAAGCTGCAGCATAGCTCGCACCTAAAGAACCACAATCTGATCAGAAAATAATCTTACTCTATCTATATGTTCCCTATTCTCACAACAAAATGGAGCGTGCCCCCCGAAAAATGAAAGAAATCGCCCACTTCTATACATGTAAACCTGTTATGAGACAATAAAAGTGCTTCTGATTCAGATATTATTTTTTTGTTTTTGTTCGGTGGAAAGTAACTAAATACACTTGCTAAATACATTTCAGTACATTTTGAAGTACTGTTACTTTTTTTCCTCCATCATTTATACAAGTTACTGTGCAGATTCATATCATTATTACACACCACACATTACTCTCTTAACCCTCGTGGGGTCTTCGTGTTTTAGTCCCTGTTTTATACTAGAGCTGCAATTTTTTTAAACGTTTGACAAAATATAAAACATAAAACAGTGAGCCATTCATAATGAGTGTGGAACATGTACGACTGTTTACCTGAAAGTCATTATTTGGGATTGTTCTAAAGAAGGACGGGAACTGATTCAGGTCACTCAGAGTGGAGGAAGCAGCAAAGTGACTTATCTGAAGAAAAAAGGCACAAAACATTCTGTTCTGGGATATACTATTAGTATTTTTGATCATTTCACCTGCAAGCAGCGCATTGAGCTGAGGGGGAGGAAGAAAAAAAGAAAAGTAAAGAATAATGATGCTGCATTGTCTTTTGTTAAACCAATTGTTTTTTTATAAACCAATTGGAGCACAATCCCTACCCATAATCACAATAGAATCCTAAGCATCCTTAAGCACCATGGACAGAGACACTGTCAAGGATTCCTACTCTCAGGTCTGGACAAAGAGTCAGATTCATTGTGATCCGACCTTTTGAAAGCCTACTTCACACTCCATTCAAAATCTACCCTCTCTGCTCACATGCTCTCCCTGCAAGTAAATACGTTCTGTGTCTTTCAAGCTGTAAAAAAAACCCAATACATTATTTATCACATTTTACATTTGTAAATAACAAAATAATCAAAATTAAGCATAATATTAACCCATTAAGAGCGAGGACGCATCTGTGTAACCACTTTAACCATTATTTTATACTTTGGCAATTTTTTTTGTAATCGTCAAAATACGAGCAAATCTTTGAATATATATATATTTTAAAGTGATTTTCTTTTTTACTCAAATCTTTGCTTCTGGGGGATCCCTGGAACAACGTATTTTGAGATGGGGGTCCGCGGCCAAATACATATCATTTTGGGTGGTCCTTGACATGAAAAAAATTGAGCACCACTGATTATAGCAACAAAAGACTGTTAGGCTTTAGAAGACATTTGTAGAATCTGCAAAAGTAAAGATTTGAGTTCCAAATGTTTGCTTATAAAATACATAAATATTCAAAGATTTGCATACATTTTGCATAATGTTTTTTAAAAATAGCAGATATCTGATATTTTTGAATAGGTGGTTTTAGGTCATGGTAAAAGGGCATTCAAGTAGGAAACTTACCATGGGTACTCTGTATAAACCTAATATTCTAGAGAGAGCAATAGCACTTGATGAGGTACCAGGGCCCACAATTCCCAGCACTGGAGGAGACCCAACACAGCCCTCATCCAATTGAAAGTGCTCCTCTCTCCCACTGACCAATGACATGGCTCCGCGGAATTCAAGTTCAGCCGTCATACAGTTATCATAGGCATCATAACCCAGAGTCACATCGGGCAGTAAGCTGGGGTTTCTGTTGATTTCAGTTATGGCATAAGCCATGGCCTGGGCATGCCTGAACCCTCGAATGAAAATGCTATACACACACAAAATCACACTGTAACCTTGCATATATACTTTGTAGAAATATACAACATTAACTAATCCTTTGTTATTATCTATTAATCTATCAGTTTAACAAACTTTAATCCTATTCTTAATCAGCTATTCAAAAATTGCCGATCTACAACTTGTAAATCAGACCCAAAAATTGAATATCTAGATAGATTGGGGGGATATTTTTTTTTTTTTGAAACAAAATGACAAAAATTGTCTCTCATGGTGGTCCCTGGCACAAAATCTTTTCAGATGGGATTCCACGGCCAAACGCAATTTGAGAATCACTGTGACTGGGCTATTGTATTTGTGCTACTCACCTAGAGCAAGTGAACTCGTGTGGCTTGGAGGTGAAAGACAGCTCAGGGAAGACAGAGGAGAAATGGATCCCAAACAAACCACCCAGAATGACGTCCCCAGCCTTGTACATTCTGTTCAGCTTAAACTGTGCCTGTATCTGACATGAAGAGGAAGGTGAGGAAGACAAAGGAGAGAATAAAGAGAACAACATCAAGTACATGAAAAGCAGGTGTGTGTCTAGACAAGCCCTCATGACTGTCCTTCCCGTCTAACCCCCTCTCCCAAATCCTTTGTCCAATTGCTACATTTTATACACAGTGCTATGCCATCCATTCTGCTACCTTATGCCATTACGTAATCTGTCACAACGCCCATCTGGGCAGAGGCACAAGGGGCAGGGCTTTTGAACCTTTTGAATTTCAAAAGCCCCCTAACCCTGACCCTGATGCATTAGGCCACAGACCCCCATTTGATACAATTTTTCATCAATCTACAATGGATAACCTGCTTTTCTTTTAGTTTCTAGTTTTTTGTACTGTTGCTACCAAAAAAAGTACCCCCCCCCAGACATTATCAAAAATAGTGATAATAGCAGGCTCACAATGCATCAATTTAGTATTAGTCTCTCAAGCCAAACAACTCTTCTATAATCTATGAATGCTACAGAGTCTGTAACTACGCCTCCTGAAAACTGCAAACAGTTATTTTTCAAATGTAATCTTGAATGTCCATTTCTGATAAGCAGCAAGCTTGATAGGCTTCAACTAATTAGTTTTACAGTAAGAATTAGTTATGCCACTACAGACGAAACAGAAGTGGGGGGAGGCCAGACATTGCATTCATAGCAAACTAGAAGTTCGGGCCGCGAACGTCTAGCGTGACGCGCCGTCCACTTTGCATCGCAGATCCACCTTACAGCCACCTCACAGTGTGAGAGAGAGTATTGTGTGAAAGTAGGGCAAAGTCGCTTAGGATTTTCAGACATGGCAACGCTGTGGTGAAAAGTAAGGCAAATGCGCGTATAATCAGAGGACATGGCAACGCTGAGTGTCCTGTGCTCCCCTCTTTCCGTGGACCCCTTGGAGTCTTGGGACACCTGCAAAACATTGTGGAGCCCTTCGGACCCCCGCGAAACATAGCGGAGCCCGCGAGACCCTTGGGGGTTCCCTGGAGACCCTTGGGGGTCCCTGGAGACCTAAAGACACGGCGAAGGGAAATGGAAAACTGTAAAGCCACAGCCACGCATGCAAGAGGTTGCACATGAACTCTTCAGCCGCACTGAGGCGCTCCGACACAAACACTCTGACGCTCCCCTAAATCCACAGCAGGGTTTGAAAATACCCACTTAACGAACGGGTGACGTGCATCACCGTTCCAATGACCAAAACTCCACTTCGGGATTTCGCAAAGACCCACAAAAGCGTTCAGTAGTCGTGTGTGTGTGTGTGTGTGTGTGTGTGTGTGTGTGTGTGTGTGTGTGTGTGTGTGTGTGTGTGTGTGTGTGTGTGTGAGAATGGAGCACAGCGTTGGCTCGCGGTGTTTCGGTTTCGCTCGGCGGTGGTCGGTGCTGACGCTAGGGAACAACATGGTCGACCCGTAATGTTGTGAGTTTGTGCTGGCCGCGATTAATTATGCTCCGAGGAGGCAAATGTGTGGTGAGCAATGAAAAGTAGCCTACGCCACCCTTAAATTAATTGCGCGCGTTGTGGCTTGAGTTGTTAGTGACATGTGATATGTTGTTGTTGTGTTTAGTGCGAAACAATGAGATGGGAAAATGATGACGGGACTTCTCTCCAATGTAATATAGGATGGCAGAAGCATTTGAAAATAATCTGAGCCAAAAGTCTGTCTCTCTCGACTAATTCAGGATAAGGCCCATCTATCCAGGAAAATTGAGGTGCACCCAATAGAGGTAGCAGAGAGAGTCTACATGAAAGCTATGGCCAGGGGCCTCCTCACCCATTAATCCACCCCTGTGTACAAGACTGTGTACGCATATGATCTGGTCCATGACCTGCATGACATGTTGCAACGTGTGCCAGGAAGAGGGCCTTTCATTGGGCACAGCTGTGTCAGTTTGCAGACAATGCAGCCATGGTAGGTGGCATATGAATTTATTGTTTAAGTAACCAAACACTAATTTATGAAGCGCTTTTCTAAGTACACAAAGAACCTTTGCATGGGGGGGAGGAGAAAACAACAAAGAAAAACTACTTTATTAGGGATAGAAACATTAAGAAAAGGCTTAGACTAAGGAATAAAATCAATCAAAACAGTGGAGTGATGAGAAAGGGGGGTGTGGAGTTAGCAGGGGAAAGCCATATTGAAGAGGTGGGTTTTGAGGGTGGGGGTTTCTCTGAGAGTATTGGGGAGTGCATTCCACAGGGTTTGGGGCAGCAAAAGCAAAAGCTCTATCGCCGCAGGTACGGTACGTGGTCCCATGGGGACCTAAAGGAGGTTTGTGTCACCAGACCTGACGTCTGTGTTGCCTCCATAAGTCCCCCTGATCGATGACATCGTTTTCTCATGGATAAAACATGGATAAGCAGTGCTTATCCATGTTGACCATTGACCATGACCATTATGGACTCAGCAGAACGACAGCTTTTTCAGCAGAAGGTACAGGAGTTCGACTCTGCTGTGAATAGCCTCATCTCTTCACTTCCCAGCCAGCATGCTGAGCTGCTGGGGAGGATTTCAATCCTGCAGCAATGGTTCGGTGAGAGGCCATGGGTGAGCCACTTCATTCCTCACCTCGATGTGGTCCGGAAGAGGCTGGATGGCTTTCGGCTGTCCAGTTCTAGTCCCACTGCTTCCCAGCCTGCCAGTGACCAGCCCATGCCCCAGTCGGTTAGACTCGGGTTTGTGGGCCTCCAGCCTTCATCTGCCTGCTCTGATCCCGACCAGCTGAAGCCCCCGATGGTGAGCCTGATGGCCTACTTCTGTAGCAGGGCCCAAATCCCGGTCTATGCTCCTGAGCCAGCCCTAGATCCTTACCTGGGCACCCGCTTGGCTCGGGGAGGACCTCGTAGTGCCACCAGACGGGGAAACCTCTCCGTGGGTCACCAGGTTACCATACCCATCCGGTCCAGGCCTACAACCAACTCCAGTCCGCCACCTGTGCCTGCTCCACGGTTCCCAGCGCAGCCCAGCACGCCGCAGCCCAGCTCGCCGCAGTCCTGCTCGCCGCTGCCCTGCTCGCCGCTGCCCTGCTCGCCGCTGCCCGGCTCTCCGCCGCCCGGCACCCTGCTGCCCGGCTCTCTGCCGCCCGGCACCCTGCCGCCCGGCTCTCTGCTGCCCGGCACCCTGCTGCCCGGCCGTCCGCCGCCCGGCACCCTGCTGCCCGGCCCTCCGCCGCCCAGCACCTTGCCGCCCGGCACCCTGCTGCCCGGCACCCTGCTGCCCGGCACCCTGCTGCCCGGCCCTCCGCCGCCCGGCCCCCCGCCGGCCGGCACCCTGCTGCCCGGCACCCCACTGATCGGCACTTTGCTGCTCAGCACCCTGCTGACCGTCATCCAGGTCCCCTCGCTGTCTTGCGACCCCGGGACACCAGATGACCTGCCTTCTCCTGTGGTTTTACCCCCTGTGTGGCCCAGCCAGTGTTGTCCTCCAGAGGGGTTCCACCTGCACGGCTGTCCTCCAGACCCTCCTAAGCGGCCGTGCCGACTTCACCGTTTGCCTGGGTGGCTCCGCCCATCTGGTCGTCCTCCAGACCCTCCTCCCAAGCAGTGGTACCGACCTCGCCGATCTGCTGTGTGGCTGGTCTTGTCTGGTCGTCATGCTGCTGGTTCTCCTGGGTGGTTCCAACTGCCTGGACGTCCTCCAGACCTGCCCCACCCTTTGGTTCTACCGGGTGCCACATGCACTGTCCCAGTCCAGCCACCAGGCCTTCCGCCTGCGGTCCTTGTCCCCAGACCCCTTTTCTCTGGTCCTTTGCCCCAGTCTCCCTCCTCTAGACTCCCCCCACCCACCCCGCTCAGCGTTCCAGGTCTAAGTGGTGGGACGTCTGGAATCCGTCCCTTGATGGGGAGGTACTGTCACGGTCCGCTCCTCAGCCCTTGGACTTTGTCTGTGTTTATCACTTTTGGACTTTTACTTTGTATTCCTGTTCTGTTTTGGTCTTTTAGTTCTGTGTAGGTTGTTGCCTTGGTGTTCTGTGTTTTATTGTGTAGTATTGTTCCTAGTGTTTCCTGTCTGCTTGGTTATCCGTACCTGTCTTGTCTAACCAGTCCTGTGATTCCCAGTGTTTCCACCTGCGTCCCCTTAGTCCCCTAGCCTATCCCAATGTTGATTGTCTGTTGTGTTCATCTGTGTCTAGTTAGTCCTTGTCTATATGTATGCCCCTGTGTGTTTGGTCCCTTGTCAGTTCGTCGTCGTATTTGATGTGGTTACTTCTGTCCCAGTGTGTTTTCCAAGTCTTTTTTAATTCTAGTTTATACTAAGTCCTAGTATTCTAGTGTAAGTCCATGAGTCCTGTTGTTTTCCCACTGTGGAGTTTTTGTTAACCTGTATCTGTCGTTCTGCATTTGAGTCCTACACCTCCTGAACCTCATCGTGACAGTTGTTGCAAATATCAAGTGTTTATTAATGATTAATAATGAAATTGTGCCTATCTGAGGGGGAGGGGTTTCAGGAGAAGCAGCATTGATTGATTTACGATAGCTCTCTTGTTCCATTCGGGTTGAGGTTGAAATTATTCTTATAATAACCCCATTGTGGCACATGCAGGGCCGTATTAATATAGTTCCCAGGGCTAGGTCACATCACAGGTTACAGGTGGCAATGGTCACATACTCAATCAAAGCCATGCCCATGGTAAGAAATAATGATATTCCCTGCCCGGACCACATCGGCGACTGCTTACATACACAGGCCATCTGAGTGATTGATTGAATATTTTATTGAGACATTTGTTAAAGTACAAAAGACACCAAATGGATAAGACGCAAATATGCCAACGGCTTGTTTCCATTGTGGTCCATTACACATTCAACACTCAAAAACTGGACAATACAAAAGACAACGATACAAAATAAAAATGTCAAAATATACATTTAGATCTGAATGTTCTGCAGGTTAGACTTGCATGACATTCAATGAATGGTAGGTTCTATTTGTCATATTTCTATTAGAGCAGCAAAGTACGGCTAGGAGTTTCAAACAGGTGTTGTGAAAGGGTACGTTTGACAATTTTAACCCTATATATAATTGCCCATTATTCCAAAGCCCCAATAGTCAAACAAATGTTAGGTTAGTGTGAGTTTAGGTTCAGGGTTGATTTAAGTACACTGTCAGATCAACTGTGCTTCGAAATAAAGAGCCATCGGACCAATGCCATGGCACCGTATCATTTTCCTCTTACATACCTGTAGTACTTTGGTGCTATTTTTTAGATCTATGTATATGTCTGAAATCACCAAACTTAAGGGAGTATGATCCACTTTTCCACCAACTTTTTTTTATGATAGATAATACATGTTTGTGTCTCTGACTGTATTATACATTTTCAGTTTAATCTGGTAGACATAAGATTATACTATTTATAAACAATCAAATATATGTTTATAAACAAATATATGTTTATAAAATACACACAGATTTGTGATTGAATTTCTCCTTCTATGTCTTGTTGGTGCCTCGACCCATGATAGACTTCTTAGTGTTTCTCTCAGGTTTCAAAAGCATTGTATAACACTTTGGTCCAAACAATGCCACCAACACACCAGAACTAGATGCTAAAATAGCAAATACCTCCACTACATCTGCATATTTGCCTGGAGAGCTGATATATGTTGGGATGAAGGCTATCCACACGGCACAGAAGATCAACATGCTGAAAGTGATTAACTTGGCTTCATTGAAGTTGTCTGGAAGATTCCTTGCCATGAATGCTAGGAGGAAGCTGAGAAGTGCCAGTAAACCAATATAACCTAACAACACTCCAAAACCAACTGTTGATCCCACAGCACACTCATAGACTATCTTATCAATGTGGTATTGTGTGTTTTTATAAGGAGCAGGTGAGGCAGACACAAGCCAGGCTGTGCAGATAGATGCCTGGATTAAAGTAAGAACCAGAACTGTTCCTCTCTGCTGCATGGCACCGAACCACTTCATAATGTCTGCACCCCCAGGCTTGGAGGCCTTGAACACAGCCAACACCACCATAGTCTTTACCAGGATACATGAGACACACAGCACAAAGCTGATCCCAAATGCTGCATGCCTCATTTGGCAAGTCCAGAGCCTGGGACGGCCAATGAACAGAAGTGAGCACAAGAAACAGAGTTTGAGAGACAGCAAAAGTTGGTAGCTGAGTTCTGAGTTGTTGGCTCGTACCATGGGTGTGTTTCGGTAATAGATGAAGACCCCCAGGACAGTGGCACAGGTAAGTGTGCCTAGCAGTGAGATAGTTGTTAAAGCAATACCCAGGGCCTCATTGTAGGAGAGGAACTCCACGCTCTTAGGGATACAGTGGTCACGCTGGGGACTGGACCAGAAGTCCTCTGGACAACTGGTGCACTCTGTAGAGTCTAACAAAGAGGGCAAGATTAAAGGGACAGATAAGTAGCGGATCATTCTAAAGATAATCTACTGTACATTGCTACATAATGTAAACCCACCAGTCTCATTGCTGATCTCCCCCTCAGAGCAAGCAATGCAGTCAAAGCAGCAGACAGGTTCCCCTTTCCTTCTGGCCACACGGGTTCCAGGGGAACAGCTCTCACTGCACACTGACCGAGGCGCCTACAGAGGAAAGTAACAATGAATGATCAATTTCAGTCCAAACTAAATTACATTCATAATTATCATTAACTCGACATTAATTATTTTAGAAAGCCAAAGTGACCTTTGTGAATTCAAAGTTCCAGAAGATTCTCTCTTCATCAAGGATGAGTTCTTCACCTGCGGAGGTAGATTTCTTGACCACACCCACATTGTGAACCTTTGTGCTTCCATCAGGGAGCCACACCCAGTTCATGATATCCCAGATTGGTAAAACATCCCCATTCTCATCAAATGATACATCATCACCAAATGATGTGGTGAAGTTGACCTTTTCCAAGTAATACAAAAGCTAGAAATGGTGAGTACAATTATGAAGATGAAGATACTTGAGGGGAAAAAAACTACTTCATGCAATATGCACAATAGTCACATTGAGATGGACTGCTGTTGTATTAACTACATCCTTGCATTATTTATAACACAATCCCAGCCATCTGTTCCTGAGGGAAGGGGGTGGGGGGTACTTGAGCTCAATTTAGATTGAGCTCAAGGATGGGTCTTAGCAGCGTCATCCCAAAACCTATACCACTTGTGCAATGATGCGCTGTGATTGCCCAATACGCTTGTGCAAGGATGCACTGTGATTGGCCAGTAGCCACTTTGAGTGGCAGTTGGGGCAAACGCTCTCACCAAAACATGATTTACTATTCTGTCCCTAACTCGAACGGTGCTGAGTCGGCCTGAAAAACTTAGAGGTCAAGAGGAGTGCCCGAAGGGATAAGAGAGCCTTTGTGGAGAACCTGGCAAGCAAAGCAGAGACGGCTGCAGCTAAAGTACAACTCAGTATAGTGTATAGGATCACCAAACAGCTAAGCGGTCCAAGGAACACCTACAATAAACTAGTTAAAGGGATATTTCACTTTCAAATAAAATAAACATTAAAAAAAAATATTTAAAAAAAATGAAAGAAGTTATGGCAAAATCACGGCCCCCTCACACATTAGTAGGACACTCTAATGCGTGAGGGGGCCGTGATTTTTCCATTACTTTTTTCATTTATTTTTTATATATTTTTTAAATGTTTATTTTATTTGAAAGTGGAGTATCCCTTTAAGGATAAACGAGGTAAACTGATAACAACTGAAAGGGAACAAGCTGAAAGATGGGCTCAACACTTTGAAGAAGTGCTCAATGGACCAGAACCTGAAGAGCCTGCAGATCCAGAACCTTTGGATGACGTTACTATTAACACCGATCGTCCCTCCCAAGCTGAAGTACAAACGGCAATCAAGGATATGAAGCGGGGAAAAGCCCCTGGAATCGACCAACTGCAGAAATGTTGATGGCAGATATCACCACAGCCTCCAGGGTGCTGACCGACCTCTTCGCCAAGATATGGGAGCACAATGCCATACCAAGGGAATGGAGCAAGGGCCTCATATGCAAGCTTCCTAAGAAAGGTGACCTGAAAAACTGTGACAACTGGCGAGGCATAACACTTCTGTCCGTCCCTAGTAAAGTCTTTTGCAGAATCCTTCTTAAGAGATTTGATAGTGCCATAGATGTCAAGCTTAGAGAGGAACAGGCAGGATTTCGCAAAGGTTGAGGTTGTATCGATCAGATCTTTACCTTACGCAACATCATCGAACAGTGTATTGAGTGGAACTCAATATATATATATATATTTATATATATTTATATATATATTTATTAACTTTATTGATTTTAAGAAGGCATTTGACAGTATTCATCGTGAGAGCCTATGGAAGACCCTAAGGGCATATGGAATACCATCCAAAATGGTCAACATCATTGGAAAATTCTATGAACACTTTGAATGCAATGTCATCCTTGATAACACCTTGACAGAGTCATTTCCCATTAAATCTGGAGTAAGACAAGGCTGCATCCTCTCCCCTATTCTGTTCCTGATTACCATCGACTGGGTTACGCGTCAAACTACATCAGACCGCCCCCGTGGAATCCAATGGACCCTGTTCTCCTTTATGGAAGACCTTGACTTTGCAGACGATCTGGCAGTCATGTCATCCACTCGTAGCCACCTCCAAGAGAAGTCTGACCGGCTAAGCAATTATGCAAAGCGAACTGGTCTGTACATCAACCAGAAAAAGACCCAGGTGATGTGCATCAATGCCCCAACAGCACCTCCAATCACCATTGATGGAGAGGCGTTGGAATGTGTAGAAGACTTTACATACCTCGGAAGCCTCATAAGCAGTGAAAGTGGAACTCAAAAAGACATCAAGATGCGTCTCAACAAAGCAAGAGGTGCTTTCAGCCAACTTCGCAACATCTGGAAGTCTAAACAATATAGCCTTAAAACCAAACTCAGGCTCTACAACAGCAATGTTAAGTCTGTCCTTCTATATGGCTCTGAGTGCTGGAGAGTAACAAAACAGGATATGAGAAAGGTTGAAGTCTTCCACAATAGCTGCTTACGTAGGATCTGCAACATCTTTTGGCCAAATAGAATCTCAAATGAGGAACTTTATAAAAAGACAGGCAGCTTGCATATGTCCCTTGAGATAAGGAGACGGATTTGGGAAGAGAAAGAGGGGTAGACCAAAGATCACCTGGCGAAGGACAGTGATGATGGAGCTGAAGGACATGGGTCTTTCCTGGGACGAAGCGCAGGCCAAAGCACGAGACAGGATTCAGTGGCAGTGTATGATTGCGGCCTTATGCCCCAACCGGGATGAAGAGGATAAGTAAGTAAGTAAGTAAGCTGAGTCGGCCCAAGCGAACTTCGCAACGTTCGACACGGCAACTCGCCAAACGTTGCGAAGTTTAGCTCGCTTGCTTTAGCTCGCTTTAGCTTCGCAACGTTCGGCACGGCAACTCGCTTGCTTTAGCTTGCTTGCTTTAGCTCGCTTTAGCTTCGCAACGTTCGGCACGGCAACTCGCTTGCTTTAGCTCACTCGGTGGTGCCTCGCATGGCTCAAGTTCGCTTGAGACGGCGTGTCTCTGTCGCGGTCAAAAACTATATGTGCAAAAAAAGAAAACAATGCCACCAACACACCAGAACTAGATGCTAAAATAGCAAATACCTCCATTACATCTGCATATTTCCCTGGAGAACTGATATATGCTGGGATGAAGGCTATCCATGAAGGCTATCCATTCATTGGGGAAAAAAATGCCCGCAGTTGTTGTAGGCAGAGGCACTTCCGCGTTGGCCACAGAAGGGGGGCGTGGTTATAGCACAAGTTGTATAGGCTTTAGTAGGTCGCGTCTTCTTGGCATGATTTATTTTCTTTTTACAGTCAATGAACAGGGGCTGCAACTACTCCTCACTTTCTCTCTAGTCCTCACTTAAGTGTTTCCCCCCAAGGACTTCTTTGTAACTGTGTTTTTGCTCCAAACACTGATAAAAATGTACTAACACTATTAAAAAAAAGCGTATTCTTTTCATCCTACCTTGTTCATTTTCATGTAATGTAAAAAATGTACCAGTCACGTTTAAATATTTATTATTATTCTAAATTAGAATACAACTAGATACGTTAAGAGACTAAACTGAATATTCATATCACACCTGCCATGGCTGTATTGTCTGCAAAGTGGCACAGCTGTGCCCATTGAAAGGCCCTCTTCCTGGCACACACTGCAACATGTCATGGAGGGCATGGGCCAGAGCATACACAGCCTTGTAAATATTATACTCTGGCCTGAGTTCAGACACATCCAAAAGGGTAGTTTCTGATGTCCCTAGGTCCTCTTGTCCAGTACACACCTCTCCACCAGCATCCACCCACTCTGACGGAACGGGTGCAAATTTACACTGAAATGTGTGCTCCCAAAACTGCCTCACCTGAAGAAACACAATGAAGACTTAAAGGGCTATTCTCTTTCAAACACTTCTGCAGTCAGGGGTGCACACAAAAGCCACTGTAGACGATAACATTTGAATTACCCCATAAAAGTGTGTTTGTTTTATGCCTTTCAGCATAAATAAAACAACTCGTGAATATTTATGAACAAATGTAATTTAGAAATTGCAGTTTAAATACTAAATTAAACAAAAGACTCACTATGGAGTGTTCATGTGTGTTGTCAGGATCATTGTGAGGATGTATTTTTAACATGAAGTCCTTGAATCCTGGTATCTCTCCACGATGGATGGCAACCCCTAGGGTGCTTAACAGGTACGGCATGTAGCGAGGAGTGTGGAAATGAGTATATGTCGTCCAACCCGCAGCCGATAACCACTGCAGACCTGTCACTTTCTGTCTTACCACCTGTTGATTGTGTGGAAATACACACTCTCACTCACACACACACACACACACACACACACACACACACACACACACACACTCGCGCGTATTATATCGTCTCTGTTGGGCAGAAACCATGCAGATATCTACATTTTCCAACTTAAAAAAATATATTTTAAATAAATCATTGCTATTGAACACCCTCTACGTCTGTGTGTGAGTTTTACAAATATTGAACCAATGAAAAGTATTAAAAAAACACCTCCTAACTCCTAAAAACTGTCGGTCAAACCACCTAACTCCAAGTCAGACGGGAAAAAATCTCCACATTAATGGTCAAAAACCTCCTAACTCCACTTGAGCTGTATCTGGGTAAAGTGATGATAATATAAGGACACATTCAAGTATCTGACAATGTATAAAGTCACCGTACTGACTTTGATGAGGCAGTATTATGTTTTTTTTATAACATGTTTTTTTAAAGTATGATATATGAGGGGATGTATTTCCTTCAATGTAACTTATTTCAGATTCTATTTCAGATTGAACTATTTCATATATAATAATTATTAGCATAAGAGGTGACTCTCGTAAAGGTTACATACATTTCAAATCCCATATAAAACAAACCTCCTCCATGATGTTAATCATATAGGTTCCATATGCAAATGCAATGACCACACAGGCTGTGGATTGCTTCATCACAGTGACGATCCTGTCCAGTTTGTCCAGGTCATTGTCCCCGGGCAGGGCCTCTGAATAAGCCACACAACCCAAACCAGACCGGGCCAGGTCGGACAGGAAGGTTCGGCCAGCATTGCGGCCATAAGCATCGTCACTAAACAGCAATCCTACCCAGGTCCATCCAAACCGCATCATAAGCTGCAGCATAGCTCGCACCTAAAGAACCACAATCTGATCAGAAAATAATCTTACTCTATCTATATGTTCCCTATTCTCACAACAAAATGGAGCGTGCCCCCCGAAAAATGAAAGAAATCGCCCACTTCTATACATGTAAACCTGTTATGAGACAATAAAAGTGCTTCTGATTCAGATATTATTTTTTTGTTTTTGTTCGGTGGAAAGTAACTAAATACACTTGCTAAATACATTTCAGTACATTTTGAAGTACTGTTACTTTTTTTCCTCCATCATTTATACAAGTTACTGTGCAGATTCATATCATTATTACACACCACACATTACTCTCTTAACCCTCGTGGGGTCTTCGTGTTTTAGTCCCTGTTTTATACTAGAGCTGCAATTTTTTTAAACGTTTGACAAAATATAAAACATAAAACAGTGAGCCATTCATAATGAGTGTGGAACATGTACGACTGTTTACCTGAAAGTCATTATTTGGGATTGTTCTAAATAATAATAATAATAATAATAATAAACTTTATTTGTATAGCACCTTTCATGACATGAAATGCAGCTCAAAGTGCTTTACAGAGCAATAATACAATTACAGTTAGAACCAATTTAACAATAAAGCAAACAAAGATAAAATAAAATAAAATAAAAGCAAGCAAAAGCAAAGGCATAAAACAACATTAAAATAGGGAATACAGTGAGGAATTAAAAATCAACCAAAGAATCAGCTAAAAGCAAGAGTGAAGTAATAGGTCTTCCACACTGTCGGTCCGTAAAAGCAGAATGCTGCTTCACCGTATTTTTTATATGTCATTGTAGGCACCTCGAGCAGGTCAGCACTTGAAGACCTGAGGGCCCGGTTTGGAACATATCTCTCTAGGCAGTCAGAGAGGTAGGTAGGTGCCAGACCATTTAGAGCTTTATAAACTATTAAAAGAATTTTAAAATCAATCCTAAAAACAACCGGGAGCCAGTGTAGTGAAGCAAGAACTGGAGTGATATGTTCTCTCATCCTGGTTTTAGTTAAAATTCTGGCTGCCGCATTTTGAACAAGTTGTAATCTGTCAGTTGTTTTCTTTGGCAGGCCAGAGTAGAGTGCGTTGCAGTAATCAAGCCGAGAGAAAACAAAAGCGTGGATCAGCGTCTTTGCATCGTCTAACGACAGATAGTCTCTAATTCGCGCAATATTTCTAAGATGAAAGAAAGCAATCTTGGTGACATGATTAATGTGTGTATTGAAATTCAATTCAGAATCGATAATCACCCCCAGGTTCTTTACTGTGGTGTTACTTTCTACAGCCAGGTTACCAAGTCTACTTGTTATTGATTCTCTCTGCTCACTGGAGCCAATTATGAGAACTTCTGTTTTATCCTCATTTAGCTTAAGAAAGTTCTCACTCATCCAGCATTTTATACTGGACAGACAGGTCAACAATGGGTCTAGAGCGCAGGGGTCGTCTGGAGCTACTGAAAGATACAGCTGGGTATCATCAGCATAGAAATGGAAGTTCACTCCGTGATCGGCGATGAGTTCTCCCAGCGGTAGTATATACAGGGAGAACAATAAGGGACCCAGAATTGAGCCCTGTGGAATACCAGAACAGATGTTGTGTTTGTCTGAGTCAAAGTTAGCTAGACTGACAAAATAGCTTCTGCCTGTTAGGTAAGAGTGAAACCAAGACAAGGCTGTGCCTGACAAACCAATCCAGTACTCCAAACGTTGTAGTAGAATTGTGTGATCAATCGTATCAAAAGCAGCAACTTCTTAAAGATCTCTAGGTGGACAGTGAGTTTGTTTTTTCTCCAAATTCGCTCAGCTTTACGACATTCTTTCTTGAGTGAGCGCATGTGCGTGTCGATCCAGGGTGTTACTCTAGAGTTAAGTTTCTTTTTAGTTTTCATAGGAGCCACTATGTCGAGAGCTGACTCTAATTTGAGATTAAAATGTTGAACCATATCATTCACTGAGGGAGCATCAAGTAGGGGGGGCACCTGCACACACGCCAGATGACGAGGAAACTCGTTTGCTGCAGATGAGCTAAAAAAACGTTTTTTTATAGTATATTCTGTATTGTTTTTCCCTAGATCAGAGACAGTCATATTAAAACACAATAAATAGTGGTCTGTTAGTTCGGGCTTATCAATAATACTGTCAACAGTGATATTCAAACCTTTAGTGATCACCAAGTCCAGGGTATGGCCATGTTTATGTGTTGGCCCAACAACATGTTGAATAAAGTCAAAGTTGTGCAGTAACTGTAGGAAACCCATAGCCACAACATCCGAAACAATGTCAACATGTAGATTAGCATCTCCAGTAATCAGAGTTCTGTCATAATTAGTGGAACAGATAGATAAAAGTTCTGATATTTCTGTTAGAAATAAGGCTTTGCTGCACTTTGGAGGTCGATACATACTAATCATAAGCACAGAGGATTGACTCTCCAATATGGTGGCCTGGTATTCAAATGATTTAAAACTGCCGAGGTTTGGCAGAGGTTTGAATTTTAAAGTGTCAGAAAAGATATTCGCCAGACCACCTCCTCTTTTTCCCTCACGTCCTGAGTGAATGAAACTGTACTTTGGTGGGCATGCTGCAGCTAGGGGCACCGCTCCATCAGATCCAAGCCAAGTTTCTGTTAAAAAGATAATATCTAGTTTCTCTTTACAGATGATATCATTTACAGAGGAAGACTTGTCATTAAGTGACCTGATGTTAAATAGGGCCAGGTTTAGCTTCAGGCATTCAACTATCTGGCTGTTGCCTCTACAGGGAATGCGTGTTAAATTTGCTATATTTGCAGAGAAGGACGGGAACTGATTCAGGTCACTCAGAGTGGAGGAAGCAGCAAAGTGACTTATCTGAAGAAAAAAGGCACAAAACATTCTGTTCTGGGATATACTATTAGTATTTTTGATCATTTCACCTGCAAGCAGCGCATTGAGCTGAGGGGGAGGAAGAAAAAAAGAAAAGTAAAGAATAATGATGCTGCATTGTCTTTTGTTAAACCAATTGTTTTTTTATAAACCAATTGGAGCACAATCCCTACCCATAATCACAATAGAATCCTAAGCATCCTTAAGCACCATGGACAGAGACACTGTCAAGGATTCCTACTCTCAGGTCTGGACAAAGAGTCAGATTCATTGTGATCCGACCTTTTGAAAGCCTACTTCACACTCCATTCAAAATCTACCCTCTCTGCTCACATGCTCTCCCTGCAAGTAAATACGTTCTGTGTCTTTCAAGCTGTAAAAAAAAACCAATACATTATTTATCACATTTTACATTTGTAAATAACAAAATAATCAAAATTAAGCATAATATTAACCCATTAAGAGCGAGGACGCATCTGTGTAACCACTTTAACCATTATTTTATACTTTGGCAATTTTTTTTGTAATCGTCAAAATACGAGCAAATCTTTGAATATATATATATTTTAAAGTGATTTTCTTTTTTACTCAAATCTTTGCTTCTGGGGGATCCCTGGAACAACGTATTTTGAGATGGGGGTCCGCGGCCAAATACATATCATTTTGGGTGGTCCTTGACATGAAAAAATTTGAGCACCACTGATTATAGCAACAAAAGACTGTTAGGCTTTAGAAGACATTTGTAGAATCTGCAAAAGTAAAGATTTGAGTTCCAAATGTTTGCTTATAAAATACATAAATATTCAAAGATTTGCATACATTTTGCATAATGTTTTTTAAAAATAGCAGATATCTGATATTTTTTAATAGGTGGTTTTAGGTCATGGTAAAAGGGCATTCAAGTAGGAAACTTACCATGGGTACTCTGTATAAACCTAATATTCTAGAGAGAGCAATAGCACTTGATGAGGTACCAGGGCCCACAATTCCCAGCACTGGAGGAGACCCAACACAGCCCTCATCCAATTGAAAGTGCTCCTCTCTCCCACTGACCAATGACATGGCTCCGCGGAATTCAAGTTCAGCCGTCATACAGTTATCATAGGCATCATAACCCAGAGTCACATCGGGCAGTAAGCTGGGGTTTCTGTTGATTTCAGTTATGGCATAAGCCATGGCCTGGGCATGCCTGAACCCTCGAATGAAAATGCTATACACACACAAAATCACACTGTAACCTTGCATATATACTTTGTAGAAATATACAACATTAACTAATCCTTTGTTATTATCTATTAATCTATCAGTTTAACAAACTTTAATCCTATTCTTAATCAGCTATTCAAAAATTGCCGATCTACAACTTGTAAATCAGACCCAAAAATTGAATATCTAGATAGATTGGGGGGATATTTTTTTTTTTTTGAAACAAAATGACAAAAATTGTCTCTCATGGTGGTCCCTGGCACAAAATCTTTTCAGATGGGATTCCACGGCCAAACGCAATTTGAGAATCACTGTGACTGGGCTATTGTATTTGTGCTACTCACCTAGAGCAAGTGAACTCGTGTGGCTTGGAGGTGAAAGACAGCTCAGGGAAGACAGAGGAGAAATGGATCCCAAACAAACCACCCAGAATGACGTCCCCAGCCTTGTACATTCTGTTCAGCTTAAACTGTGCCTGTATCTGACATGAAGAGGAAGGTGAGGAAGACAAAGGAGAGAATAAAGAGAACAACATCAAGTACATGAAAAGCAGGTGTGTGTCTAGACAAGCCCTCATGACTGTCCTTCCCGTCTAACCCCCTCTCCCAAATCCTTTGTCCAATTGCTACATTTTATACACAGTGCTATGCCATCCATTCTGCTACCTTATGCCATTACGTAATCTGTCACAACGCCCATCTGGGCAGAGGCACAAGGGGCAGGGCTTTTGAACCTTTTGAATTTCAAAAGCCCCCTAACCCTGACCCTGATGCATTAGGCCACAGACCCCCATTTGATACAATTTTTCATCAATCTACAATGGATAACCTGCTTTTCTTTTAGTTTCTAGTTTTTTGTACTGTTGCTACCAAAAAAAGTACCCCCCCCCAGACATTATCAAAAATAGTGATAATAGCAGGCTCACAATGCATCAATTTAGTATTAGTCTCTCAAGCCAAACAACTCTTCTATAATCTATGAATGCTACAGAGTCTGTAACTACGCCTCCTGAAAACTGCAAACAGTTATTTTTCAAATGTAATCTTGAATGTCCATTTCTGATAAGCAGCAAGCTTGATAGGCTTCAACTAATTAGTTTTACAGTAAGAATTAGTTATGCCACTACAGACGAAACAGAAGTGGGGGGAGGCCAGACATTGCATTCATAGCAAACTAGAAGTTCGGGCCGCGAACGTCTAGCGTGACGCGCCGTCCACTTTGCATCGCAGATCCACCTTACAGCCACCTCACAGTGTGAGAGAGAGTATTGTGTGAAAGTAGGGCAAAGTCGCTTAGGATTTTCAGACATGGCAACGCTGTGGTGAAAAGTAAGGCAAATGCGCGTATAATCAGAGGACATGGCAACGCTGAGTGTCCTGTGCTCCCCTCTTTCCGTGGACCCCTTGGAGTCTTGGGACACCTGCAAAACATTGTGGAGCCCTTCGGACCCCCGCGAAACATAGCGGAGCCCGCGAGACCCTTGGGGGTTCCCTGGAGACCCTTGGGGGTCCCTGGAGACCTAAAGACACGGCGAAGGGAAATGGAAAACTGTAAAGCCACAGCCACGCATGCAAGAGGTTGCACATGAACTCTTCAGCCGCACTGAGGCGCTCCGACACAAACACTCTGACGCTCCCCTAAATCCACAGCAGGGTTTGAAAATACCCACTTAACGAACGGGTGACGTGCATCACCGTTCCAATGACCAAAACTCCACTTCGGGATTTCGCAAAGACCCACAAAAGCGTTCAGTAGTCGTGTGTGTGTGTGTGTGTGTGTGTGTGTGTGTGTGTGTGTGTGTGTGTGTGTGTGTGTGTGAGAATGGAGCACAGCGTTGGCTCGCGGTGTTTCGGTTTCGCTCGGCGGTGGTCGGTGCTGACGCTAGGGAACAACATGGTCGACCCGTAATGTTGTGAGTTTGTGCTGGCCGCGATTAATTATGCTCCGAGGAGGCAAATGTGTGGTGAGCAATGAAAAGTAGCCTACGCCACCCTTAAATTAATTGCGCGCGTTGTGGCTTGAGTTGTTAGTGACATGTGATATGTTGTTGTTGTGTTTAGTGCGAAACAATGAGATGGGAAAATGATGACGGGACTTCTCTCCAATGTAATATAGGATGGCAGAAGCATTTGAAAATAATCTGAGCCAAAAGTCTGTCTCTCTCGACTAATTCAGGATAAGGCCCATCTATCCAGGAAAATTGAGGTGCACCCAATAGAGGTAGCAGAGAGAGTCTACATGAAAGCTATGGCCAGGGGCCTCCTCACCCATTAATCCACCCCTGTGTACAAGACTGTGTACGCATATGATCTGGTCCATGACCTGCATGACATGTTGCAACGTGTGCCAGGAAGAGGGCCTTTCATTGGGCACAGCTGTGTCAGTTTGCAGACAATGCAGCCATGGTAGGTGGCATATGAATTTATTGTTTAAGTAACCAAACACTAATTTATGAAGCGCTTTTCTAAGTACACAAAGAACCTTTGCATGGGGGGGAGGAGAAAACAACAAAGAAAAACTACTTTATTAGGGATAGAAACATTAAGAAAAGGCTTAGACTAAGGAATAAAATCAATCAAAACAGTGGAGTGATGAGAAAGGGGGGTGTGGAGTTAGCAGGGGAAAGCCATATTGAAGAGGTGGGTTTTGAGGGTGGGGGTTTCTCTGAGAGTATTGGGGAGTGCATTCCACAGGGTTTGGGGCAGCAAAAGCAAAAGCTCTATCGCCGCAGGTACGGTACGTGGTCCCATGGGGACCTAAAGGAGGTTTGTGTCACCAGACCTGACGTCTGTGTTGCCTCCATAAGTCCCCCTGATCGATGACATCGTTTTCTCATGGATAAAACATGGATAAGCAGTGCTTATCCATGTTGACCATTGACCATGACCATTATGGACTCAGCAGAACGACAGCTTTTTCAGCAGAAGGTACAGGAGTTCGACTCTGCTGTGAATAGCCTCATCTCTTCACTTCCCAGCCAGCATGCTGAGCTGCTGGGGAGGATTTCAATCCTGCAGCAATGGTTCGGTGAGAGGCCATGGGTGAGCCACTTCATTCCTCACCTCGATGTGGTCCGGAAGAGGCTGGATGGCTTTCGGCTGTCCAGTTCTAGTCCCACTGCTTCCCAGCCTGCCAGTGACCAGCCCATGCCCCAGTCGGTTAGACTCGGGTTTGTGGGCCTCCAGCCTTCATCTGCCTGCTCTGATCCCGACCAGCTGAAGCCCCCGATGGTGAGCCTGATGGCCTACTTCTGTAGCAGGGCCCAAATCCCGGTCTATGCTCCTGAGCCAGCCCTAGATCCTTACCTGGGCACCCGCTTGGCTCGGGGAGGACCTCGTAGTGCCACCAGACGGGGAAACCTCTCCGTGGGTCACCAGGTTACCATACCCATCCGGTCCAGGCCTACAACCAACTCCAGTCCGCCACCTGTGCCTGCTCCACGGTTCCCAGCGCAGCCCAGCACGCCGCAGCCCAGCTCGCCGCAGTCCTGCTCGCCGCTGCCCTGCTCGCCGCTGCCCTGCTCGCCGCTGCCCTGCTCGCCGCTGCCCGGCTCTCCGCCGCCCGGCACCCTGCTGCCCGGCTCTCTGCCGCCCGGCTCTCTGCTGCCCGGCACCCTGCTGCCCGGCCGTCCGCCGCCCGGCACCCTGCTGCCCGGCCCTCCGCCGCCCAGCACCTTGCCGCCCGGCACCCTGCTGCCCGGCACCCTGCTGCCCGGCACCCTGCTGCCCGGCCCTCCGCCGCCCGGCCCCCCGCCGGCCGGCACCCTGCTGCCCGGCACCCCACTGATCGGCACTTTGCTGCTCAGCACCCTGCTGACCGTCATCCAGGTCCCCTCGCTGTCTTGCGACCCCGGGACACCAGATGACCTGCCTTCTCCTGTGGTTTTACCCCCTGTGTGGCCCAGCCAGTGTTGTCCTCCAGAGGGGTTCCACCTGCACGGCTGTCCTCCAGACCCTCCTAAGCGGCCGTGCCGACTTCACCGTTTGCCTGGGTGGCTCCGCCCATCTGGTCGTCCTCCAGACCCTCCTCCCAAGCAGTGGTACCGACCTCGCCGATCTGCTGTGTGGCTGGTCTTGTCTGGTCGTCATGCTGCTGGTTCTCCTGGGTGGTTCCAACTGCCTGGACGTCCTCCAGACCTGCCCCACCCTTTGGTTCTACCGGGTGCCACATGCACTGTCCCAGTCCAGCCACCAGGCCTTCCGCCTGCGGTCCTTGTCCCCAGACCCCTTTTCTCTGGTCCTTTGCCCCAGTCTCCCTCCTCTAGACTCCCCCCACCCACCCCGCTCAGCGTTCCAGGTCTAAGTGGTGGGACGTCTGGAATCCGTCCCTTGATGGGGAGGTACTGTCACGGTCCGCTCCTCAGCCCTTGGACTTTGTCTGTGTTTATCACTTTTGGACTTTTACTTTGTATTCCTGTTCTGTTTTGGTCTTTTAGTTCTGTGTAGGTTGTTGCCTTGGTGTTCTGTGTTTTATTGTGTAGTATTGTTCCTAGTGTTTCCTGTCTGCTTGGTTATCCGTACCTGTCTTGTCTAACCAGTCCTGTGATTCCCAGTGTTTCCACCTGCGTCCCCTTAGTCCCCTAGCCTATCCCAATGTTGATTGTCTGTTGTGTTCATCTGTGTCTAGTTAGTCCTTGTCTATATGTATGCCCCTGTGTGTTTGGTCCCTTGTCAGTTCGTCGTCGTATTTGATGTGGTTACTTCTGTCCCAGTGTGTTTTCCAAGTCTTTTTTAATTCTAGTTTATACTAAGTCCTAGTATTCTAGTGTAAGTCCATGAGTCCTGTTGTTTTCCCACTGTGGAGTTTTTGTTAACCTGTATCTGTCGTTCTGCATTTGAGTCCTACACCTCCTGAACCTCATCGTGACAGTTGTTGCAAATATCAAGTGTTTATTAATGATTAATAATGAAATTGTGCCTATCTGAGGGGGAGGGGTTTCAGGAGAAGCAGCATTGATTGATTTACGATAGCTCTCTTGTTCCATTCGGGTTGAGGTTGAAATTATTCTTATAATAACCCCATTGTGGCACATGCAGGGCCGTATTAATATAGTTCCCAGGGCTAGGTCACATCACAGGTTACAGGTGGCAATGGTCACATACTCAATCAAAGCCATGCCCATGGTAAGAAATAATGATATTCCCTGCCCGGACCACATCGGCGACTGCTTACATACACAGGCCATCTGAGTGATTGATTGAATATTTTATTGAGACATTTGTTAAAGTACAAAAGACACCAAATGGATAAGACGCAAATATGCCAACGGCTTGTTTCCATTGTGGTCCATTACACATTCAACACTCAAAAACTGGACAATACAAAAGACAACGATACAAAATAAAAATGTCAAAATATACATTTAGATCTGAATGTTCTGCAGGTTAGACTTGCATGACATTCAATGAATGGTAGGTTCTATTTGTCATATTTCTATTAGAGCAGCAAAGTACGGCTAGGAGTTTCAAACAGGTGTTGTGAAAGGGTACGTTTGACAATTTTAACCCTATATATAATTGCCCATTATTCCAAAGCCCCAATAGTCAAACAAATGTTAGGTTAGTGTGAGTTTAGGTTCAGGGTTGATTTAAGTACACTGTCAGATCAACTGTGCTTCGAAATAAAGAGCCATCGGACCAATGCCATGGCACCGTATCATTTTCCTCTTACATACCTGTAGTACTTTGGTGCTATTTTTTAGATCTATGTATATGTCTGAAATCACCAAACTTAAGGGAGTATGATCCACTTTTCCACCAACTTTTTTTTATGATAGATAATACATGTTTGTGTCTCTGACTGTATTATACATTTTCAGTTTAATCTGGTAGACATAAGATTATACTATTTATAAACAATCAAATATATGTTTATAAACAAATATATGTTTATAAAATACACACAGATTTGTGATTGAATTTCTCCTTCTATGTCTTGTTGGTGCCTCGACCCATGATAGACTTCTTAGTGTTTCTCTCAGGTTTCAAAAGCATTGTATAACACTTTGGTCCAAACAATGCCACCAACACACCAGAACTAGATGCTAAAATAGCAAATACCTCCACTACATCTGCATATTTGCCTGGAGAGCTGATATATGCTGGGATGAAGGCTATCCACACGGCACAGAAGATCAACATGCTGAAAGTGATTAACTTGGCTTCATTGAAGTTGTCTGGAAGATTCCTTGCCATGAATGCTAGGAGGAAGCTGAGAAGTGCCAGTAAACCAATATAACCTAACAACACTCCAAAACCAACTGTTGATCCCACAGCACACTCATAGACTATCTTATCAATGTGGTATTGTGTGTTTTTATAAGGAGCAGGTGAGGCAGACACAAGCCAGGCTGTGCAGATAGATGCCTGGATTAAAGTAAGAACCAGAACTGTTCCTCTCTGCTGCATGGCACCGAACCACTTCATAATGTCTGCACCCCCAGGCTTGGAGGCCTTGAACACAGCCAACACCACCATAGTCTTTACCAGGATACATGAGACACACAGCACAAAGCTGATCCCAAATGCTGCATGCCTCATTTGGCAAGTCCAGAGCCTGGGACGGCCAATGAACAGAAGTGAGCACAAGAAACAGAGTTTGAGAGACAGCAAAAGTTGGTAGCTGAGTTCTGAGTTGTTGGCTCGTACCATGGGTGTGTTTCGGTAATAGATGAAGACCCCCAGGACAGTGGCACAGGTAAGTGTGCCTAGCAGTGAGATAGTTGTTAAAGCAATACCCAGGGCCTCATTGTAGGAGAGGAACTCCACGCTCTTAGGGATACAGTGGTCACGCTGGGGACTGGACCAGAAGTCCTCTGGACAACTGGTGCACTCTGTAGAGTCTAACAAAGAGGGCAAGATTAAAGGGACAGATAAGTAGCGGATCATTCTAAAGATAATCTACTGTACATTGCTACATAATGTAAACCCACCAGTCTCATTGCTGATCTCCCCCTCAGAGCAAGCAATGCAGTCAAAGCAGCAGACAGGTTCCCCTTTCCTTCTGGCCACACGGGTTCCAGGGGAACAGCTCTCACTGCACACTGACCGAGGCGCCTACAGAGGAAAGTAACAATGAATGATCAATTTCAGTCCAAACTAAATTACATTCATAATTATCATTAACTCGACATTAATTATTTTAGAAAGCCAAAGTGACCTTTGTGAATTCAAAGTTCCAGAAGATTCTCTCTTCATCAAGGATGAGTTCTTCACCTGCGGAGGTAGATTTCTTGACCACACCCACATTGTGAACCTTTGTGCTTCCATCAGGGAGCCACACCCAGTTCATGATATCCCAGATTGGTAAAACATCCCCATTCTCATCAAATGATACATCATCACCAAATGATGTGGTGAAGTTGACCTTTTCCAAGTAATACAAAAGCTAGAAATGGTGAGTACAATTATGAAGATGAAGATACTTGAGGGGAAAAAAACTACTTCATGCAATATGCACAATAGTCACATTGAGATGGACTGCTGTTGTATTAACTACATCCTTGCATTATTTATAACACAATCCCAGCCATCTGTTCCTGAGGGAAGGGGGTGGGGGGTACTTGAGCTCAATTTAGATTGAGCTCAAGGATGGGTCTTAGCAGCGTCATCCCAAAACCTATACCACTTGTGCAATGATGCGCTGTGATTGCCCAATACGCTTGTGCAAGGATGCACTGTGATTGGCCAGTAGCCACTTTGAGTGGCAGTTGGGGCAAACGCTCTCACATGATTTACTATTCTGTCCCTAACTCGAACGGTGCTGAGTCGGCCTGAAAGACTTAGAGGTCAAGAGGAGTGCCCGAAGGGATAAGAGAGCCTTTGTGGAGAACCTGCGGCAAGCAAAGCAGAGACGGCTGCAGCTAAAGTACAACTCAGTATAGTGTATAGGATCACCAAACAGCTAAGCGGTCCAAGGAACACCTACACTAAACTAGTTAAGGATAAACAAGGTAAACTGATAACAACTGAAAGGGAACAAGCTGAAAGATGGGCTCAACACTTTGAAGAAGTGCTCAATGGACCAGAACCTGAAGAGCCTGCAGATCCAGAACCTTTGGATGACATTACTTTTAACACCGATCGTCCCTCCCAAGCTGAAGTACAAACGGCAATCAAGGATATGAAGCGGGGAAAAGCCCCTGGAATCGACCAACTGCAGAAATGTTGATGGCAGATATCACCACAGCCTCCAGGGTGCTGACCGACCTCTTCGCCAAGATATAGGAGCACAATGCCATACCAAGGGAATGGAGCAAGGGCCTCATATGCAAGCTTCCTAAGAAAGGTGACCTGAAAAACTGTGACAACTGGCGAGGCATAACACTTCTGTCCGTCCCTAGTAAAGTCTTTGGCAGAATCCTTCTTAAGAGATTTCATAGTGCCATAGATGTCAAGCTTAGAGAGGAACAGGCAGGATTTCGCAAAGGTTGAGGTTGTATCGATCAGATCTTTACCTTACGCAACATCATCGAACAGTGTATTGAGTGGAACTCAATATATATATATATTTATCTATATTTATATATATATTTATTAACTTTATTGATTTTAAGAAGGCAATTGACAGTATTCATCGCGAGAACCATCCAAAATGGTCAACATCATTGGAAAATTCTATGAACACTTTGAATGCAATGTCATCCTTGATAACACCTTGACAGAGTCATTTCCCATTAAATCTGGAGTAAGACAAGGCTGCATCCTCTCCCCTATTCTGTTCCTGATTACCATCGACTGGGTTATGCGTCAAACTACATCAGACCATCCCCGTGGAATCCAATGGACCTTGTTCTCCTTTATGGAAGACCTTGACTTTGCAGACGATCTGGCAGTCATGTCATCCACTCGTAGCCACCTCCAAGAGAAGTCTGACCGGCTAAGCAATTATGCAAAGCGAACTGGTCTGTACATCAACCAGAAAAAGACCCAGGTGATGTGCATCAATGCCCCAACAGCACCTCCAATCACCATCGATGGAGAGGCGTTGGAATGTGTAGAAGACTTTACATACCTCGGAAGCCTCATAAGCAGTGAAAGTGGAACTCAAAAAGACATCAAGATGCGTCTCAACAAAGCAAGAGGTGCTTTCAGCCAACTTCGCAACATCTGGAAGTCTAAACAATATAGCCTTAAAACCAAACTCAGGCTCTACAACAGCAATGTTAAGTCTGTCCTGCTATATGGCTCTGAGTGCTGGAGAGTAACAAAACAGGATATGAGAAAGGTTGAAGTCTTCCACAATAGCTGCTTACGTAGGATCTGCAACATCTTTTGGCCAAATAGAATCTCAAATGAGGAACTTTATAAAAAGACAGGCAGCTTGCATATGTCCCTTGAGATAAGGAGACGGAGTTGGGAAGAGAAAGAGGGGTAGACCAAAGATCACCTGGCGAAGGACAGTGATGATGGAGCTGAAGGAGATGGGTCTTTCCTGGGACGAAGCGCAGGCCAAAGCACGAGACAGGATTCAGTGGCAGTGTATGATTGCGACCTTATGCCCCAACCGGGATGAAGAGGATAAGTAAGTAAGTAAGCTGAGTCGGCCCAAGCGAACTTCGCAACGTTCGACACGGCAACTCGCCAAACGTTGCGAAGTTTAGCTCGCTTGCTTTAGCTCGCTTTAGCTTCGCAACGTTCGGCACGGCAACTCGCTTGCTTTAGCTCGCTTGCTTTAGCTCGCTTTAGCTTCGCAACGTTCGGCACGGCAACTCGCTTGCTTTAGCTCACTCGGTGGTGCCTCGCATGGCTCAAGTTCGCTTGAGACGGCGTGTCTCCGTCGCGGTCAAAAACTATATGTGCAAAAAAAGAAAACAATGCCACCAACACACCAGAACTAGATGCTAAAATAGCAAATACCTCCATCACATCTGCATATTTCCCTGGAGAACTGATATATGCTGGGATGAAGGCTATCCATGAAGGCTATCCATTCATTGGAAAAAAAAAATGCCCGCAGTTGTTGTAGGCAGAGGCACTTCCGCGTTGGCCACAGAAAGGGGGCGTGGTTATAGCACAAGTTGTATAGGCTTTAGTATGTCGCGTCTTCTTGGCATGATTTATTTTCTTTTTACAGTCAATGAACAGGGGCTGCAACTACTCCTCACTTTCTCTCTAGTCCTCACTTAAGTGTTTCCCCCCAAGGACTTCTTTGTAACTGTGTTTTTGCTCCAAACACTGATAAAAATGTACTAACACTATTAAAAAAAAGCGTATTCTTTTCATCCTACCTTGTTCATTTTCATGTAATGTAAAAAATGTACCAGTCACGTTTAAATATTTATTATTATTCTAAATTAGAATACAACTAGATACGTTAAGAGACTAAACTGAATATTCATATCACACCTGCCATGGCTGTATTGTCTGCAAAGTGGCACAGCTGTGCCCAATGAAAGGCCCTCTTCCTGGCACACACTGCAACATGTCATGGAGGGCATGGGCCAGAGCATACACAGCCTTGTAAATATTATACTCTGGCCTGAGTTCAGACACATCCAAAAGGGTAGTTTCTGATGTCCCTAGGTCCTCTTGTCCAGTACACACCTCTCCACCAACATCCACCCACTCTGACGGAACGGGTACAAATTTACACTGAAATGTGTGCTCCCAAAACTGCCTCACCTGAAGAAACACAATGAAGACTTAAAGGGCTATTCTCTTTCAAACACTTCTGCAGTCAGGGGTGCACACAAAAGCCACTGTAGATGATAACATTTGAATTACCCCATAAAAGTGTGTTTGTTTTATGCCTTTCAGCATAAATAAAACAACTCGTGAATATTTATGAACAAATGTAATTTAGAAATTGCAGTTTAAATACTAAATTAAACAAAAGACTCACTATGGAGTGTTCATGTGTGTTGTCAGGATCATTGTGAGGATGTATTTTTAACATGAAGTCCTTGAATCCTGGTATCTCTCCACGATGGATGGCAACCCCTAGGGTGCTTAACAGGTACGGCATATAGCGAGGAGTGTGGAAATGAGTATATGTCGTCCAACCCGCAGCCGCTAACCACTGCAGACCTATCACTTTCTGTCTTACCACCTGTTGATTGTGTGGAAATACACACTCTCACTCACACACACACACACACACACACGCACACACACACACACACACACACACACACACACACACACACACACACACACACACACACACACACACACACACACTCGCGCGTATTATATCGTCACTGTCGGGCAGAAACCATGCAGATATCTACATTTTCCAACTTAAAAAATATATTTTAAATAAATCATTGCTATTGAACACCCTCTACGTCTGTGTGTGAGTTTTACAAATATTGAACCAATGAAAAGTATTAAAAAAACACCTCCTAACTCCTAAACTCCTAAACTTTTTTTTTTTTTTTTAGTTTTTTATTATCTCAGGTACTTTGTAAATATGTAGATAACTTGTCTGGCCTTCTGTTGCTCTCTTGTTTTGATCTCCTTCCCACTTGCCCCCCACCCCCTCTTCTTCTCCCCCCCTCTTCTTTCTATGGAAACTAACGTTGCGATGGGAACGATGTACAAAAACGAATTTCACCCACTTTTTTACCTTGTAAACCTGTGATGTGACAATAAAACTGATTCTGATTCTGATTCTAAAAACTGTCGGTCAAACCACCTAACTCCAAGTCAGACGGGAAAAAAATCTCCACATTAATGGTCAAAAACCTCCTAACTCCACTTGAGCTGTATCTGGGTAAAGTGATGATAATATAAGGACACATTCAAGTATCTGACAATGTATAAAGTCACCGTACTGACTTTGATGAGGCAGTATTATGTTTTTTTATAACATGTTTTTTTAAAGTATATGTATGATATATGAGGGGATGTATTTCCTTCAATGTAACTTATTTCAGATTCTATTTCAGATTGAACTATTTCATATATAATAATTATTAGCATAAGAGGTGACTCTCATAAAGGTTACATACATTTCAAATCCCATATAAAACAAACCTCCTCCATGATGTTAATCATATAGGTTCCATATGCAAATGCAATGACCACACAGGCTGTGGATTGCTTCATCACAGTGACAATCCTGTCCAGTTTGTCCAGGTCATTGTCCCCGGGCAGGGCCTCTGAATAAGCCACACAACCCAAACCAGACCGGGCCAGGTCGGACAGGAAGGTTCGGCCAGCATTGCGGCCATAAGCATCGTCACTAAACAGCAATCCTACCCAGGTCCATCCAAACCGCATCATAAGCTGCAGCATAGCTCGCACCTAAAGAACCACAATCTGATCAGAAAATAATCTTACTCTATCTATATGTTCCCTATTCTCACAACAAAATGGAGCGTGCCCCCCGAAAAAATGTTTTTGTTCACATACAGTGGTGGAAAGTAACTAAATACAGTTGCTAAATACATTTCAGTACATTTTGAAGTACTGTTACTTTTTTTCCTCCATCATTTATACAAGTTACTGTGCAGATTCATATCATTATTACACACCACACATTACTCACTTAACCCTCGTGGGGTCTTCGTGTTTTAGTCACACCCAGGGCCTTCGGGTCACTTTGACCCGAAGGCCCTGGGTGAAAATTTTCATTTTCATGAAAATGAAAATTTTCATTTTCATATCACATGTTTAGTACAGTAAATAAGGCAAATATAAGAAGTTTCATAGAGAACAATTTTTTTTTTACATACTTTTAATTCATGTTGAAAATGTTAAACCGGGTTAAAAGGACCCGAGGACCCTACGAGGATTAAGCCCCGTTTTATACTAGAGCTGCAATTTTTGAAAACGTTTGACTAAATGTAAAACATAAAACAGTGAGCCATTCATAATGAGTGTGGAACATGTACGACTGTTTACCTGAAAGTCATTATTTGGGATTGTTCTAAAGAAGGACGGGAACTGATTCAGGTCACTCAGAGTGGAGGAAGCAGCAAAGTGACTTATCTGAAGAAAAAAAGGCACAAAACATTCTGTTCTGGGATATACTATTAGTATTTTTGATCATTTCCCCTGCAAGCAGCGCATTGAGCTGAGGGGGAGGAAGAAAAAAAGAAAAGTAAAGAATAATGATGCTGCATTGTCTTTTGTTAAACCAATTGGTTTTTTATAAACCAATTGGAGCACAATCCCTACCCATAATCACAATAGAATCCTAAGCATCCTTCAGCACCATGGACAGAGACACTGTCAAGGATTCCTACTCTCAGGTCTGGACAAAGAGTCAGATTCATTGTGATCCGACCTTTTGAAAGCTTACTTCACACTCCATTCAAAATCTACCCTCTCTGCTCACATGCTCTCCCTGCAAGTAAATACGTTCTGTGTCTTTCAAGCTGTAAAAAATAAACCAATACATTATTTATCACATTTTACATTTGTAAATAACAAAATAATCAAAATTAAGCATAATATTAACCCATTAAGAGCGGGGACGCATCTGTGTAACCACTTTAACCATTATTTTATACTTTGGCAATTTTTTGTAATCGTCAAAATACGAGCAAATCTTTGAATATATATATATTTTAAAGTGATTTTATTTTTTACTCAAATCTTTGCTTCTGGGGGATCCCTGGAACAACGTATTTTGAGATGGGGGTCCGCGGCCAAATACATATCATTTTGGGTGGTCCTTGACATGAAAAAGTTTGAGCACCACTGATTATAGCAACAAAAGACTGTTAGGCTTTAGAAGACATTAAGTAGAATCTGCAAAAGTAAAGATTTGAGTTACAAATGTTTGCTTATAAAATACATAAATATTCAAAGATTTGCATACATTTTGCATAATGTTTTTAAAAATAGCAGATATCTGATATTTTTTAATAGGTGGTTTTAGGTCATGGTAAAAGGGCATTCAAGTAGGAAACTTACCATGGGTACTCTGTATAAACCTAATATTCTAGAGAGAGCAATAGCACTTGATGAGGTACCAGGACCCACAATTCCCAGCACTGGAGGAGACCCAACACAGCCCTCATCCAATTGAAAGTGCTCCTCTCTCCCACTGACCAATGACATGGCTCCGCGGAATTCAAGTTCAGCCGTCATACAGTTATCATAGGCATCATAACCCAGAGTCACATCGGGCAGTAAGCTGGGGTTTCTGTTGATTTCAGTTATGGCATAAGCCATGGCCTGGGCATGCCTGAACCCTCGAATGGAAATGCTATACACACACAAAATCACACTGTAACCTTGCATATATACTTTGTAGAAATATACAACATTAACTAATCCTTTGTTATTATCTATTAATCTATCAGTTTGACAAACTTTAATCCTATTCTTGATCAGCTATTCAAAAATAGCCGATCTACAACTTGTAAATCGGACACAAAAATTGAATATCTAGATAGATTGGAGGGATTTTTTTTAAATTTTGAAACAAAATGACAAAAATGGTCTCTCATGGTGGTCCCTGGCACAAAATCTTTTCAGATGGGATTCCACGGCCAAACGCAATTTGAGGATCACTGTGACTGGGCTATTGTATTTGTGCTACTCACCTAGAGCAAGTGAACTCGTGTGGCTTGGAGGTGAAAGACAGCTCAGGGAAGACAGAGGAGAAATGGATCCCAAACAAACCACCCAGAATGACGTCCCCAGCCTTGTACATTCTGTTCAGCTTAAACTGTGCCTGTATCTGACATGAAGAGGAAGGTGAGGAAGACAAAGGAGAGAATAAAGAGAACAACATCAAGTACATGAAAAGCAGGTGTGTGTCTAGACAAGCCCTCATGACTGTCCTCCCCGTCTAACCCCCTCTCCCAAATCCTTTGTCCAATTGCTACATTTTATACACAGTGCTATGCCATCCATTCTGCCACCTTATGCCATTACGTAATCTGTCACACCGCCCATCTGGGCAGAGGCACAAGGGGCAGGGCTTTTGAACCTTTTGAATTTCAAAAGCCCCCTAACCCTGACCCTGATGCATTAGGCCACAGACCCCCACTTGATACCATTGTTCATCAATCTACAATGGATAACCTGCTTTTCTTTTAGTTTCTAGTTTTTTTTACTGTTGCTACCAAAAAAAGTACCCCCCCCAGACATTATCAAAAATAGTGATAATAGCAGGCTCACAATGCATCAATTTAGTATTAGTCTCTCAAGCCAAACAACTCTTCTATAATCTATGAATGCTACAGAGTCTGTAACTACGCCTCCTGAAAACTGCAAACAGTTATTTTTCAAATGTAATCTTGAATGTCCATTTCTGATAAGCAGCAAGCTTGATAGGCTTCAACTAATTAGTTTTACAGTAAGAATTTGTTATGCCACTACAGACGAAACAGAAGTGGGGGGAGGCCAGACATTGCATTCATAGCAAACTAGAAGTTCGGGCCGCGAACGTCTAGCGTGATGCGTCGTCCACTTCGCCTCGCAGATCCACCTTACAGCCACCTCACAGTGTGAGAGAGAGTATTGTGTGAAAGTAGGGCAAAGTCGCTTAGGATTTTCAGACATGGCAACGCTGTGGTGAAAAGTAAGGCAAATGCGCGTATAATCAGAGGACATGGCAACGCTGAGTGTCCTGTGCTCCCCTCTTTCCGTGGACCCCTTGGAGTCTTGGGACACCTGCAAAACATCGTGGAGCCCTTCGGACCCTCGCGAAACATAGCGGAGCCCTTGGGGGTCCCGCGAGACCCTTGGGGGTTCCCTGGAGACCCTTGGGGGTCCCTGGAGACCTAAAGACACGGCGAAGGGAAATGGAAAACTGTAAAGCCACAGCCACGCATGCAAGAGGTTGCACATGAACTCTTCAGCCACACTGAGGCGCTCCGACACAAACACTCTGACGCTCCCCTAAATCCACAGCAGGGTTTGAAAATACCCACTTAACGAACGGGTGACGTGCATCACCGTTCCAATGACCAAAACTCCACTTCGGGATTTCGCAAAGACCCACAAAAGCGTTCAGTAGTCGCGTGTGTGTGTGTGTGTGTGTGTATGTGTGTGTGTGTGTGTGTGTGTGTGTGTGTGTGTGTGTGTGTGTGTGTGTGTGTGTGTGTGTGTGTGTGTGTGTGTGTGTTTGTGTTTGTGTGTGTGTGTGAGCGTGTGTGTGTGTGTGTGTGTGTGTGTGTGTGTGTGTGTGTGTGTGTGTGTGTGTGTGTGTGTGTGTGTGTGTGTGAGAATGGAGCACAGCGTTGGCTCGCGGTGTTTCGGTTTCAGTTTCGCTCGCCGGTGGTCGGTGCTGACGCTAGGGAACAACATGGTCGACCCGTAATGTTGTGAGTTTGTGCTGGCCGCAATTAATTATGCTCCGAGGAGGCAAATGTGTGGTGAGCAATGAAAAGTAGCCTACGCCACCCGTGAATTAATTGCGCGCGTTGTGGCTTGAGTTGTTAGTGACATGTGATATGTTGTTGTTGTGTTTAGTGCGAAACAATGAGATGGGAAAATGATGACGGGACTTCTCTCCAATGTATATAGGATGGCAGAAGCATTTGAAAATAATCTGAGCCAAAAGTCTTTCTCTCTCGACTAATTCAGGATAAGGCCCATCTATCCAGGAAAATTGAGGTGCACCCAATAGAGGTAGCAGAGAGGTCTACATGAAAGCTATGGCCAGGGGCCTCCTCACCCATTAATCCACCCCTGTGTACAAGACTGTGTACGCATATGATCTGGTCCATGACCTGCATGACATGTTGCAACGTGTGCCAGGAAGAGGGCCTTTCATTGGGCACAGCTGTGTCAGTTTGCAGACAATGCAGCCATGGTAGGTGGCATATGAATTTATTGTTTAAGTAACCAAACACTAATTTATAAAGCGCTTTTCTAAGTACACAAAGAACCTTTGCATGGGGGGGAGGAGAAAACAACAAAGAAAAACTACTTTATTAGGGATAGAAACATTAAGAAAAGGCTTAGACTAAGGAATAAAATCAATCAAAACAGTGGAGTGATGAGAAAGGGGGGTGTGGAGTTAGCAGGGGAAAGCCATATTGATGTGGGTTTTGAGGGTGGGGGTTTCTCTGAGAGTATTGAGGAGTGCATTCCACAGGGTTTGGGGCAGCAAAAGCAAAAGCTCTATCGCCCCAGGTACGGTACGTGGTCCCATGGGGACCTAAAGGAGGTTTGTGTCACCAGACCTGACGTCTGATGATGAAGAACTTGAACTTCAACATGAATACATGTTGCCTCCATAAGTCCCCCTGATCGATGACATCGTCATTCTCTGCATCATGGGTACAACATGGATAAGCAGTGCTTATCCATGTTGACCATTGACCATGACCATTATGGACTCAGCAGAACGACAGCTTTTTCAGCAGAAGGTACAGGAGTTCGAATCTGCTGTGAATAGCCTCATCTCTTCACTTCCCAGCCAGCATGCTGAGCTGCTGGGGAGGATTTCAATCCTGCAGCAATGGTTCGGTGAGAGGCCATGGGTGAGCCACTTCATTCCTCACCTCGATGTGGTCCGGAAGAGGCTGGATGGCTTTCGGCTGTCGAGTTCTAGTCCCACTGCTTCCCAGCCTGCCAGTGACCAGCCCAAGCCCCAGACGGTTAGACTCGGGTTTGTGGGCCTCCAGCCTGCATCTGCCGACTTCACCGTTTGCCTGGGTGGCTCCGCCCATCTGGTCGTCCTCCAGACCCTCCTCCCAAGCAGTGGTACCGACCTCGCCGATATGCTGTGTGGCTGGTCTTGTCTGGTCGTCATGCTGCTGGTTCTCCTGGGTGGTTCCAACTGCCTGGACGTCCCCAGACCTGCCCCACTCTTTGGTTCTACCGGGTGCCACATGCACTGTCCCAGTCCAGCCACCAGGCCTTCCGCCTGCGGTCCTTGTCCCCAGACCCCTTTTCTGTGGTCCTTTGCCCCAGTCTCCCCCCACCCACCCCGCTCAGCGTTCCAGGTCTAAGTGGTGGGACGTCTGGAATCCGTCCCTTGAGGGGGAGGTACTGTCACGGTCCGCTCCTCAGCCCTTGGACTTTGTCTGTGTTTATCACTTTTGGACTTTTACTTTGTATTCCTGTTCTGTTTTGGTCTTTTAGTTCTGTGTAGGTTGTTGCCTTGGTGTTCTGTGTTTTATTGTGTAGTATTGTTCCTAGTGTTTCCTGTCTGCTTGGTTATCCGTACCTGTCTTGTCTAACCAGTCCTGTGATTCCCAGTGTTTCCACCTGCGTCCCCTTAGTCCCCTAGCCTATCCCAATGTTGATTGTCTGTTGTGTTCAACTGTGTCTAGTTAGTCCTTGTCTATATGTATGCCCCTGTGTGTTTGGTCCCTTGTCAGTTCGTCGTCGTATTTGATGTGGTTACTTCTGTCCCAGTGTGTTTTCCAAGTCTTTGTTAATTCTAGTTTATACTAAGTCCTAGTATTCTAGTGTAAGTCCATGAGTCCTGTTGTTTTCCCATTGTGGAGTTTTTGTTAACCTGTATCTGTCGTTCTGCATTTGAGTCCTACACCTCCTGAACCTTATCGTGACAGTTGTTGCAAATATCAAGTGTTTATTAATGATTAATAATGAAATTGTGCCTATCTGAGGGGGAGGGGTTTCAGGAGAAGCAGCATTGATTGATTTACGATAGCTCTCTTGTTCCATTCGGGTTGAGGTTGAAATTATTCTTATAATAACCCCATTGTGGCACATGCAGGGCCGTATTAATATAGTTCCCAGGGCTAGGTCACATCACAGGTTACAGGTGGCAATGGTCACATACTCAATCAAAGCCATGCCCATGGTAAGAAATAATGATATTCCCTGCCCGGACCACATCGGCGGCTGCTTACATACACAGGCCATCTGAGTGATTGATTGAATATTTTATTGAGACATTTGTTAAAGTACAAAAGACACCAAATGGATAAGACGCAAATATGCCAACGGCTTGTTTCCATTGTGGTCCATTACACATTCAACACTCAAAAACTGGACAATACAAAAGACAACGATACAAAATAAAAATGTCAAAATATACATTTAGATCTGAATGTTCTGCAGGTTAGACTTGCATGACATTCAATGAATGGTAGGTTCTATTTGTCATATTTCTATTAGAGCAGCAAAGTACGGCTAGGAGTTTCAAACAGGTGTTGTGAAAGGGTACGTTTGACAATTGTAACCCTATATATAATTACCCATTATTCCAAAGCCCCAATAGTCAAACAAATGTTAGGTTAGTGTGAGTTTAGGTTCAGGGTTGATTTAAGTACACTGTCAGATCAACTGTGCTTCGAAATAAAGAGCCATCGGACCAATGCCATGGCACCGTATCATTTTCCTCTTACATACCTGTAGTACTTTGGTGCTATTTTTTAGATCTATGTATAGGTCTGAAATCACCAAACTTAAGGGAGTATGATCCACTTTTCCACCAACTTTTTTTAATGATAGATAATACATGTTTGTGTCTCTGACTGTATTATACATTTTCAGTTTAATCTGGTAGACATAAGATTATACTATTTATAAACAATCAAATATATGTTTATAAACAAATATATGTTTATAAAATACACACAGATTTGTGATTGAATTTCTCCTTCTATGTCTTGTTGGTGCCTCGACCCATGATAGACTTCTTAGTGTTTCTCTCAGGTTTCAAAAGGATGATATAACACTTTGGTCCAAACAATGCCACCAACACACCAGAACTAGATGCTAAAATAGCAAATACCTCCACTACATCTGCATATTTGCCTGGAGAGCTGATATATGCTGGGATGAAGGCTATCCACACGGCACAGAAGATCAACATGCTGAAAGTGATTAACTTGGCTTCATTGAAATTGTCTGGAAGATTCCTTGCCATGAATGCTAGGAGGAAGCTGAGAAGTGCCAGTAAACCAATATAACCTAACAACACTCCAAAACCAACTGTTGATCCCACAGCACACTCATAGACTATCTTATCACTGTGGTATTGTGTGTTTTTATAAGGAGCAGGTGAGGCAGACACAAGCCAGGCTGTGCAGATAGATGCCTGGATTAAAGTAAGAACCAGAACTGTTCCTCTCTGCTGCATGGCACCGAACCACTTCATAATGTCTCCACCCCCAGGCTTGGAGGCCTTGAACACAGCCAACACCACCATAGTCTTTACCAGGATACATGAGACACACAGCACAAAGCTGATCCCAAATGCTGCATGCCTCATTTGGCAAGTCCAGATCCTGGGACGGCCAATGAACAGAAGTGAACACAAGAAACAGAGTTTGAGAGACATCAAAAGTTGGAAGCTGAGTTCTGAGTTGTTGGCTCGTACCATGGGTGTGTTTCGGTAATAGATGAAGACCCCCAGGACAGTGGCACAGATAAGTGTGCCTAGCAGTGAGATAGTTGTCAAAGAAATACCCAGGGCCTCATTGTAGGAGAGGAACTCCACGCTCTTAGGGATACAGTGGTCACGCTGGGGACTGGACCAGAAGTCCTCTGGACAACTGGTGCACTCTGTAGAGTCTAACAAAGAGGGCAAGATTAAAGGGACAGATAAGTAGCGGATCATTCTAAAGATAATCTACTGTACATTGCTACATAATGTAAACCCACCAGTCTCATTGGTGATCTCTCCCTCAGAGCAAGCAATGCAGTCAAAGCAGCAGACTGGTTCCCCTTTCCTTCTGGCCACACGGGTTCCAGGGGAACAGCTCTCACTGCACACTGACCGAGGAGGCTACAGAGGAAAGTAAAAATGAATGATCAATTTCAGTCCAAACTAAATTACATTCATAATTATCATTAACTCGACATTAATTATTTTAGAAATTCCAAAGTGACCTTTGTGAATTCAAAGTTCCAGAAGATTCTGTCTTCATCAAGGATGAGTTCTTCACCTGCGGAGGTAGATTTCTTGACCACACCGACATTGTGAACCTTTGTGCTTCCATCAGGGAGCCACACCCAGTTCATGATATCCCAGATTGGTAAAACATCCCCATTCTCATCAAATGATACATTATCACCAAATGATGTGGTGAAGTTGACCTTTTCCAAGTAATACAAAAGCTAGAAATGGTGAGTACAATTATGAAGATGAAGATACTTGAGGAGAAAAAAACTACTTTATGCAATATGCACAATAGTCACATTGAGGTGGACTGTTGTTGTATTAACTACATCCTTGCATTATTTATAACACAATCCCAGCCATCTGTTCCTGAGGGAAGGGGGTGGGGGGTACTTGAGCTCAATTTAGATTGAGCTCAAGGATGGGTCTTAGCAGTGTCATCTCAAAACCTATACCACTTGTGCAATGATGCGCTGTGATTGCCCAATACGCTTGTGCAAGGATGCACTGTGATTGGCCAGTAGCCACTTTGAGTGGCAGTTGGGGCAAACGCTCTCACCAAAACATGACTTACTATTCTGTCCCTAACTCGAACGGTGCTGAGTCGGCCTGAAAAACTTAAAGGTCAAGAGGAGTGCCCGAAGGGATAAGAAAGCCTTTGTGGAGAACCTGGCGAGTGAAGAAGAGACGGCTGCAGCTAAAGTACAACTCAGTATAGTGTATAGGATCACCAAACAGCTAAGCGGTCCAAGGAACACCTACACTAAACTAGTTAAGGATAAACAAGGTAAACTGATAACAACTGAAAGGGAACAAGCTGAAAGATGGGCTCAACACTTTGAATAAGTGCTCAATGGACCAGAACCTGAAGAGCCTGCAGATCCAGAACCTTTGGATGACATTACTATTAACACCGATCGTCCCTCCCAAGCTAAGGATATGAAGCGGGGAAAAGCCCCTGGAATCGACCAACTGCAGAAATGTTGATGGCAGATATCACCACAGCCTCCAGGGTGCTGACCGACCTCTTCGCCAAGATATGGGAGCACAATGCCATACCAAGGGAATGGAGCAAGGGCCTCATATGCAAGCTTCCTAAGAAAGGTGACCTGAAAAACTGTGACAACTGGCGAGGCATAACACTTCTGTCCGTCCCTAGTAAAGTCTTTTGCAGAATCCTTCTTAAGAGATTTGATAGTGCCATAGATGTCAAGCTTAGAGAGGAACAGGCAGGATTTCGCAAAGGTTGAGGTTGTATCGATCAGATCTTTACCTTACGCAACATCATCGAACAGTGTATTGAGTGGAACGCCCCCTTGTATATTAACTTTATTGATTTTAAGAAGGCATTTGACAGTATTCATCGCGAGAGCCTATGGAAGACCCTAAGGGCATATGGAATACCATCCAAAATGGTCAACATCATTGGAAAATTCTATGAACACTTTGAATGCAATGTCATCCTTGATAACACCTTGACAGAGTCATTTCCCATTAAATCTGGAGTAAGACAAGGCTGCATCCTCTCCCCTATTCTGTTCCTGATTACCATCGACTGGGTTATGCGTCAAACTACATCAGACCGTCCCCGTGGAATCCAATGGACCCTGTTCTCCTTTATGGAAGACCTTGACTTTGCAGACGATCTGGCAGTCATGTCATGCACTCGTAGCCACCTCCAAGAGAAGTCTGACCGGCTAAGCAATTATGCAAAGCGAACTGGTCTGTACATCAACCAGAAAAAGACCCAGGTGATGTGCATCAATGCCCCAACAGCACCTCCAATCACCATCGATGGAGAGGTGTTGGAATGTGTAGAAGACTTTACATACCTCGGAAGCCTCATAAGCAGTGAAAGTGGAACTCAAAAAGACATCAAGATGCGTCTCAACAAAGCAAGAGGTGCTTTCAGCCAACTTCGCAACATCTGGAAGTCTAAACAATATAGCCTTAAAACCAAACTCAGGCTCTACAACAGCAATGTTAAGTTTGTCCTGCTATATGGCTCTGAGTGCTGGAGAGTAACAAAACAGGATATGAGAAAGGTTGAAGTCTTCCACAATAGCTGCTTACGTAGGATCTGCAACATCTTTTGGCCAAATAGAATCTCGAATGAGGAACTTTATAAAAAGACAGGCAGCTTGCATATGTCCCTTGAGATAAGGAGACGGAGTTGGGAAGAGAAAGAGGGGTAGACCAAAGATCACCTGGCGAAGGACAGTGATGATGGAGCTGAAGGAGATGGGTCTTTCCTGGGACGAAGCGCAGGCCAAAGCACGAGACAGGATTCAGTGTTAGTGTATGATTGCGGCCTTATGCCCCAACCCGGGATGAAGAGGATAAGTAAGTAAGTAAGCTGAGTCGGCCCAAGCGAACTTCGCAACGTTCGACGTGAGTTGCCGTGCCAAACGTTGCGAAGTTTAGCTTGCTTGCTTTAGCTCGCTTTAGCTTCGCAACGTTCGGCATGGCAACTCGCTTGCTTTAGCTCGCTTGCTTTAGCTCGCTTGCTTTAGCTCGCTTTAGCTTCGCAACGTTCGGCACGGCAACTCGCTTGCTTTAGCTCACTCGGTGGTGCCTCGCATGGCTCAAGTTCGCTTGAGACGGCGTGTCTCCGTCGCGGTCAAAAACGATATGTGCAAAAAAAGAAAACAATGCCACCAACACACCAGAACTAGATGCTAAAATAGTAAATACCTCCATTACATCTGCATATTTCCCTGGAGAACTGATATATGCTGGGATAAAGGCTATCCATGAAGGCTATCCACACGGCACAGAAGATATACATGCTGAAAGTGATTAACTTGGCTTCATTGGGAAAAAAAATGCCCGCAGTTGTTGTAGGCAGAGGCACTTCCGCGTTGGCCACAGAAGGGGGGCGTGGTTATAGCACAAGTTGTATAGGCTTTAGTATGTCGCGTCTTCTTGGCATGATTTATTTTCTTTTTACAGTCAATGAACAGGGGCTGCAACTACTCCTCACTTTCTCTCTAGTCCTACACTTAAGTGTTTACCCCCAAGGACTTCTTTCTAACTGTGTTTTTGCTCCAAACACTGATAAAAATGTACTAACACTATTAAAAAAAGCTTATTCTTTTCATCCTACCTTGTTCATTTTCATGTAATGTAAAAAATGTACCAGTCACGTTTAAATATTTATTATTATTCTAAATTAGAATACAACTAGATACGTTAAGAGACTAAACTGAATATTCATATCACACCTGCCATGGCTGTATTGTCTGCAAAGTGGCACAGCTGTGCCCAATGAAAGGCCCTCTTCCTGGCACACACTGCAACATGTCATGGAGGGCATGGGCCAGAGCATACACAGCCTTGTAAATATTATACTCTGGCCTGAGTTCAGACACATCCAAAAGGGTAGTTTCTGATGTCCCTAGGTCCTCTTGTCCAGTACACACCTCTCCACCAGCATCCACCCACTCTGACGGAACGGGTACAAATTTACACTGAAATGTGTGCTCCCAAAACTGCCTCACCTGAAGAAACACAATGAAGACTTAAAGGGCTATTCTCTTTCAAACACTTCTGCAGTCAGGGGTGCACACAAAAGCCACTGTAGACGATAACATTTGAATTACCCCATAAAAGTGTGTTTGTTTTATGCCTTTCAGCATAAATAAAACAACTCGTAATTTAGAAATTGCAGTTTAAATACTAAATTAAACAAAAGACTCACTATGGAGTGTTCATGTGTGTTGTCAGGATCATTGTGAGGATGTATTTTTAACATGAAGTCCTTGAATCCTGGTATCTCTCCACGATGGATGGCGACCCCTAGGGTGCTTAACAGGTACGGCATGTAGCGAGGAGTGTGGAAATGAGTATATGTCGTCCAACCCGCAGCCGCTAACCACTGCAGACCTGTCACTTTCTGTCTTACCACCTGTTGATTGTGTGGAAATACACACTCTCACTCACACACACACACACACACACACACACACACACACACACACACACACACACACACACACACGCGCGTATTATATCGTCACTGTCGCAGATATCTGCATTTTCCAACTAAAAAAAAATATATTTTAAATAAATCATTGCTATTGAACACCCTCTACGTCTGTGTGTGAGTTTTACAAATATTGAACCAATGAAAAGTATTAAAAAAACACCTCCTAACTCCTAAAAACTGTCGGTCAAACCACCTAACTCCAAGTCAGACGGGAAAAAAATCTCCACATTAATGGTCAAAAACCTCCTAACTCCACTTGAGCTGTATCTGGGTAAAGTGATGATAATATAAGGACACATTCAAGTATCTGACAATGTATAAAGTCACCGTACTGACTTTGATGAGGCAGTATTATGTTTTTTTTATAACATGTTTTTTTAAAGTATATGTATGATATATGAGGGGACTTTTAATCATAGCCTGCCGTCCTTTCTACCTACCACGCGACTTCAGCATTGTGATTGTAGCCGTTGTTTACATTCATCCTGGAGCTAATAAGGACACAGCTATGAGGGAATTACACCAGGCGATTAGTGCACAAGAAAATCGCCACCCGGACTGCGCAGTCATCTGCCTAGGCGACTTCAACCGGACAGACTTAAAAAAGGTCTTTCCCAAATTCCACCAGCATGTCGCCTGCAGCACCCGTCAACAACGACGAGTCTGACTACAGAGAGGAGATCAAATCACTGGCACACTGGTGCCGGGAGAACAACCTCTCTCTTAACGTCGACAAGACCAAAGAACTGATCGTGGACTTCAGGAGGCCGCGGAGAGACCATGCGCCCATCCTCATCGACGGTGCTGCAGTGGAAAGGGTCAGCGAGTTCAAGTTCCTCGGAGTACACATCGAGGAGGACCTCAAATGGGAGACGCACTCCACACACGTGAGGAAAAAGGCTCAGCAGCGACTGTACTGGCTCCGCCGCCTGAAGAAGCTCGGAGTAGGACGTCGCATCCTCAGGCTGTACTGCAACAGTTCTGTTGAAGGCATCCTAACAGGCTGTGTCACGGCCTGGTACGGGAACTGCACTGCCCGAGAAAAGATCAGCCTACAACGAGTAGTGCGATCGGCAGAGCGGATAATGGGAATCGAGCTCCCAGCGCTCCAGGAACTGTACAAAAAGCGGTGCGTGGTCAAAGCCAAGCGCATCATCAAGGACAAGCACCACCCAAGTCACAGACTGTTCAACCCCCTACAACGACCGCGACCGGGCAAGGGGCTCTACCGCAGTATCAAGAGTTCCACCACCAGGTTCTGGTGTAGTTTCAATCCGGCTGCTGTCAGAATGCTGAATGGGGCATAAGACTGAATGAGGCATAGGCCTTGTTCAGCAGCCTGACAACAGGCGGCGCAGACTTTTCTGGCTCTTCCTGAACACACCTGTGGATTATACCAGGGACAATGACTTGGACTTTAGCCCCCCCTCGGACACACCTGTGGACTACACCAGGTACAAATGACTTTTTGTTGCACTCCCTCATGGAGCTACTTGCGGATTATACTAGGGTCAGTCCACTCTAGGTGGACACGCACTGACCTTTTGCACCTTAATCCCTTGTATAACGCACTGACTTTTCTTGGTCTTTTTTTATTGTGCTCCTTTTCCTCTAAGCACCTTAACGTCCATTGTCTATCATGCACAGTATAAGTATAACATGCACAGTATACAATACATTGCTGCTATGCTCAGGCACCTTAGTTTAGTTTTTTTTTAGTTTTTTAGTTTTTTATTATCAGGTAATTTGTAAATATGTAGATAACTTGTCTGGCCTTCTGTTGCTCTCTTGTTTTGATCTCCTTCCCACTTGCCCCCCACCCTCTTCTTCTCCCCCCCCCTCTTCTTTCTATGGAAACTAACGTTGCGATGGGAACGATGTACAAAAAAGAATTTCACCCACTTTTTTACCTTGTAAACCTGTGATGTGACAATAAAACTGATTCTGATTCTGATTCTGATGTATTTCCTTCAATGTAACTTATTTCAGATTCTATTTCAGATTGAACTATTTCATATATAATAATTATTAGCATAAGAGGTGACTCTCATAAAGGTTACATACATTTCAAATCCCATATAAAACAAACCTCCTCCATGATGTTAATCATATAGGTTCCATATGCAAATGCAATGACCACACGAGCTGTGGATTGCTTCATCACAGTGACGATCCTGTCCAGTTTGTCCAGGTCATTGTCCCAGGGCAGGGCCTCTGAATAAGCCACACAACCCAAACCAGACCGGGCCAGGTCGGACAGGAAGGTTCGGCCAGCATTGCGGCCATAAGCATCGTCACTAAACAGCAGTCCTACCCAGGTCCATCCAAACCGCATCATGAGCTGCAGCATAGCTCGCACCTAAAGAACCACAATCTGATCAGAAAATAATCTTACTCTATCTAGTTCCCTATTCTCACAACAAAATGGAGCGTGTCCCCCGAAAAAATGAAAGAAATCGCCCACTTCTATACTTGTAAACCTGTTATGAGACAATAAAAGTGCTTCTGATTCAGATATATTTTTTTTGTTTTTGTTCACATACAGTGGTGGAAAGTAACTAAATACACTTGCTAAATACATTTCAGTACTGTTACTTTTTTTCCTCCATCATTTATACAAGTTACTGTGCAGATTCATATCATTATGACCCACCACACATTACTCACTTAAGCCCTGTTTTATACTAGAGCTGCAATTTTTGAAAACGTTTGACAAAATGTAAAACATAAAACAGTGAGCCATTCATAATGAGTTTGGAACATGTACGACTGTTTACCTGAAAGTCATTATTTGGGATTGTTCTAAAGAAGGACGGGAACTGATTCAGGTCACTCAGAGTGGAGGAAGCAGCATAGTGACTTATCTGAAGAAAAAAAGGCACAAAACATTCTGTTCTGGGATATACTATTAGTATTTTTGATCATTTCCCCTGCAAGCAGCGCATTGAGCTGAGGGGGAGGAAGTAAAAAAGAAAAGTAAAGAATAATGATGCTGCATTGTCTTTTGTTAAACCAATTGGTTTTTTATAAACCAATTGGAGCACAATCCCTACCCATAATCACAATAGAATCCTAAGCATCCTTAAGCACCATGGACAGAGACACTGTCAAGGATTCCTACTCTCAGGTCTGGACAAAGAGTCAGATTCATTGTGATCCGACCTTTTGAAAGCCTACTTCACACTCCATTCAAAATCTACCCTCTCTGCTCATATGCTCTCCCTGCAAGTAAATACGTTCTGTGTCTTTCAAGCTGTAAAAAAAAAAACAATACATTATTTATCACATTTTACATTTGTAAATAACAAAATAATCAAAATTAAGCATAATATTAACCCATTAAGAGCGGGGACGCATCTGTGTAACCACTTTAACCATTATTTTATACTTTGGCAATTTTTTTTGTAATCGTCAAAATACGAGCAAATCTTTGAATATATATATATTTTAAAGTCATTTTATTTTTTACTCAAATCTTTGCTTCTGGGGGATCCCTGGAACAACGTATTTTGAGATGGGGGTGAGATGAAAAGTTTGAGCACCACTGATTATAGCAACAAAAGACTGTTAGGATTTAGAAGACATTTGTAGAATCTGCAAAAGTAAAGATTTGAGTTACAAATGTTTGCTTATAAAATGCATAAATATTCAAAGATTTGCATACATTTTGCATAATGTTTTTAAAAATAGCAGATATCTGATATTTTTGAATAGGTGGTTTTAGGTCATGGTAAAAGGGCATTCAAGTAGGAAACTTACCATGGGTACTCTGTATAAACCTAATATTCTAGAGAGAGCAATAGCACTTGATGAGGTACCAGGACCCACAATTCCCAGCACTGGAGGAGACCCAACACAGCCCTCATCCAATTGAAAGTGCTCCTCTCTCCCACTGACCAATGACATGGCTCCGCGGAATTCAACCTCAGCCGTCATACAGTTATCATAGGCATCATAACCCAGAGTCACATCGGGCAGTAAGCTGGGGTTTCTGTTGATTTCAGTTATGGCATAAGCCATGGCCTGGGCATGCCTGAACCCTCGAATGAAAATGCTATACACACACAAAATCACACTGTAACCTTGCATATATACTTTGTAGAAATATACAACATTAACTAATCCTTTGTTATTATCTATTAATCTATCAGTTTAACAAACTTTAATCCTATTCTTAATCAGCTATTCAAAAATAGCCGATCTACAACTTGTAAATCTGACCCAAAAATTGAATATCTAGATAGATTGGGGGGATTTTTTTTAAATTTTGAAACAAAATGACAAAAATGGTCTCTCATGGTGGTCCCTGGCACAAAATCTTTTCAGATGGGATTCCACGGCCAAACGCAATTTGAGGATCACTGTGACTGGGCTATTGTATTTGTGCTACTCACCTAGAGCAAGTGAACTCGTGTGGCTTGGAGGTGAAAGACAGCTCAGGGAAGACAGAGGAGAAATGGATCTCAAACAAACCACCCAGAATGACGTCCCCAGCCTTGTACATTCTGTTCAGCTTAAACTGTGCCTGTATCTGACATGAAGAGGAAGGTGAGGAAGACAAAGGAGAGAATAAAGAAAACAACATCAAGTACATGAAAAGCAGGTGTGTGTCTAGACAAGCCCTCATGACTGTCCTTCCCGTCTAACCCCCTCTCCCAAATCCTTTGTCCAATTGCTACATTTTATACACAGTGCTATGCCATCCATTCTGCCACCTTATGCCATTACGTAATCTGTCACACCGCCCATCTGGGCAGAGGCACAAGGGGCAGGGCTTTTGAACCTTTTGAATTTCAAAAGCCCCCTAACCCTGACCCCCAGTTTGATATGCATTAGGCCACAGACCCCCATTTGATACCATTTAGCATCAATCTACAATGGATAACCTGCTTTTCTTTTAGGTTTTCGTTTTTTTTACTGTTGCTACCAAAAAAAGTACCCCCACCCCAGACATTTTCAAAAATAGTGATAATAGCAGGCTCACAATGCATCCATTTAGTATTAGTCTCTCAAGCCAAACAACTCTTCTATAATCTATGAATGCTACAGAGTCTGTAACTACGCCTCCTGAAAACTGCAAACTGTTATCTTTAAAATGTATTCTTGAATGTCCATTTATGATAAGCAGCAAGCTTGATAGGCTTCAACTAATTAGTTTTACAGTAAGAATTAGTTATGCCACTATACAGACGAAACAGAAGTGGAGGGAGGCCAGACATTGCATTCGTAGAAAATGGCAGAAGCATTTGAAAATAGTCAGCGCCAACAGTCTGTCTCTCTCGACTAATTCAGGATAAGGCCCATCCATCCAGGAAAATTTAGGTGCACCCAATGGAGGTAGCAGAGAGGTCTACATGAAAGCTATGGCCAGGGGCCTCCTCACCCATTAATCCACCCCTGTGTACAAGGCTGTGTACGTACTGTATGTGATCTGGTCCATGACCTGCATGACATTTTGCAACGTGCCAGGAAGAGGACCTTTCATTGGGCACAGCTGTGTCAGTTGGCAGACAATGCAGCCATAGGTGTCATATGAATTTATTGTTTAAGTAACCAAACACTAATTTATATAGCGCTTTTCTAAGTACACAAAGAAGCTTTGCATGGGGGGAGGAGAAAACAACAAAGAAAACCTACTTTATTAGGGATAGAAACATTAAGAAAAGGCTTCGACTAAGGAATAAAATCAATCAAAACAGTGGAGTGATGAGAAAGGGGGGTGTGGAGTTAGCAGGGGAAAGCCATATTGAAGAGGTGGGTTTTAAGGGTGGGGGTTTCTCTGAGAGTATTGGGGAGTGCATAGTCCATAGTCACACAGCGACCATTTTGGAATTTAACATTGCGTTGCTATGGTAACTGGGGTGGCAACTGGGGTGGCATTTCATTGACTTAATGGCAATATGGCCGCCGTGTGAATATGGTCTATTCCACAGGGTTGGGGCAGCAAAAGCAAAAGCTCTATCGTCCCAGGTACGGTACGTGGTCCCATGGGGACCTAAAGGAGGTTTGCGTCACCAGACCTGAGGTCTGATGATGAAGAACTTGAACTTCAACTCGAATACATGTTGCCTCCATAAGTCCCCCTGATCGATGACATCGTCATTCTCTGCATCATGGGTACAACATGGATAAGCAGTGGTGTAAAGTAATTAAGTACATTTACTCAAGTACTGTACTTAAAATGTTCAATACTTTTACTTTTACTCCACTGCATCTCAGAGACAAATGTTATACTCCACTACAAGGATTTGAAAACTTTATTATCACAGCTTCACATAATGATCAGAATTGATAATGAAATTGTGCCTATCTGAGGGGGAGGGGTTTCAGGAGAAGCAGCATTGATTGATTTACGATAGCTCTTTTGTTCCATTCGGGTTGAGGTTGAAATTATACTTATAATAACCCCATTGTGGCACATGCAGGGTCGTATTAATATAGTTCCCAGGGCTAGGTCACATCACAGGTTACAGGTGGCAATGGTCACATACTCAATGCCCGGACCACATCAGCGACTGATTACATACACAGGCCATCTGAGTGATTGATTGAATATTGTATTGAATTTTTTTTTTAAAGTACAGCAGAAAACATGAGTTAAAAAGACACCAAATGGATGAGACACCAATATGCCAACGGCTTGTTTCCATTGTGGTCCATTACACATTCAACACTCAAACAACTGGACAATACAAGAGTGCAGATGTGGCAAGGTGGAAATAACAATTATGATCACCATTAATTGCTCCACTGATCCGCCCTTGTTGCCATGGGAACTGTTCTTGGGGCAGTAACAGAGTACAGATTGCGACTCAAACATATACACTCAATGTATAAAATAAATGATAACACACAGATGCACGCAACTTATAAAATAAATGATAGACATGTAGTTACAAAACTGACCCCATCACACAGACAACGATACAAAATAAAAATGTCAAAATATACGTTTAGATCTGAATGTTGTGCAGGTTAGACTTGCATGACATTCAATGAATGGTAGGTTCTATTTGTCATATTTCTATTAGAGCAGCTGAGTTCGGCTAGGAGTTTCAAACAGGATTTTTCTTTAACAAAACAAAACCATTGATGGCTAGCACGTGCATATAATGGTTGGTGGTGTTGTGAAAGGGTACGTTTGACAATTTTAACCCTATATATAATTGCCCATTATTCCAAAGCCCCAATAGTCAAACAAATGTTAGGTTAATAATAATAATAATAATAATAAACTTTATTTGTATAGCACCTTTCATGACATGAAATGCAGCTCAAAGTGCTTTACAGAGCAAGAATACAATTACAGTTAGAACCAATTTAACAATAAAGCAAACAAAAATAAAATAAAATAAAATAAAAGCAAAGGCAAAAGCAAAGGCATAAAACAACATTAAAATAGGGAATACAGTGAGGAATTAAAAATCAATGATTTATCGTGCGTTGGGAAATACAGCACTGAGCGTACTGGCCAATACAAATTAATAGGCGCGTGCGCTCCGATGCGCAATTTCCGAACGCACCCTCTTAAGCGCACTGTCAGATCAACTGTGCGTCGAAATAAAGAGCCATCGGATCAATGCCATGGCACCGTATGATTTTCCTCTTACATACCTGTAGTACTTTACTTTTAGATCTATGTATAGGTCTGAAAATCACCAAACTTAAGGGAGTACTTTCCACCAACTTTTCTTTATGACAGATAATACATGTTTGTGTCTCTGACTGGATTATACATTTTCAGTTTAATCTAGTAGACATAAGATTCTACTATTTATAAACAATCAAATATATGTTTATAAACTTATTGTGATAAAATACACACAGATTTGTCATTGAATTTCTGCTTCTATGTCTTGGTGGTGCCTCGACCCATGATAGACTTCTTAGTGTTTCTCTCTGGTTTCAAAAGGATGATATAACACTTTGGTCCAAACAATGCCACCAACACACCAGAACTAGATGCTAAAATAGCAAATACCTCCACTACATCTGCATATTTGCCTGGAGAACTGATATATGCTGGGATGAAGGCTATCCACACGGCACAGAAGATCAACATGCTGAAAGTGATTAACTTGGCTTCATTGAAGTTGTCTGGAAGATTCCTTGCCATGAATGCTAGGAGGAAGCTGAGGAGGGCCAGTAAACCAATATAACCTAACAACACTCCAAAACCAACTATTGATCCCACATCACACTCATAGACTATCTTATCACTGTGGTATCGTGTGTTTTTATAAGGAGCAGGTGAGGCAGACACAAGCCAGGCTGTGCAGATAGATGCCTGGATTAAAGTAAGAACCAGAACTGTTCCTCTCTGCTGCATGGCACCGAACCACTTCATAATATCTGCACCCCCAGGCTTGGAGGCCTTGAACACAGCCAACACCACCATAGTCTTTACCAGGATACATGAGACACACAGCACAAAGCTGATTCCAAATGCTGCATGCCTCATTTGGCAAGTCCAGAGTCTGGGACGGCCAATGAACAGAAGTGAGCACAAGAAACAGAGTTTGAGTGACATCAAAAGTTGGTAGCTGAGTTCTGAGTTGTTGGCCCGTACCATGGGTGTGTTTCGATAATAGATGAAGACCCCCAGGACAATGGCACAGGTAAGTGTGCCTAGCAGTGAGATAGTTGTCAAAGAAATACCCAGGGCCTCATTATAGGAGAGGAACTCCACGCTCTTAGGGATACAGTGGTCACGCTGGGGACTGGACCAGAAGTCCTCTGGACAACTGGTGCACACGGTAGAGTCTAACAAAGAGGGCAAGATTAATAAAGGGACAGATAAGTAGCGGATCATTCTAAAGATAATCTACTGTACATTGCTACATAATGTAAACCCACCAGTCTCATTGCTGATCTCTCCCTCAGAGCAAGCAATGCAGTCAAAGCAGCAGACTGGTTCCCCTTTCCTTCTGGCCACACGGGTTCCAGGGGAACAGCTCTCACTGCACACTGACCGAGGAGGCTACATAGGAAAGTAACAATGAATGATCAATTTCAGTCCAAACTAAATTACATTCATAATTATCATTAACTCGACATTAACTATTTTAGAAAGCCAAAGTGACCTTTGTGAATTCAAAGTTCCAGAAGATTCTGTCTTCATCAAGGATGAGTTCTTCACCTGCGGAGGTAGATTTCTTGACCACACCCACATTGTGAACCTTTGTGCTTCCATCAGGGAGCCACACCCAGTTCATGATATCCCAGATTGGTAAAACATCCCCATTCTCATCAAATGATACATCATCACCAAATGATGTGGTGAAGTTGACCTTTTCCAAGTAATACAAAAGCTAGAAATGGTGAGTACAATTATGAAGATGAAGATACTTGAGGGAAGAAAACGACTTTATGCAATATGCACAATAGTCACATTGAGATGGACTGTTATTGTAATAACTACACCCTTGCATTATTTATAACACAATCCCAGCCATCTGTTCCTGAGAGAAGGGGGTGGGGGTACTTGAGCTCAATTTAGATTGAGCTCAAGATGGGTCTTAGCAGCGTCATCCCAAAACCTATACCACTTGTGCAATGATGCGCTGTGATTGCCCAATACGCTTGTGCAAGGACGCGCTGTGATTGGCCAGTAGCCACTTTGAGTGGCAGTTGGGGCAAACGCTCTCACCAAAACATGATTTACTTCTCTGTCCCTATCGGTACATAACTCGAACGGTGCTGAGTCGGCCCAAGCGAACTTCGCAACGTTCGGCACGGCAACTCGCTCGCTTTAGCTTGCTTTAGCTTCGCAACGTTAGGCATGGCAACTCGTTTGCTTTAGCTCACTCGATGGTGCCCCACGCGGCTGAAGTTAGCTTGAGACGGCGTGTCTCCGTCGCGATAAAAAACTATATGGGCAAAAAAAAATGCCCGCAGTTGTTGTAGGCAGAGGGAGGCACTTCCGCGCTGGCCACAGAAGGGGGGCGTGGTTATAGCACAAGTTGTATAGGCTTTAGTATGTTGCGTGTTCTTGGCATGATTTATTTTCTTTTTACAGTCAATGAACAGGGGCTGCAACTAGTCCTCACTTTCTCTCTAGTCCTCAAGGCCAGCCAATGAGGGCTTGCCAATGGCTTCCCATGCCCTCTCAGAATATGGGATCTATACAACCGATGTGCTTTGCTGTGTGTACGTCCACTGTGCATCCCTCTTTTTTCTTGTACAGGTCTCGTTCTCACCCTCCCCCTGCCCACTCGCGGCCCAAACACAAACATCTAACACACACACACACAGACACATTTTCATATTGCTTAATTATAGAGCTTCAGCTGATAGTAAGTAAATGTAACTGAATACATTGTGAAAACAATAATAATCATAATGTGGCAACCTGTAGTGACATTTTGTGTCAGATCTTGTTTTCTTAAGATTCATGAAAGGTCAATCTTGAATCTTTTTTTGCTTCAAAAAGGGACTTCAGAATTGAATGCACTGGAAAACTGCAATGACTGACAAATGTCTATGGGGTATTAAACCATCTGCTGTGCACAAAGATGCTACGCACACCAGGTCCTTGTAGTGGTGCCGGCTCACGGCAGAATAATCTCAAAGTAAATTGTCAAAGTATTAAACCATCTGGCCATTAGAAAAAAGGGGTTATTACATTTTGTCAGCATGAAAAACATGTTATTCTGTGTTCCAGCATGCATGTACCTCAACATATTAAGTCCCCCCCCCCCCAAGGGCTTCTTTGTAACTGTGTTTCTGCTCCAACCACTGATAAACATTTACTAACACTATAAAAAACAGCTTTGTTCATTTTCATTTACCAGTCACATTTAAATATGTATTATTATTCAAAATTAGAATACAACTAGACTAGTTGTATATACTAGAGACTAAACTGAATATTCATATCACACCTGCCATGGCTGTATTGTCTGCAAACTGGCACAGCTGTGCCCAATGAAAGGCCCTCTTCCTGGCACACACTGCAGCATGTCATGGAGGGCATGGGCCAGAGCATACACAGCCTTGTAAATATTATACTCTGGCCTGAGGTCAGACACATCCAAAAGAGTTGTTTCTGATGTCCCTAGGTCCTCTTGTCCAGTACACACCTCTCCACCAGCATCCACCCACTCTGACGGAACGGGTGCAAATTTACACTGAAATGTGTGCTCCCAAAACTGCCTCACCTAAAGAAACACAATGAAGACTTAAAGGGCTATTCTCTTTCAAACACTTCTGCAGTCATTTTAACATCTACGCTGGATGTTGTGTGCATCCCTGACTGTTTTTAAGTTGCTTGATTCAATATTTTGTTCGTATTTTCTTCTTTTTCAAATACATTACAAAATAAAATGTAAAAGGTGTAAAAAAATGTAAAAAAAACACAGCCCCCTCGTGCATTATATGGACAATATCAATCATCACCAGTAGGCTACCAGGGACATGTGTTTTCAATGAGTCCTAAGGCCAGACCGCACCAATGCAACTAGTCGCAACTCCTTCTAACAAAACAGTTCTAAGGCCAGTCCACACCATTGCAACTCCTTGCAACTGCCATTGGGGATAATGGTTGCAAGCAGTTGCAAGTAGCTGCATGTTGCAAGGAGTTGCATTGGTGTGGACTGACCTGAACATGGTTAAGATGAGGTGTGTCTGATCAAATGAATGTCAAACATCTAAATATTGAATCAAACAGCTTAAAAAACTGTCCGTGGTGCACACAAGAGCCACTGTAGACGATAAAATTTGAATTACACCATAAAAGTTTGTTTGTTTTATGCCTTTAAGCATAAATAAAACAACTCGTGAATATTTAGAAATTGCTGTTCAAATACTAAATTAAACAAAAAACTCACTATGGAGTGTTCATGTGTGTTGTCAGGATCATTGTGAGGATGTATTTTTAACATGAAGTCCTTGAATCCTGGTATCTCTCCACGATGGATGGCAACCCCTAGGGTGCTTAACAGGTACGGCATGTAGCGAGGAGTGTGGAAATGAGTATATGTCGTCCAACCCGCAGCCGCTAACCACTGCAGACCTATCACTTTCTGTCTTACCACCTGTTGATTGTGTGGTACAAAGTGCTTTGAATGTATGTTACATTCACTCATTCACACACACACACACACACACACACACACACACACACACACACACACACACACACACACACACACACACACACACACACACACACACACACACACACACACACACACACACACACACACCCCAATGAAAAGTATTACAAAAGCGCGTCTGACTAAACCTCCTAACTGCATTGGATCATCAAAACTGTCGGTCAAACCACCTAACTCCAATAGTTTTTTTTCCATCGTTGATTATAGAATGATGAAGTCAGACGGAAAAAAAACATCCACCCCCACATTAATGGTCAAAAACCCATTCACATTCAAGTATCTGACAATGTATAAAGTCACCATACCAACTTTGATGAGGCAGTATTTTTTTTTTTTTTTTTTTCCTGAAAAGTTTATATTTGGACATAGCTGGTAGCTGCCCGACAGCAGAGCTATGTATGTATGATATATGAAGCGATGCATTTCCTTCAATGTAACTTATTTCAGATTCCTTATAACTATTTCATATATAATACTTATTAGCAAAAGAAGTTTCACATGTCAACGTGACTCTCCTGGTTAAATGAAGGCTACATACATTTCAAATCTCATATAAAACAAACTTCATCCATGATGTTAATCATATAGGTTCCATATGCAAATGCAATGACCACACAGGCTGTGGATTGCTTCATCACAGTGACGATCCTGTCCAGTTTGTCCAGGTCATTGTCCCAGGGCAGGGCCTCTGAATAAGACACACAACCCAAACCAGACCGGGCCAGGTCGGACAGGAAGGTTCGGCCAGCATTGCGGCCATAAGCATCGTCACTAAACAGCAATCCTACCCAGGTCCATCCAAACCGCATCATGAGCTGCAGCATAGCTCGCACCTAAAGAACCACAATCTGATCAGAAAATAATCTTACTCTATCTGTATATTCCCTATTCTCACAACAAAATGGAGCGTGCCCAAAACGTTTTAAAGAAATCGCCCACTTCTTTACGCAAACCTGTGATGAGACAATAAAAGCGCTTCTGATTCAGATTATTTATTTATTTTCTTTCACAAACAGTGGTGGAAGAAAGTAACATTTGCTCAAGTACTGTAATCAAGTACATTTGAGTACATTTTGAGGTACTGTTACCTTTTTTCTCCATCATTTATACAAGTTACTGTGCAGATTCATATTATTATTACAAACCAGAAACCACACATTAACCACTTAAACCCTGTTTTATACTTCAGATATTCAAAAAAACATAAAACAGCGAGCCATTCATAATGAGTGTGGAACATGTACTGCTGTTTACCTGAAAGTCATTATTTGGGATTGTTCTAAAGAAGGACGGGAACTGATTCAGGTCACTCAGAGTGGAGGAAGCAGCATAGTGACTTATCTGAAAAAAAGCCACAAAACATCTGTTCTGGGATATACAATTAGTATGTTTTTATAATTTCCCCTGCAAGCAGCGCATTGAGCTGAGGGGGGAGGAAGAAAAAAATTAAAAATAAAAGTAAAGAATAATGAGGCTGCATTGTCTTTTATCTTCAAACAAGGAGGGCAGGCATTGCCATTTTGAATCACATTTCAGAAACCACTTGGAGCACATTCTTTTAACACAATCCCTACACCATAATCACAATAGAATCCTAAGCATCCTTAAGCACCATGGACAGAGACACTGTCAAGGATTCCTACTCTCAGGTCTGGACAAAGAGTCATACTTGATTCATTGTGATCCGACCTTTTGAAAGCCTACTTCACACTCCATTCAAAATCTACCCTCTCTGCTCACATGCTCTGCCTGCAAGTAAATACGTTCTGTGTCTTTCAAGCTGTAAAAAAAAAACTCATTACATTATTTATCATATTTTACATTTGTAAATAACAAAATAATAAAAAATTAAGCATATAAAATAGGTCATGGTAAAAGGGCATTCAAGTAGGAAACTTACCATGGGTACTCTGTATAAACCTAATATTCTAGAGAGAGCAATAGCACTTGATGAGGTTCCAGGACCCACAATTCCCAGCACTGGAGGAGACCCAACACAGCCCTCATCCAATTGAAAGTGCTCCTCTCTCCCACTGACCAATGACATGGCTCCGCGGAATTCAACTTCAGCCGTCAAACAGGTATCATAGAGAATATATCCCAGAGTCACATCGGGCAGTAAGCTGGGGTTTCTGTTGATTTCAGTTATGGCATAAGCCTGGGCCTGGGCCTGCCTGAACCCTCGAATGTAAACGCTACACACACAAAATCACACTGTAACCCTGCATATTTATCTTTGTAGAAATATACAACATTAACTAATCCTTTGTTATTATCTATCAATGCAAGTTACCCATTCTCTAAATTTGCTAATATAGCATCAACATCAGTTTAACAAACTTTAATCCTATTCTTGATCAGCTATTCAAAAATAGCCGATCTACAACTTGTAAATCGGACACAAAAATTGAATATCTAGATAGATTGGGGAAAAAATGTATAATTTTTAAACAAAATGACAAAAATGGTCTCTCATGGTGGTCCCTGGCACAAAATGTTTTCAGATGGGATTCCACGGCCAAACGCAATTTGAGAATCACTGTGACTGGGCTATTGTATTTGTGCTACTCACCTAGAGCAAGTGAACTCGTCTGGCTTGGAGGTGAAAGACAGCTCAGGGAAGACAGAGGAGAAATGGATCTCAAACAAACCACCCAGAATGACGTCCCCAGACTTGTACATTCTGTTCAGCTTAAACTGTGCCTGTATCTGACATGAAGAGGAAGGTGAGGAAGACAGAGGAGAGAAAGAAGAGAACAACATCAAGTACAAGTACAGATATGAAAGCAGGTGTGTGTCTAGACAAGCCCTCATGACTGTCCTCCCCGTCTAACCCCCTCTCCCACATTCTTTGTGCAGTTCTTACATTTTATACACAGTGCTAAGCCATCCATTCTGCCACCATATGCCATTACGTAATCTGTCACACCGCCCATCTGGGCAGAGAGGCACAAGTAGGGGCAGGGCTTTTGAACCTTTTGAATTTCAAAAGCCCCCTAACCCTGACCCCCAGTTTCATAATGCATTTGGCCACAGACCCCTATTTGATAACATTTTTGGGACCCCCAATGTACAATTTAGTACACGAATGGAACCAAATGGATAACCTGTTTTTTTTTTTTTTTTTTTTTGACTGTTGCTACAATTTCTTTTTCCCACATATATTCCAAAAAAGTATCCCCCCCCCAGACATTTTCAAAAATAGTGATAATAGCAGGCTCACAATGCATCCATTTAGTATTAGTCTCTCAAGACCAAACAACTCTTCTATAATCTATGAATGCTACAGAGTCTGTTACTACGCCCCCTGAAAATTGCAAACAGATGTCTTTAAAATGCATTCTTGAACGTCCATTTCTGATAAGCAGCAAGTTTGATAGGCTTCAACTAATTAGTATTACAGTAAGAATTATTTATGCCACTATACAGACGAAACAGAAGTGGGGGGAGGCCAGATATTCGCTTTACTTTCTTTGCATTCGTAGCAAATGGCAGAAGCATTTGAAAATAGTCTGAGCCAACAGTCTGTCTCTCTCGACTAATTCAGGATAATGCCCATCTATCCAGGAAAATGTTGGTGCGCGAGGCCTCCTCACCCATTAATCCACCCCTGTGTACAAGGCTGTGTACGTACTGTATATGATCTGGTCCATGACCTTTCATTGGGCACAGCTGTGTCAGTTTGCAGACAATACAGCCATGGTAGGTGGCATATGAATTTATTGTTTAAGTAACCAAACACTAATTTATATAGCGCTTTTCTAAGTACACAAAGAAGCTTTGCATGGGGGGGAGGAGAAAACAACAAAGAAAAACTACTTTATTAGGGATAGAAACATTAAGAAAAGGCTTAGACTAAGGAATAAAATCAATAAAAACAGTGGAGTGATGAGAAAGGGGGGTGTGGAGTTAGCAGGGGAAAGACATATTGAAGAGGTGGGTTTTAAGGGTGGGGGTTTCTCTGAGAGTATTGGGGACAATGGGGAGTGCATTCCACAGGGTTGGGGCAGCAAAAGCAAAAGCTCTATCATCCCAGGTACGGTACTTGGTCCCATGGGGACCTAAGGGGAGGTTTGCGTCAACCAGACCTGACGTCTGATGATGAAGAACTTGAACTTCAACATGAATACATGTTGCCTCCATAAGTCTCCCTGATCGATGACATCGTCATTCTCTGCATCAAGGGTACAACATGGATAAGCAGTGGTGTAAAGTAACTAAGTACATTTACTCAAGTACTGTACTTAAGTACAATTTTGAGGTACTTTAATTTACTGGAGTATTTCCAATTTTCAATACTTTTACTTTTACTCCACTGCATCTCAGAGGCAAATGTTATACTTTTACTAAACTACAATGATTTAAAAACTTTAGTTACTAATGACTTACATTATAAACATACAATAACCACTTAAGCCAATACAGTTGGTCTGAAACACCAGACCCTATAGCCATTTTACCTATTGATTAATTATTAGGAATAGTGGCCTCTGATTGGAAGGGTACAGTACAAGTTGTACTGTACCCTATACAACACACATACGTACATATATATTATATATATATATATTACTATACAATATACTAGTTAAAGTCATAGTTTGAAAGTAGTTCACGTAAATGTGTTTTTGACAACCCCTCTAAACATTATTAAAGTTCTGACTAACGCCAGGAGCTACCTGTAGGTGGCGCCAGCGCCAAAAAAAGACTGAAACTAGAAAAAGTGCTCCTCGGAGCACAGGTCTCCGCCAGGTCAGGTAGGTTATTGTGGCCTCCTGGTGGCGCTATAATAGGCCAATGTTTAAAGGGTGCCATTTGTTCTTAGGCCTTGCACGGCAATCGGACATGCATTCATGGTTTGAGGCATTTTGTGCAATTTTTTTTTTTTGCTAAATTAGACCTGCTGGTGGCGCTATAACAGGCCAATGTTAAAAGGGTGGCATTTGTTCCTCAACATAGTGTGAATGTGCGTGCAAAGTTTGACCGCAATCGGACGGTGCGTTCATGATTTGTAGAATTTTGTTCAAAACAAGCCACTACTGCAAACTTTAGATGTCAATCTTAGCCAATGAGGATGGAATATGACAAATCAAACACATCCGTCTTGATCACATGACTATGGAGATCATGTGTACCGATTTGCGTGAAATTTGGATAACATCGGAAGGAGTAATATAAAAAAAATTGTTTTACATAAGTCGGCCTCCTGGTGGCGCTATAAAAGGCAAATGTAAAAAATGCAGGGCAAAGGTTTTTCCTTGACCTCTAGGGAGTGCGCATACAAAGTTTTACACAGATCGGTGCAGTGATAGGTAAAAATATGAATCGGCCTGTTATAGCGCCACCATGAGGCTGATTTGAACATTTTCAAGTGGCATTTCTTCATCGGCATAGTGGAAAAATGCGTGCAAAATTTCACGGAAATTACATGCTGTGTTCATGATTTGAGGCATTTTGTTGAAAACAAAGCACTCCTGCAAACTTTGGAAGCCATTTTTAGCCAATCAGGATGGAATATGAAAAATCTGAAAAACATGTTTCGTTTAATGACTATAGAGATACTGTGTACCGATTTGCGAGATTTTTGAACAAAATCTGTAGGAGTACTGTTAAAAAATATGTTTTGCACAAATTGGCCTCCTGGTGGCGCTATAAAAGGCCCATGTGAAAAATCTGAGTCAGAAGTTCGGAATTGGCATCCAGGGAGTGTGTGCGCACAGTTTCGCTGCGATCAAGCCAACGGTGCCAGAGATTAGCTGGTCACAGACGGACACACACACACACGGACGGACGGACGGACAGACAAACGGACGGAGGGTAAAACATGCTCTCTCGCCATGCCTTTCGGCCTGGCGGAGACAATGAATGCTAATAGTAGCCTTTCTGCCTATTCAGACTTGCCTTGTGTTTGAGCACCTGCCTTGTAATTTACCTCTTTTGCATTACTAATAGTAATTGTACACTTTTGAATGCCTGATTTTGAAATGTTTCTCATGTTAATCTACTCCAATCCGATTGTGGTAGTAAGAAAAAACAAAAACAAACATACAATGTCATCCCTTGTGAAAAAAAAAAATGCCTCAAATCATGAACACAGCATGTAATTTCCGTGAAATTTTGCACGCATTTTTCCACTATGCCGATGAAGAAATGCCACTTGAAAATGTTCAAATCAGCCTCATGGTGGCGCTATAACAGGCCGATTCATATTTTTACCTATCACTGCACCGATCTGTGTAAAAGAAATTTTTCCCTTGAGGAACAGGTTGTTTGTGACCTGGAAATCTACCAGTGAGTCTCTAAAATGCTTCACTCAACTAGACAATGATGCAATCTCTCAGGTTTCATTGCTCTAACTGGGTTGGAACAATTAGAGAGTTAAACAAATAAAAATGCATAGCAGAACCAATCCAAAGGGTTTTAGGGTGATCCTTCATATTGGGGGGGGTGAGATGATTGGTTTCTAAATCAGTGGGCGTAGCTTTGTGTGCCGGTGTTCTTGCAACTATATACTGTACCTTGCATTCAGAAGTGTCCGGGGAACCCCAGGTGTCCTTGAGGGGGTTCCAGGAGCTCAATTATTGATAGATAAGAGCCAAATTGCATTTAACAGATCTGTAACTCTGAGAGTGTGCAAATGGTTTGTATAGAGTAATGGGGGTCGGTGACCTTAATATCAAACTGGAGTTCCTTGAAATTAGACTATACCCACGTGGGTTCAAATTAAACATGAGCTGGGCAAGCAAAGGCAGGTGTGTGTTTCTTGGTGATGACATCTGGCCCAGTGGTGATGAAATAGTGGCTCAACAGCAGGTGCACTGTTGGAAAATAATAAATTTCCAGGTCCAGTGAGACGATTGAGTCACCAGAGATTGTTTCAAAAACATGCTAACATTAATTAACAAGGACACGAGGGTGCCATATGTACTACTGTAGCTACAGTAGGTCTATTGTACAGCGTCATAACACAGACGGGGATTGAGCAACACATTCACACTCCCAACCCGGCCGTTTTCATTGGACATTACAATTATATGGATTCGTTTCGGGCCTTTTGTTAACATTTCTAGCAAGAAATGTGCCTTGTAATTTCATAATCTAATACAATATACTACAGCACAAAGGCAAATATGTTAACACACAGCAGCCGGAACTTTACTACCACACTTCTCTCACCTTCCAGTAAACCCTCGATCTTACCCCATTAAAACCGGGAAAGCATGTGTCATTTTAGATTTGAACCACATAAACTATCATTTTATACTTTGGCTATTCAAAAATAGCAGATATACAAGCTCATGAGCTTGTAGATCTGCTATTTTTGAAAAATCGTGAAAATGCGTCCTTGACAGGAAAAGGTTTGGTCCAACATCATCCAAACCATGACTCAGTATATAGTCAATGGAAAATGTTCCAAGCAGCTATCCCCAGTACTGAATGAGGCCTCTTGTTGAGAATGGTTTCAAGCAGAGGTCAAAGTCAGAGGAGCATCAAAGTTGACAATTGTCAAAAGTTGAGGATTGTCGGATACTGCCCCCTTGTGTCTAAAACGTTCAACACACATAAGGTGGAATTTTTGCAGTTCAGTAAAGGCAATCAAATATGTCTGCAACTTCCTCAAGTACATAAACAAAGGTTCTGACATGGTGGAAAGTGTACTTAGAGGCCAACAGAGACATTAGCCTGGAAACCAGACAAATCTTCCAAAGTGAAATCATTTGCTCGTCTGTGTTTTAGTCTGACCATACCAGGCCAGTACCAGGCTACCGAGTTGTATCCAAGAAGGATGAAATCTCCTTCTACCAAATAGGCAGTACCAAATAGGGTTAGGGTTAGTTCAAAATTAAGACGTTTGGCGGACCCTACATTTAATGTGTGTGTGTGTGTGTGTGTGTGTGTGTGTGTGTGTGTGTGTGTGTGTGTGTGTGTGTGTGTGTGTGTGTGTGTGGGGGTGTGTGTGTGTGTGTGTGTGCACGTGTGAATGAGTGAATGTAACGCACATTCAAAGCACTTTGTATAAGGGCGTTATAGAAATGCAGACCATTTATTGCATATTGTGTGCGTTACAGAATTATAGGAAACATGTTTGAATTCAGGCTCTGATAATTGAACAAAATTTCAAAAAAACTAAACTTCAAAATACAATTCATCAAATAAACCACAACCCAAATCTTGGTGTACAGTCATCATGGACTCACACCTGAATTTCAGCAGTGACATTAAGACAATTACAACGTCAGCCTTAAGAACACATCAAGGATTAAAGGATTTACTGAATGTCTCAGCTGGATTTGGAAAAACGTGTCCATGCATGTGTCTTGAGTTGACTTGACTACCTGTCTTCACAGGTCTCCCCAAACAGTCAATCAGATCAGTGGTTCTCAACCTTTTTCAGGCCACGATCTTATTTGAACTGGGGATCCCCCACCCTAATAAGCTGGAATGTAGGAGTTGAGGCATTCAATTGAGTTTGACTCGGTTCCACAGATCAATATTGTGAAAATAGACGATCTACAAGCTCACAACGCCTCGCAATTTTTTTCCTCTTTCTTTTATTATGTTTGACCAGTTTTTTTAGTTTAGTTTGTTGATTACATTTGATGCCGTAATGGTATTTTTTTCCCTTCTTTTTTTTGGCATTAAAAGGGTCTCACTGTCATCAAGGGACCCCACCAAAGTAATTTGGGGACCCCCCTGGGGCTCCCGACCCACAGGTTGAGAACTCCTGAATCAGACGACTGTGGTTTATTCAGAATGCACTTTGAATTCCCTTTTTGTTTAAATGTGCTATACAAATAAACTTGCCTAAAGGAATGTATTGCATCATACTCACTCACTTACAACTTATGCTAATATTTCCAGTAATTACAGGATATCATTCTTCATATAAAAATAGAAGTTAAAGATAGAAGTTCAGTATTATTTAATGGTTGAAGCATTTAGCATCGTTATAGTCAGGGTTGTAGTCGAGTGCTCCCAGCAGCAGGGGGCGGTATGGAGCTGATCAGATCCAGATGTCAGAGGTGCAGTCTCCTCCTGGGTAACGGAGCTCGTGGGCCAAAGCCGGACCGTCTGGTTCCTTACCGAAATCGATCAAGAAGTTCTCATTGACCTTCAGACCTCCATTAACCGAGTCTACGTCTATCTGCATCATCACCGAGCCCTCTCTGGAGACAGAGAGACAGAGACAGAGACAGAGAGAGAGAGAGAGACAGAGAGAGAGACAGAGACAGAGACAGAGACAGAGAGAGGTCTTATCTCCTTGGCATACTGGCAGTGTGCAGAAGACAAGTGCCACTTATTGGTCCAGTGGTTTGCATGATTAGCCATGGACAGACAGACAGACAGACAGACAGACAGACACTGTATCAGTGTATTACGGAACAACACATGTATTTATACTCGTATGACAAAGTATACATCATGCTTTATAATTGTAGTCCTGTTACAGTTTCTTTTTTTCTTAAAAATTTTTATCCCGCGATTTTTGTAACCCATTTTTTTCACCCGGTGCCAATTTCCTAAGTGATCCTGGGCGCTACACCAGCCCTACACCAGCACTACACCAGTCCCCCACAGTAGGGAGGCCAGGGCCGAGCTCATGCTTCCTTCAGGCATGAGAGCCAACTGACCTTCTTGTCACCTGACAGGGGGGAGTTTCCCTGGTTGGACGTAGCGCGTGGAAGGAACACGTTATTCCAACCAGTTCCCTTCCCCTCCATCAGGCGCCCCGGCTGTCATGGGGGAGGCGGTATAGCGACCAGGATTACTACATGTTTTTGTGAGGGTATTAACTACCCTAGGAGACACGGGGAGAACATGCAAACTCCACACAGAGTAGGCCCTTTCGCCAACCCCACCTAGGGTATGGGCGCTGATGACGCGGAGGAGAAGACAAGTCCCCAGCGCCCACAGCGTCCCCCGGCGGGAATCGAACCCAGGACCTTCTAGCTGTGAGGCGACAGCGCTACCGACTGCGCCACCGTGCCTCCTCCTGTTACAGTTTCTATGGCGTTTTTGAGTTCAGAACGAAGTCTTCTGGTCAAGAGTTAAAAACCTTTTATCCTTATCCGAGTGGATCAGGTTTGGATTTTGGGTGTTAATAGATATTATTTGATTAATCAAACGTATTAAACCTAGAGAACATTATATTATTATGAGAACATTCTATTATCAAAGATCAGATATCAAAGTGATCCCAATGCTGTTTTTTAACAACCCAAAATCCAAATCTGATCTGCTCGGATAGGGATTACAAGTTTTGAACTCTTACAGAAACTGTTCCCGAGACTGCTGGACCGAGACCGGATGCTCTGGTGCCATTTACTACAAGGGTTCCCAAACCTTTCAGGCCGCGACCCCCCAAAATCATATTTGAACTGGGGACCCCCCCCCCCCACCCTGACAAGCAACTTGGAATTGTAGGCATTACATTTAGTTTGACTCAGTTCCACAGATAAATATTGTGAAAATAGCCGAACTACAACTACCAACACCTCGCACTGCGAGGCGTTGTGAGCTTGTAGAGCGGCTATTTTCACAATGTTTGCCTATTTCTTATGTAATATTTGACAATTTGGCCAATTTGGTATTTAAAAGGTCTTAAAAGTCATTAAATTGTCACTTTAGAAATGTGCAGATACCCTGTATACACTTATACTGCATGTTGGTATGTTTACTGTTAAGCGAGATAACACTAAACCACACTAAACCAGTGGTTGTAAACCACTGGTTTACAACATGGTAACAGAGTGAACTCAATGGGTGTCAGTCAGTCACTCTGTTAGTCAGTCTGTGTCATTTTGTCTGTCAGTCTGTGTCTGTCGGTGTCAGTAGCACACATGCAGCATGTTACATGTAGTGTGTTAGAAGTGTGTGAGTTGCAGTACTTGATCATGTCGGGGTAGAACTGTTTGTCCCAGGCGCTGTAGAGAGACGTCGTTACGTACAGCCTCTTCCCGTCCAAACTGAGCTGCAACATCTGAGGACTGCCCGGAATGCGCTTCCCCTACACACGCGCATGTGCACGCACGCACACACACACACAGACACATAAACACAGACAGCCAAGACAAATCAGTTATGAGACAACGCCAAGACAAATCAGCTATGAACAGTGTAAATACACTGTTCAACATACAGTTCTATTGCTACAATGATTACTTGAGTACAATTTTGAGGTACATATTTTGAATACTTTATACTTCCACTCCAATACATCTCAGAGACAAATATGGGACTTTATACTTCAGTAGAATTATTTGACAGCTTTAGTTACTATAGTTACTTTGCTGATTTAGATTACATCTAAAGTTTTGGAAGCGTCCACTGTTCCCAGAGTTAAAATAAAACATGGTGAAACAGAGTTTACTTATTATGTCACATAGTTGGAACAAACGCACACAGAATCTGAGCTCTGTGCCAACAATGACTACTTTTAAATGCTCTCTCCTCTGCCTTTTATGAAAGGTTTTCAGCTTACCACTTTTTTCTTGTATTTTTAACGCATATATACAGTATACAGTATATTGTTATTATTACATGTTTCTATTGTATAATGCTTATATAAATGAATTGGGTTTGTGTATGAAACACTTGCCTTGCCTATATAGTTTTCATTCTGTTGAATATGAATGAAGCACATGAGTTAAAATGTACTTAAAATGCTTTGATAATTTTCGCTATGTATTGTTTGTTCTCTTAAATTAGCAGATATGGCTCATTGAAATATATGTTCAGTATTAACCACATGAACCCTATAGTCTCTATTCTGTCATCTATTATGTCAAAATAGGCAAATATATGACAATACAGATCTTCAAGCTCAAAACGTGTCACAGCGCATTGTTTTTTAACTTAATATTGTATTTTTGTAAATTTGGATCCCGGGGGATTTACTGGAGTATTTCCAATTTTCAATACTTTTACTTTTAGTCCACTGCATCTCAGAGGCAAATGTTATACTTTTACTAAACTACAATGATTTAAAAACTTTAGTTACTAATGACTTACATTATAAACATACAATAACCACTTAAGCCAATACAGTTGGTCTGAAACACCAGACCCTATAGCCATTTTACCTATTGATTAATTATTAGGAATAGTGGCCTCTGATTGGAAGGGTACAGTACAAGTTGTACTGTACCCTATACAACACACATACGTACATATATATTATATATATATATATTACTATACAATATACTAGTTAAAGTCATAGTTTGAAAGTAGTTCACGTAAATGTGTTTTTGACAACCCCTCTAAACATTATTAAAGTTCTGACTAACGCCAGGAGCTACCTGTAGGTGGCGCCAGCGCCAAAAAAAGACTGAAACTAGAAAAAGTGCTCCTCGGAGCACAGGTCTCCGCCAGGTCAGGTAGGTTATTGTGGCCTCCTGGTGGCGCTATAATAGGCCAATGTTTAAAGGGTGCCATTTGTTCTTAGGCCTTGCACGGCAATCGGACATGCATTCATGGTTTGAGGCATTTTGTGCAAAATTTTTTTTTTTGCTAAATTAGACCTGCTGGTGGCGCTATAACAGGCCAATGTTAAAAGGGTGGCATTTGTTCCTCAACATAGTGTGAATGTGCGTGCAAAGTTTGACCGCAATCGGACGGTGCGTTCATGATTTGTAGAATTTTGTTCAAAACAAGCCACTACTGCAAACTTTAGATGTCAATCTTAGCCAATGAGGATGGAATATGACAAATCAAACACATCCGTCTTGATCACATGACTATGGAGATCATGTGTACCGATTTGCGTGAAATTTGGATAACATCGGAAGGAGTAATATAAAAAAATTTGTTTTACATAAGTCGGCCTCCTGGTGGCGCTATAAAAGGCAAATGTAAAAAATGCAGGGCAAAGGTTTTTCCTTGACCTCTAGGGAGTGCGCATACAAAGTTTTACACAGATCGGTGCAGTGATAGGTAAAAATATGAATCGGCCTGTTATAGCGCCACCATGAGGCTGATTTGAACATTTTCAAGTGGCATTTCTTCATCGGCATAGTGGAAAAATGCGTGCAAAATTTCACGGAAATTACATGCTGTGTTCATGATTTGAGGCATTTTGTTGAAAACAAAGCACTCCTGCAAACTTTGGAAGCCATTTTTAGCCAATCAGGATGGAATATGAAAAATCTGAAAAACATGTTTCGTTTAATGACTATAGAGATACTGTGTACCGATTTGCGAGATTTTTGAACAAAATCTGTAGGAGTACTGTTAAAAAATATGTTTTGCACAAATTGGCCTCCTGGTGGCGCTATAAAAGGCCCATGTGAAAAATCTGAGTCAGAAGTTCGGAATTGGCATCCAGGGAGTGTGTGCGCACAGTTTCGCTGCGATCAAGCCAACGGTGCCAGAGATTAGCTGGTCACAGACGGACACACACACACACGGACGGACGGACGGACAGACAAACGGACGGAGGGTAAAACATGCTCTCTCGCCATGCCTTTCGGCCTGGCGGAGACAATGAATGCTAATAGTAGCCTTTCTGCCTATTCAGACTTGCCTTGTGTTTGAGCACCTGCCTTGTAATTTACCTCTTTTGCATTACTAATAGTAATTGTACACTTTTGAATGCCTGATTTTGAAATGTTTCTCATGTTAATCTACTCCAATCCGATTGTGGTAGTAAGAAAAAACAAAAACAAACATACAATGTCATCCCTTGTGTCCCTTGAGGAACAGGTTGTTTGTGACCTGGAAATCTACCAGTGAGTCTCTAAAATGCTTCACTCAACTAGACAATGATGCAATCTCTCAGGTTTCATTGCTCTAACTGGGTTGGAACAATTAGAGAGTTAAACAAATAAAAATGCATAGCAGAACCAATCCAAAGGGTTTTAGGGTGATCCTTCATATTGGGGGGGGTGAGATGATTGGTTTCTAAATCAGTGGGCGTAGCTTTGTGTGCCGGTGTTCTTGCAACTATATACTGTACCTTGCATTCAGAAGTGTCCGGGGAACCCCAGGTGTCCTTGAGGGGGTTCCAGGAGCTCAATTATTGATAGATAAGAGCCAAATCGACTTTAACAGATCTGTAACTCTGAGAGTGTGCAAATGGTTTGTATAGAGTAATGGGGGTCGGTGACCTTAATATCAAACTGGAGTTCCTTGAAATTAGACTATACCCACGTGGGTTCAAATTAAACATGAGCTGGGCAAGCAAAGGCAGGTGTGTGTTTCTTGGTGATGACATCTGGCCCAGTGGTGATGAAATAGTGGCTCAACAGCAGGTGCACTGTTGGAAAATAATTAATTTCCAGGTCCAGTGAGACGATTGAGTCACCAGAGATTGTTTCAAAAACATGCTAACATTAATTAACAAGGACACGAGGGTGCCATATGTACTACTGTAGCTACAGTAGGTCTATTGTACAGCGTCATAACACAGACGGGGATTGAGCAACACATTCACACTCCCAACCCGGCCGTTTTCATTGGACATTACAATTATATGGATTCGTTTCGGGCCTTTTGTTAACATTTCTAGCAAGAAATGTGCCTTGTAATTTCATAATCTAATACAATATACTACAGCACAAAGGCAAATATGTTAACACACAGCAGCCGGAACTTTACTACCACACTTCTCTCACCTTCCAGTAAACCCTCGATCTTACCCCATTAAAACCGGGAAAGCATGTGTCATTTTAGATTTGAACCACATAAACTATCATTTTATACTTTGGCTATTCAAAAATAGCAGATATACAAGCTCATGAGCTTGTAGATCTGCTATTTTTGAAAAATCGTGAAAATGCGTCCTTGACAGGAAAAGGTTTGGTCCAACATCATCCAAACCATGACTCAGTATATAGTCAATGGAAAATGTTCCAAGCAGCTATCCCCAGTACTGAATGAGGCCTCTTGTTGAGAATGGTTTCAAGCAGAGGTCAAAGTCAGAGGAGCATCAAAGTTGACAATTGTCAAAAGTTGAGGATTGTCGGATACTGCCCCCTTGTGTCTAAAACGTTCAACACACATAAGGTGGAATTTTTGCAGTTCAGTAAAGGCAATCAAATATGTCTGCAACTTCCTCAAGTACATAAACAAAGGTTCTGACATGGTGGAAAGTGTACTTAGAGGCCAACAGAGACATTAGCCTGGAAACCAGACAAATCTTCCAAAGTGAAATCATTTGCTCGTCTGTGTTTTAGTCTGACCATACCAGGCCAGTACCAGGCTACCGAGTTGTATCCAAGAAGGATGAAATCTCCTTCTACCAAATAGGCAGTACCAAATAGGGTTAGGGTTAGGGTTAGTTCAAAATTAAGACGTTTGGCGGACCCTACATTTAATGTGTGTGTGTGTGTGTGTGTGTGTGTGTGTGTGTGTGTGTGTGTGTGTGTGTGTGTGTGTGTGGGGGTGTGTGTGTGTGTGTGCACGTGTGAATGAGTGAATGTAACGCACATTCAAAGCACTTTGTATAAGGGCGTTATAGAAATGCAGACCATTTATTGCATATTGTGTGCGTTACAGAATTATAGGAAACATGTTTGAATTCAGGCTCTGATAATTGAACAAAATTTCAAAAAAACTAAACTTCAAAATACAATTCATCAAATAAACCACAACCCAAATCTTGGTGTACAGTCATCATGGACTCACACCTGAATTTCAGCAGTGACATTAAGACAATTACAACGTCAGCCTTAAGAACACATCAAGGATTAAAGGATTTACTGAATGTCTCAGCTGGATTTGGAAAAACGTGTCCATGCATGTGTCTTGAGTTGACTTGACTACCTGTCTTCACAGGTCTCCCCAAACAGTCAATCAGATCAGTGGTTCTCAACCTTTTTCAGGCCACGATCTTATTTGAACTGGGGATCCCCCACCCTAATAAGCTGGAATGTAGGAGTTGAGGCATTCAATTGAGTTTGACTCGGTTCCACAGATCAATATTGTGAAAATAGACGATCTACAAGCTCACAACGCCTCGCAATTTTTTTCCTCTTTCTTTTATTATGTTTGACCAGTTTTTTTAGTTTAGTTTGTTGATTACATTTGATGCCGTAATGGTATTTTTTTCCCTTCTTTTTTTTGGCATTAAAAGGGTCTCACTGTCATCAAGGGACCCCACCAAAGTAATTTGGGGACCCCCCTGGGGCTCCCGACCCACAGGTTGAGAACTCCTGAATCAGACGACTGTGGTTTATTCAGAATGCACTTTGAATTCCCTTTTTGTTTAAATGTGCTATACAAATAAACTTGCCTAAAGGAATGTATTGCATCATACTCACTCACTTACAACTTATGCTAATATTTCCAGTAATTACAGGATATCATTCTTCATATAAAAATCACACCCTGTGTGAAGTGGGCTTGCTAGCTAATCACAATACTGAATGGAGTCGATCAATCATGTACAAAGGATAAATACATTTATTGAAACACTCTTTATGATGGACAAAACCATAACTTGAAAAAAACAAATTTTTGGTTTTTTTCAAGTTATGGTTGCTTATATAGGGCTATGCACATGTGTCATGTGACACTGGCCAATCACAGTCCTGAATAGGCTGTGATTGGCCAATCACAGCGCAGGATAATTCTACAAATTTCCTGGGCCCAGATCACAGCGCAGGAAAATGTACATTTTTCCAAATCTCACTTATAGGGGCGGTTTCACCGCCCAAAAATAGAAGTTAAAGATAGAAGTTCAGTATTATTTAATGGTTGAAGCATTTAGCATCGTTATAGTCAGGGTTGTAGTCGAGTGCTCCCAGCAGCAGGGGGCGGTATGGAGCTGATCAGATCCAGATGTCAGAGGTGCAGTCTCCTCCTGGGTAACGGAGCTCGTGGGCCAAAGCCGGACCGTCTGGTTCCTTACCGAAATCGATCAAGAAGTTCTCATTGACCTTCAGACCTCCATTAACCGAGTCTACGTCTATCTGCATCATCACCGAGCCCTCTCTGGAGACAGAGAGACAGAGACAGAGACAGAGAGAGAGAGAGAGAGAGAGAGAGACAGAGAGAGAGACAGAGACAGAGACAGAGACAGAGAGAGGTCTTATCTCCTTGGCATACTGGCAGTGTGCAGAAGACAAGTGCCACTTATTGGTCCAGTGGTTTGCATGATTAGCCATGGACAGACAGACAGACAGACAGACAGACAGACACTGTATCAGTGTATTACGGAACAACACATGTATTTATACTCGTATGACAAAGTATACATCATGCTTTATAATTGTAGTCCTGTTACAGTTTCTTTTTTTCTTAAAAATTTTTATCCCGCGATTTTTGTAACCCATTTTTTTCACCCGGTGCCAATTTCCTAAGTGATCCTGGGCGCTACACCAGCCCTACACCAGCACTACACCAGTCCCCCACAGTAGGGAGGCCAGGGCCGAGCTCATGCTTCCTTCAGGCATGAGAGCCAACTGACCTTCTTGTCACCTGACAGGGGGGAGTTTCCCTGGTTGGACGTAGCGCGTGGAAGGAACACGTTATTCCAACCAGTTCCCTTCCCCTCCATCAGGCGCCCCGGCTGTCATGGGGGAGGCGGTATAGCGACCAGGATTACTACATGTTTTTGTGAGGGTATTAACTACCCTAGGAGACACGGGGAGAACATGCAAACTCCACACAGAGTAGGCCCTTTCGCCAACCCCACCTAGGGTATGGGCGCTGATGACGCGGAGGAGAAGACAAGCCCCCAGCGCCCACAGCGTCCCCCGGTGGGAATCGAACCCAGGACCTTCTAGCTGTGAGGCGACAGCGCTACCGACTGCGCCACCGTGCCTCCTCCTGTTACAGTTTCTATGGCGTTTTTGAGTTCAGAACGAAGTCTTCTGGTCAAGAGTTAAAAACCTTTTATCCTTATCCGAGTGGATCAGGTTTGGATTTTGGGTGTTAATAGATATTATTTGATTAATCAAACGTATTAAACCTAGAGAACATTATATTATTATGAGAAAATTCTATTATCAAAGATCAGATATCAAAGTGATCCCAATGCTGTTTTTTAACAACCCAAAATCCAAATCTGATCTGCTCGGATAGGGATTACAAGTTTTGAACTCTTACAGAAACTGTTCCCGAGACTGCTGGACCGAGACCGGATGCTCTGGTGCCATTTACTACAAGGGTTCCCAAACCTTTCAGGCCGCGACCCCCCAAAATCATATTTGAACTGGGGACCCCCCCCCCCCCACCCTGACAAGCAACTTGGAATTGTAGGCATTACATTTAGTTTGACTCAGTTCCACAGATAAATATTGTGAAAATAGCCGAACTACAACTACCAACACCTCGCACTGCGAGGCGTTGTGAGCTTGTAGAGCGGCTATTTTCACAATGTTTGCCTATTTCTTATGTAATATTTGACAATTTGGCCAATTTGGTATTTAAAAGGTCTTAAAAGTCATTAAATTGTCACTTTAGAAATGTGCAGATACCCTGTATACACTTATACTGCATGTTGGTATGTTTACTGTTAAGCGAGATAACACTAAACCACACTAAACCAGTGGTTGTAAACCACTGGTTTACAACATGGTAACAGAGTGAACTCAATGGGTGTCAGTCAGTCACTCTGTTAGTCAGTCTGTGTCATTTTGTCTGTCAGTCTGTGTCTGTCGGTGTCAGTAGCACACATGCAGCATGTTACATGTAGTGTGTTAGAAGTGTGTGAGTTGCAGTACTTGATCATGTCGGGGTAGAACTGTTTGTCCCAGGCGCTGTAGAGAGACGTCGTTACGTACAGCCTCTTCCCGTCCAAACTGAGCTGCAACATCTGAGGACTGCCCGGAATGCGCTTCCCCTACACACGCGCATGTGCACGCACGCACACACACACAGACACATAAACACAGACAGCCAAGACAAATCAGTTATGAGACAACGCCAAGACAAATCAGCTATGAACAGTGTAAATACACTGTTCAACATACAGTTCTATTGCTACAATGATTACTTGAGTACAATTTTGAGGTACATATTTTGAATACTTTATACTTCCACTCCAATACATCTCAGAGACAAATATGGGACTTTATACTTCAGTAGAATTATTTGACAGCTTTAGTTACTATAGTTACTTTGCTGATTTAGATTACATCTAAAGTTTTGGAAGCGTCCACTGTTCCCAGAGTTAAAATAAAACATGGTGAAACAGAGTTTACTTATTATGTCACATAGTTGGAACAAACGCACACAGAATCTGAGCTCTGTGCCAACAATGACTACTTTTAAATGCTCTCTCCTCTGCCTTTTATGAAAGGTTTTCAGCTTACCACTTTTTTCTTGTATTTTTAACGCATATATACAGTATACAGTATATTGTTATTATTACATGTTTCTATTGTATAATGCTTATATAAATGAATTGGGTTTGTGTATGAAACACTTGCCTTGCCTATATAGTTTTCATTCTGTTGAATATGAATGAAGCACATGAGTTAAAATGTACTTAAAATGCTTTGATAATTTTCGCTATGTATTGTTTGTTCTCTTAAATTAGCAGATATGGCTCATTGAAATATATGTTCAGTATTAACCACATGAACCCTATAGTCTCTATTCTGTCATCTATTATGTCAAAATAGGCAAATATATGACAATACAGATCTTCAAGCTCAAAACGTGTCACAGCGCATTGTTTTTTAACTTAATATTGTATTTTTGTAAATTTGGATCCCGGGGAGACACCATAATTCTCTTTTGGGTCTCTAGTTGAAAGATTTTAGGAAGCCCTGCTGTACAGGAATCTTCTTATCGTTGTCGTCGGGCAGAAAACTCTTATCTCCATATTTCTTCGTAAATGAATGCCCTACTTGACCATACTAGAGCGTCACACAAATTCAAATAAAAACAGATTCAAATAAAAACAGTTTCAAAAGTAGCAGATCTACAAGCTCAAGCTCGAGCTTGTAGTTCTGCTACTTTTGAAACTGTTTTTATTTGAATCCTGAAAAGTAACAGTTATGGACATATGAGGTTTCCACTCAGACAGAGACGTTATACTATTTAGAGAATCTTTTCCAGGAACCACACAGAGTAAGAGGCGGCCATAGCTGAGTGGTTAGTGAGCCCGCCTAGGGAGCCAGAGGCCCTGGTTGCCCCAGGTACGATTCCAGGCCAGGCCAGCAAATGTTTCGATGAAATGAAATTTGTCTCTGAGCAAGACTCTTAACCCCTAATTGCTCACAGACCCTCATTGGAAACAAGACCGCAAGGACTTTAATGAACGGACCTGTTCAAAGGAATTATCCTTATCCTTATCCTAGTAAAAGTGTTGGTTTGTGGCTTTCCTCTACCTATAATCAGCTGATAAACATTCTGATAACTGATAAGTCAATACGACCCCCGATAATATCTGACCTTCACCAAGTTGGAAAAACAACAGGGACATTCTCCTGACAGAGCACGATAAATAGAGCATGTTAAATATTTACATTACATTCAATCCAGAGAGACCATGTACACTATACTATTTATACAATATAATCTACAGTTAGTTACTATATATAGACTATAGGCCTACGGCACGTACTGTATATAATAAAGTTTGTGTGTGTGTGTGTGTGTGTGTGTGTGTGTGTGTCCACATCCCGGGGTCAGATTGGGCTGAAACTTCCACTAGTGTGTTATGATCCGGGGAAGGTCATGGGCAGGTCAGACGTTTTATACTTTTCTAAATATTTAACTTACCTGTAAAACCGGAGAGGAAAATAAGGAGCCGTGCAGACAGGCTCATAGGCTGCGTGTGGAAATGGAATGGGGAGGTGGAGTCACATACCACCTGAGCAGCGTATGTGTTAATGTGAGACTGGTGTACAAAACCAACAGCATATACTGGCCTACTGGTGTGTCCCCTCACCAGTGGTGGAAAAAGTAATCAAATGTTTCACTTAAGTAAAAGTATCAATACTGCAATGTAGAAGTAGTCTGTTACAAGTAAAAGTCCGGAATTCAAAATTTACTTGAGTAAAAGTACAAAAGTATTGGTATCAATAGATCTACAAGCTCGCGTTGTGCAGCTTGTAGATCTGCTGTTTTCAAATAGCCTAAGTATAAAATAGGGCTACAGTATAAAATAGGGCTACAGTGGTTAATGTAGGTTTTATAATGTAATAATTTATATCTGCAAAGTAACTAGTAACTAAAGTTTTCAAATAATTGTAGTGGAGTAAAAGTACAATATTTGCCTCTGAGATGAAGTGGAGTAGAAGTAAAAGTAGCCTGTAGACAATTGGAAATACTCTAGTGAAGTAAAAAATACCTCAAAATTGTACTTAAGTACAGTACTTGGGTACATGTACTTAGTTACTTTACACCACTGCCCCTCACACAAGACATCAGAGGGAAATAAGGGAACATCCGTTTTCTGATCTGAGCTCTCTCTTTGTGTAACTTTGTGTATGCTACATAGTGAGGGCTGTTAACAAAAAAATGTGGACACGGCTCACAAAAGCGCCACATTTTTTCTACATGCTCTCCATCACCATAGGTTTCATTTTGGAAGGGTAGCCACGTCATCAAGATGGCAGAAGGCGGCCATCTTGGATTGCAAAGATGGCCACCATGTAATATCTATAATTGCCAATATCTCGGCTTCCAAGCCACTTAGAAGGTCAATCTTGGTGTCTAAATATACATTTTCTGGGACAAGGAATGCAATAAAACTATAGGGAATGTCAATAAGTGACTAATTCTGCCAATATTAGATAATTTGGTTGATTCTGCCTATGTATGTACATCATTTTCAGACACATTGAAAAATGGAGCATGAAGAGAATTGAAGATTATTAGCTTCACTTTCAAGGATAACAACATTCAAATTATTTGTCACATTGACAACTGCAAAGATCTGTGCAATTCCAGTGTGCCTTCTTGCATGAGCACCTTGCACCACAACCTCTTTTACAACCGCACTTGACCAGTTCACTGCAGGCTTTTGACGCCATCGGTAGAATACTCCACACAGGAAGCCAGACCTGGTTGTTGTCATCTAATGTCCATCCCCATCCTTCTGGACTGGGTGTCGGCTGCTGGGCCAGTTCAGATGTGGCCGAGATCCCAGACTGGTAGGCAACTCGCTTCACGTGCTGCAGCAGCTAATCTTGCGTTGGTGGAATGTGTTCCATCGTTTTGTTCTTCTGGCAGAACAACTCTCGTCGTGCTTCATTGACAGATTCCAAATCACTTGTCTTATCATACATGATGACTGTGAAACGCTCAAGAAGCTGAAAGTGTTGGGCATCTATCGTCACAGAAGTGTATGGATTTTCTGCCATGTAGTTGAAGGCCTGGGTGACCTCAGGGTAGGAATTCCAAGCCACCCATGCTGACTTCTTCCCTTTCCCGCAGAATGCTGATGTTGTGTCACAGCCTGTGTAACAGTGGAAGATGGGAAGTGCCAAAGTGTCTTTGCCCAGAGCATGGCAGATCGTGTTTATATGAACATAGGTGTAGTTCTTGCCAGTGCCAAAAGCAACCCAGATGTCTGCAGCTGGATACTTGGCGAGCAGGGCATGGAACTTGCCGATGAGGATAACGACAACATCCGTATCCACAGTGCGTATCAAGCAGGTAGAACAGCCATGTTCCAGGGCATCAAGCAGGTGAATCACTATCCTGGTGTTGGCCTCTTCATGGTTACATGGCAGCATCGAGTGGCTGGTATCTGTGCCGACCACTGTGATGCCATATGTGATGAAGACCAGCTTGCCCTCTGGCCAGGCAGTGGGTGCAATCTTCCCAGAGAGAAAGGCAAAGAGTTCCTGCTTGTTTATAGGATCACGCAGGAAATCTGACCAATTCCCCGGCAGCTTGTTCTGACCAGCCACCTTCCGTCGTATCCCTTTGCCTCGCTTCTACCTTGTTGACTCTTTTATGCTGCTGGTGATGTAAGTATCCCAGACCACATCAACTCTTTTGGAGATCTCCAGGTGTTTCATGATGTGGGGAACAAAGACACAACTGGCATATTCGTCAAATGTGGTAATGTTGGTAGTGGACAGGAAGTGCACCACAGCAGCTCCATCGAGTACTTTGACATCAAACGTAGCTGGAGGTTCTTCTTGTGTCTTCTGTGTCAGAATATTTAGCAGATCTGACTTCTTTCCCAGCCGTAGTTTCCCTCTGTCAGATAGAGAGGGAGGGTATGGATGGTTTTCATGTTTAAAGAAGGTGCTCATGTTCCCCTCTCTGTGTTGCGTGGTTATATATAACCGGGAGAAGAGTGCCACATCATCCTTCAACATTGAGATCTGCCCTGCCTGCTTGGTCTTGATCTTGAGTGTTGGGCATCTGAAGAGAGGCAGTGAGTTCTTTTTGATGGGCCCATGAATGGAGTGTGTGCGGTCCATGATCACTGTCTTATGGTACTTGTCGTACTGTTCTCTGCCCACTGATTCCACAGTGCGGACTGTGTTAACCACTGACTCGTCAATCACATTTCGTGTGTCCAACATTAGAAGCTTGTGGCTATCATCTAGGAACGGATTGCCCATCCCACTGATGGTGTGCACAAGTGCTAGTGTTTGCTCTTTGAACGTCTTTTGTGTAGCCATTCCTTCTTCATGGTGGTGTTGTTTATTTCCTTTTTCTAAAACATACTCCTGCTCAAACTCTTTTAGGAGTCGTGCTTGTTCAGGCCCTGCGATCATCCACCTCGGTGAGTCCGACTGCACCTCCAGAACCCTTTACTAGATCATTATTCTGCTCATGAGCCTGGTCTATTGGTATGCTTGAGAAAATACTCGAATAAAGTACAAATTCCTCCGTTTTCAAATTCCAGTACGGTACTTAAGTAAATGTACTTAGTTACTTTCCACCATTGATAACAACAGTCAGATCTGTCAAAGTTTGATAAAAACTCATACCAATATGTTGTGCATAATCTAGCCGACACATACATTTTAATACAATTGTGTTCATATATGGCCAGAATCAACCAAATTATCTAATATTGGCAGAATTAGTCACTTATTGATATTCCCTATAGTTTTATTGCATTCCTTGTCCCAGAAAATTTATATTTAGACACCAAGATTGACATTCTAAGTGGCTTGGATATTGGCACTTATAGATATTACATGGTGGCCATCTTTGCAATCCAAGATGGCCACCTTCTGCCATCTTGATGACGTGGCTACCCTTCCAAAATGAAACTTATGGTGATGGAGAGCATGTAGAAAAAAATTTGCGCTTTTGTGAGCCGTGTCCACATTTTTCAAAAATATGGTCTTAAGCATCCTCACTAACATGCCTGCCTGTCACTTTTAGAGCAACAGAAAGCTCCTTGATGTATGAGAAAAGGGTTTCTGTGTTGTGTATTGTATATTTTAATGTATTGTACCTTTTTAACGTTTTTATTCATGGGTTTTGGACTATTGTTTGGACCTAATGTTTTATACAATTGTGTCAATAAAGTAACTAACTAGACCACTGTATTTGGATTATGTGATTTCAGTAATGACATATATTACATTATGCCTATTTATTACTATACTCCTACCATGTTTGAGCACGCCAAGTCTCATGGTCAGATACACAGTAAAATCATGTTCCCAGTCACCTAAGATCCCACGTTTAACTATATATATATTATATATTAACTGATTTCTGTCATCCAAATTTCTCTGTGATCCCCATAAGTCTGGTGGAACCATAGCATCCCTATTCTGGGAGCAAACATTCTGCAAAAATAGCTGATGAGGTTGTAGAGGTTATAGTGCAGTGGTTCTCAAACTTTTTCATGTCAAGGACCCCCAAAGTGATGTATTTGGCCACGGATCCCCATCTCAAAATATTGTTCCAGGGACCCCCCAGAAGCAAAGATTTGAGTTACAAATGTTCGCTTAACGCGCCGCGTTTCGAGCTTGTTGTAGATCTGCTACTTTTGATACTTTTGTATGACGCTCTAGTATAAATATAAAATATATATATACCCCCCCCCCAGGGGGACCCCACTTTGAGAACCAATGGGTTGGTGGACATGAAGACGTACCTTGATGATGCGTGGAGGGGGCTGGGCCTGGTCCTCTGGATCATCCATGACTTTGACCTGTCCATCATTAACCATACTACCTCCTAGAAATATCTGAAACACAGTATATATATTCAAATTAACCACACTACCTCCTAAAACACCTGGAAAAAAAGTACATTCAAGTGTATTAATGCAGCGATTCTCAGGTTTTTGGGCGGATTATTTTTGTTTATTTTCGGTTTTTGGTTACTTTATTTTGGTTTTAGGGTTAGGGTTAGGGTTATGTAAAAATAATAATTTTTTTTTTTTTTTTTTTAAATCTTATTTTTGCCTGATTTTACTGATTTATTATCAAAACATTAACTAAATAATGCTGCGCACATATATTATATATAATTTGCACAATTCCCAGAATTTCCCAGCATAACATTTGGGAAGGCTTAGCCTTTACCCTAGCCTTCATTACCCGCCGCCTATGCAAGTGGGCCCCCAAATAAATAGCAAAACACTAAGAATGTATTGATTGAATACAACAAAGATGAATGTACCTTGAAAGATGAGTTTTCAATGTGACAAACAGGAACTTAAAAGCATATTGATCCAGGCCGGACACAATCGATTCATCGATCATTAAAATAACATGAACAATGAATGTGAAAATGCATGCTCAGATGAGTCGGCCGCAAACGCTTTTGCGATTTTCAAGTGAGCCCTGATCTAGAAAAGGTTGATAACCCTGTTCTAATATATTACTAACATTTACCTACAATACAACACATTCTATTCATATGTTACAGTAATATTACTAATAACATCACAAAACATTATATTCACATATTGCCAATATATTACCAAACCCAATCTAAGATTATGTATAAGAGAAAATCCAGTAGCTTTTATTTTATTGGAGAGACTCAGACCTGGCCGACCAATCGCGGCGCCTTTCTGTCGCTGATGTCATACTGTCTGATGTCACCATGCAGCCAATTACTGAAGTACAGGAAACGATCATCAAGAGAGATCAGGATGTCTGTGATCAGACCTGTCAAGAAAACAGTGAAAATAAATTACATATATGTCAATAAAACAGGAAATATATGACTCAATAAAACTCAGTAAAACAGTAAATACCTCAGTAAAATAGTATATAAATACTTCAGTAAAACATGGTAGGCCTATACCTTTTCATTTTCTCCCCAATTGAATCTTTGCCAATTCCCCCATTTTTCTATAGGCCCTGTCACTGGTTGGTCTTCAGGAGAGTGTAGAAAACCTTTTAGCTCGAGACCCAAGGTCTCCCCAGGACTCAAACTAGTCAAAATAGTCGACCTACCCTCTCTCTCTCTCTCTCTCTCTCTCTCTCCAAGCTCACAAGCTTGTAGAATGGCTAATTTCACTATTTATATTCTTACTTTTATTTTATTTATGGATTATTATTTTTTTTAGTTTGGCTATTTAGTCTTTTGAAATAATAATTAGGAAACAAAATTAGGAAACAAACAAACAAAAAAGGGATAAAAATGGGTCTGCGACCCAAAACTGGGTCCCTATCCACTGTTTGGGAAACTGTTTGGGTTTTCTCTGATACACAATCACCAGCTGCTTCTTTTCACTTGGCAGTGAGTACATTCACTGGAAGGACATAACACCAGTGTTGCCATGTCTGCTTATTATAAGCAACTTTGGGCTTGTTTTTTTTTTTTCAAAGTCGCTTGTAAATATTGTTGCGTTTTTTTGGGCTTATTTTTAATGTGTAGTTGCTTATTTGGGCTTGCTTCCAATTTGTTTTTTTATTATTGTTTAAACCAGTGGTTCTTACACATTTTCATGTCAAGGACCCCCAAAATAAAAGGTATTTGTCCACAGACCCCCATCTGAAAATATGTTGTGCCAGGTTTGTGTTCAAATGTCTCTAAAATATATTTTTTAAATGCGCTTGTAGATCGGCTATTTTAGCCAAAGTATAGGCTACACACTTCTTCTTCTTTAGCTTTTTTTTGGCTAAAAATACCTGGTTGCTTGTTTCTCTCGCAAAATCTGGCAACAATGCATAACACCCCTCCCCTGCTGAACAGGACCTCTGACCAACCTGTTAGGGTCCGTGTCCACCAAGACGTTTAAAAAAGAAATGTGCATGGGAATTCCCTTACGTGTTTTGTTTGAATGAAGTTTGTTTGAAGTTAGAATAATATTTCTAATAGTAATAGAAGATGTGATAATACTGTAACTTACCGGGCATCTCGGGAAGCAACCAGCCCTCCACCTTCTTAACGGGAACCTCAATGACTTTATCTGCAACCCACTCTCCTGTCTGGTATTACAATAAACACACACCTATATTACACACACATTACGCTCTCCTGTCAGTTATTACAACACACACATAAAACTTCTGCAATACATGACCTGGTTATTATAACACACAACACAATGTTCTAAACATCATGTACATACCTATACATGCTATCTATATATCTTTGAATATTTGACCTGTTTGTATCCTGTGTTCTTCTCTTTTCTTCTTACCTACCCTACCCTACCTCTCTCCTCAAGAAAACTACAAATGAAAAAAATAAAATAATCTTCACCCACTTCTTTACACTTGTAAACCTGTGATGTAAATCTGTAATGTGACAATAAAGATGATTCTGAACACAACTATTGTAACACACATATTTGTGTATAATGTGTGTGTGTGTGTGCGCGCGCGTGCGTGCGTGCGTGCGTGCGTGCGTGCGTGCGTGCGTGCGTGCGTGCGTGCGTGCGTGCGTGCGTGCGTGCGTGCGTGCGTGCGTGCGTGCGTGCGTGCGTACACTACAGTCGTTTTTATATCTTTATTAAAGACTAATTTCTTCTCCCTGGCCTTTAGCGATAGCTGATGACACCCTACGTTTTCCCTTACTGTGGCTAACGTTTTGTTTGCGATTATTGTCATTGTATGCTAATGTCCGTTTATATTGCGTTGTTTTGTTTTAACCTCTACTGCACTTTGGTTGACCTGGTCATGTTAAACGTGCTCTATAAATAAAATGTTGTTGTGTGTGTGACAGCTACCGTTTTCTTGTAGAAGTGGAAGATAGCTCCAGGCAGAGCACAGCCCACGTAGCCTTCAGCAGCTGAAGGCTCATGCAGGAAGCGGACCTCCAGAGGAATCCTGCCCATCTCTCCCAGCTCCAACGTCTGGATGCGCTGGTGGGTCTCCCAGTCCCACACATGCACCGCACTGCCATACAAACCTGGAGAATGCACGATTATCCTATTATACACCTAAATAACATGATATACACCTGAAGAACATAAGCTAACTGTTATACTCTAGAACCCAAATAAAAGAAAACTATGATATAATAAAAACTGTGAGATTATGGACCAGAATTTATAAAGCAAGTTTAATTAAAACAAACTGTGGCCGACCAAAGTGCTGTACAGGTCAATGATCGAAACAAAAATGAAAGTGTAATTAGCAAACGAGAGAAACTAAAACACATTACACACGTTAAAAAGGTTACCACAACAATACTCAGCCAAAGCCAGGGAGTAAAGCTCAACTTGAACTGAAGGCCTGGGTAAAAAAAAATTGTCTTTTAAAACCTCTAGGGTCTGGGCAGATGGAATGTGGAGGAGGGGGCAAGCTGGAGCCTTAGGGGCAGCCGCTGCAAAGGCTTGGTCACCTCTTGTTTTTAGCCTCGTTCTAGGCACAACCAGCTAGAACTGGTCAGCCAACCTCAGAGCGTGTGTGTTACAGTAGGAGTTCAGCGAGGTACAGAGGAGCCAGCCTGTTTAGAGCTTTAAAAACAAACACTAAAAGCTTAAAATCAATTCTAAAACGGACAGGGAGCCAGTGGAGTGAGTGAGGCCAGGACTGAAGTAGTGTGGTCACACCTTTTACTATCTTTTTTTTTTTTAAACCAGTGTGGTGGCGGGCGGCTGCATTTTGAACGAGCTGCATAGCTCCTAAGAGATGACTCGTCAATGCCCACATACAGGGAGTTGCATTAATCCTTCCTGAGGAAATTAAAGGGATAGTTCACCCCCAAAATGACTTTTTTTCTATCGATTAGTCACCCCATGGAGACTTGAATTCATGGATGTTTTTTAGTTTTTTGTCGCATTCCTAAGCCAATCATTTGATGACCGGCAGCGGTCCGGTAGGAGACACAAAGAGTCTCCTTTGTGTCTCCTACCGGAGAGTACTAAAGAATAACCATAATTGTTTGGGTGAACTATACCAGTTTAAAGCATGTGTCACAGTCTGTGGCTCTATGTGTGGGTGTAGGCTCGTCTCCCAGCTTCCTGCTTTGGCACACCTGTCTGTCTATGGTCACCTCATCTCCCTCAGTTGACGCACTTGCCGGCCATCAACTCATCAACCCTCACAGTATTTGAACCCTGGTCTCCTGGACTCATCGCCAGATCATTGCACAACCTCCCATGGTAGTATAGCACGACTCTTGCCAGTTGTATTTTCTAGTGAAGTTACGAGTCTGTTAATTCAAGATTTCCCTAAAACTGCTCCTAGTATTCCTAGTGTTGTGCTCCTGTGTTACTGCAACTCAGTAACTTCTTCTCCTCTGCCAGGGAGGCCTGCCTACTACCAGGCCTCCCTGCCTGCCTGCCAGTGTTGATTTCGTCAGCATGCAACCAAGTGTAAAATCTACCATTACGACGCCATCAAGGGACCGCCAAAATACATTTTAGTCGACTAAATCAATTGTAGATTTAGTCGACTATAATCTTATGATATTCAGTCGACTATAATCTTATGATATTTAGTCGACTATAATCTTATGATATTTAGTCGACTAAAACTAGACTAACAGTACAAATAAATGGAATTTGATTCAAAAGACTATGACTAAAACTGAAGCAAAATTTGCTGTCAAAATCAACACTACTGCCCTGCCTGCCTGCTCACTTCCATCATGCCACCAACCCCTACTTCCTGAATAAATAACCTTTAACTCTCTCAGTGCCACGCCCCGACATATCCCGAGTTTTTCCCGAGTACCCTCAGTGCCAGCACGAGAAATCCCGAGTTTTTACTTTTGACTGTGGTCGCGTTATTCTGTTTATTTTTCATGATCACTTTCGCTTCCTGACTCCTTCAGACTCACCCGGAACTGGATGTAAAAAAAAAAAAAAAAATTCCGGGTCACGTTGTTTTTCTCCGGTGATTTTCGGCCAGAATAGGGAAAGTCACGGTTTTTCACACGGTATAAAAAGCGAACGGAGAGGTCCACGTCTACTCTCTTTGGTCTGGGTGACGATCAGTCATCGTAGTCGTGTATCGCAATTTAGCGCGATCAACGATTGTCGAAAATGTCAACATCCGGTTCTGACCGGATATGACGTGAGCCTGTTTGGGAGGGGGCGAGTGAGCCAGCGAGATCATCAATGTGTCGATTTGTTGCTCTCTACTGGTAGAACTGTATTATGGGTTTAAAACCCCAATCAGATCATTTATTTGAATGAAAAATTACAAAATTACAAAATAAAAAAAAACGCAAATTCCTGGCAGTTTGGGAGTACTTTATGAAAATACTCTTGGCACTGAAAGAGTTAACTTGCTCCCTGTGTTTGGCTCTGCTTTTGGGTTCTACAGTTTGCAAACCGTGACAGCATGAGTTACCCTATTTAGGTCTTTCAGGGAAGGAAAGGTCTTAATCTTGGCTAAACGTCTTATCTGAAAAAAGCAGTGGTGTAAAGTAACTAAGTACATTTACTTAAGTACTGTACTTAAGTACAATTTTGAGGTACTTTTACTTTACTGGATTATTTCCAATTGTCAATACTTTTACTTCTACTCCACTACATCTCAGAGGCAAATATTGTACTTTTACTCCACTACAATTATTTGAAAACTTTAGTTACTAGTTACTTTGCAAATGATTACATTATAAAACATACATTAATCACTTTAGCCCTATTTTATACCTAGGCTATTTGAAAATAGCCGATCTACAAGCTCACAACGCATCGCGCCGCGTTGTGAGCTTGTAGATCTGCTATTTTCCAACATTTTAGTACTTTTACTTTTGGCACTTTAAGTACATTTTGATACCAATACTTTTGTACTTTTACTGAAGTACATATTTAATTCCGTACTTTTACTTGTAACAGAGTACTTCTACATTGCAGTATTGATACTTTTACTTAAGTAAAACATTTGAGTACTTTTTCCACCACTGGAAAAAAAGCAGGTTTTGACAATAGAGCAAAACTAAATAATAATAACACTATGATATTATAGTCCTGAAGAACATATTTCTTCGATATTATAGACTTAAAGAACTACGACAAAGCAGCATAAACCATATGAAGAAGCATAAATCCGGCCTAAGCTGAAGCCATAACGTACCGTCTTTAACGTGTTGCGGGTTGAAGCCGTCGGCCAGGGCTTTGGGGGCGCCCCACTCCGTGCTTATCATCACGTTGTGGCGAGGCTGGTACCAGAAGTCGTAGCCGAACGGCGCCGCGTCCCCTTCGTGTTCCCAGTTCCCGATCACCTCAAACGTCTCACCGTCCAACAGCACGAAACCACCTGGAGGTCAAAAACCATATTGGATCCCTCTGTTAATTGCTAATGGCTCATTTATGATCCGCTGAGCGACACCATCATGCGACCAAGTATGATTCGGGCTTCAGTCCGCCCCCTGCTTACCCTTGCCATTGCCAGAAGGGTCTCCCATGCAGCTGATCATGATGTGACCGGAACCCAGGCAGTGGGAGGTGTGTGGGTTGGCCAGGCCACACTTCCAGTACAGGTCAGTGGGCTCCACGATCTACACAAACAGCACAACTCAAGAGATTACTTGACTGCACCCCTACACATTCCTAGTGGTGCTAGTAGATAGATTCTTCTTTTGTTTTTCACTTCTGTTATTATGAGTGTTCTTTAGTACTGTAGTACCACCTGGTATGGATGTCTGTCTGTAGCCTTAAAGTCACAACTGCTGCAGCAACGAACATTTGTTCAAAGATTGTTGGACAACCACTTCAGAGGCTCTATACATCTACGTATAATAACAGTATGCTAAGGTTGGCAAGGAATATCACTTCAAACACTAGCCATGCTTTGTATGGAGAATATAGGTTGCTGCCTTCAGGAAGGAGATACAGTGTTCCAACATACAATAAGGTCAAACTGAAGAGGTCCTTTGTCCATCAGACGACATTGAGGCTTACATTTTTGAAAAACATAAAAGGTATTGACATCTGATCCCTGCAGTGGCAGGGCTTTCCAAACATACTAGTTATTCATAAAAGAATATGTCTAATCTTACATTGAAATCTGATCTTACCCAAAAGGGCAACTCACTTAACTTCCCTCACACGTACAGTGTCACTCTTTGATTAAATTCAATAATTGTTTTATCCACCTCGTGATGGGTACGGACATGGAGTTTAAAGGCAGGACCAAATGTAACACCAAGCAGGTTGTGCATTTACTAAAACGTCCCTGCAACCTGCTTCATGAGGGCACCACGAAACGGGAATTGAAAACTAGAATTGTCAACTCATGATGACAGTGTTGAACAAAGTGATGAATTGCATCTGAGTGGAGATTCAAAGAGAAGAAGAGGAAGAAGGGTAGCTGTCCCTCTGTCTTGCTCTTAGCCTTGCCTACTTGTTGTCAATTATTTGTACGAGCTCTTGTTTTATTGGTTCTTGTTTATTTGATTCACTTATTTGTTTTAGCTCTTGCTCATTTGATTTTCCTATTAGTCTCATCTGTTTAAGAAAGTAGGTAGCTGATATTGCACTTTTACCTTTGCGCTAGGTACACTCTTAGTTGCTTGTTTTAGAAGAGAATGCACTTAAGACTTCTGGTGATTAGTAGTTTTCTTGCCTACCTATGTTGAATGCACTTGTTGTAAGTCGCTTTGGATAAAAGCATCTGCTAAATGTCCCAAAACGATTGTGCTTTAATAATAGCATTGGATTGCTGCTCAGGCTTTTATTATAATCTCCCTCTGTTGTCACCAAGGAAGTTTAACCTGTCCCCCACTCTCTGCTCTCTCTCTCGCCAACAGTCCATTTGATATGTTCATGCGTTTTATTTGTAATGATTGACGCACAGGTTGTGTAAGCCACGGCGATGACAGTGCAGAAACAGTCACCTCACTTATCTAACATTTTGACCATAGGTAACCTTTTGACAGCTTACCTTCTTTTTGCTAAAACAGACGTCTGTTGTTCACCTGTCCTTGGAGTTTGATAATTACTACATTAACAGTGTAGGAGAGACAGACAGTGTAGGAGAGACTGACAATATGAAAGCTGAGAGGGAGACAGACAGTGTAGGAGAGACAGACAGTAGGACAGCTGAGAGCTAGACAGTGTAGGAGAGACAGACAGTCGGACAGCTGAGAGGGAGACAGCATAGGAGAGGCAGACAGTAGGACAGCTGACAGGGAGACAGTGTCGGCGAGACAGGCAGTAGGACAGCTGAGAGGGAGACAGCGTAGGTGAGGCAGACGGTAGGACAGCTGAGAGAGAGACAGTGTAGGAGAGGCAGACGGTAAGACAGCTGAGAGAGAGACAGTGTAGGAGAGGCAGACGGTAAGACAGCTGAGAGAGAGACAGACAGTAGGACAGCTGAGAGAGAGACAGTATAGGGGAGGTAGTAGAGAAAGCTATGGTGTGCTCTGATCCCAGACCAGCTGTGGGGTCAGGATCTGTATTGATCAAGCACCTCAGAATCACTCTGTGTTGGGGAAGCTATGCTGAAAGCGTAGCTCGTAAAGCTACAACTACTTCACCATGGCAGTAGTTCGAACAAACTACATTTCTACCCCTGGGAGAAATGTAGTTTGTAAAAAAAGAATTACAGCTACGTACATAGTAAAAGTAATTCAATACAATGTACAAGTGGGGTATATGGAATACAATATAATAATAATAGTCTATTAAAAAAGTCACTTGCCAGCAAAAATCTGTCTCTCAATTGACACTTTTTTGCAATAAAACGATCTGTGTCCTTCTGGATTTTTAAATGAAAGATTAGACGCTGGAAATATATATATATTTTTAAGGGACATCATAAATGTACTCATATATGACCATGGTTGGGGTGGTGCATCGCTATCGGGAGTGGCAGGAGGATTGTCCATACATAGTGACATTTGTTTGTGTGTTTATATGGATCCCACTGCCTTCTTTGCAGCAAGACCCGCCCTCCCTGCGAAGCATTCAAGTGCATACCAGGGCAAGCCAATCAGAGGCAGACAGCATAGGCCTGTCATGTCAGTCATGCCTTCAAAGCAATCAGGATGGAAGAAGGACAGTCCTGTCTTTCAAAGGGGGTTCTTGTAATGTACAAGAACACAGTAATGGTAAAGTAAACTGAATATTCATTTCAAGTTATTGCTCAAATTGTGGTTTGTTGCTTGAGTACTTAAACTACAAAAAAAAATACAAAAAGAGTAGTTGAACTACTTGACGCGCCACACAAATATGAATGTAGTTGAACTACCTGCAAGTTACAGCAAAACGTAGTTAAACTATGTAGTTAACACTCACTCCTATTAATGATTCTTAACCACAGACCCTTGGGACACAATTTTTTCACTCTACACCAAATGTCTTCGCCAAATCTCTTCGCCAAAAGTAGCCGATCTACAAGCTGCTGTTGTGAGCTTGTAGATCTGCTATTTTGGCAAACTTTCCCCCCAGAATAGGGATGCTGCATCATTGTTTCACCTGGCTTTAAAGCTAAATAAAGGCAGGAACACCAAACATTTGTCAGTATTAGTAGGAGTAATGTTTTGTGCTGGAGAAGGGGGAACAAGGCTGAAAACATAGTGTAACAGTGTACACTAACCACGTTCAACGTGGTGTCCCTATTTTGGGCATGCCAGGCAAACCTTTCACAAAATGTCAAAAACTGTCAAAAACCTTAAACAACTTCTACTATTTTTGAAAACTTTGAAAATGTTTGACATTATAATCTTTTTAAACGTTTTTAATTTTTAAACCTTTTTTTACTGTCTTCAGCGAATCATCGGCCTCCATCTCACCCTGTCCTCTGCCTCCTCTTCTCTCACACCATTCTTGCTGCTGCTCTCCTATCACACTTTTCTCGCCCCGTTCCAACCTGCTTGCACACGTTTCTTCCCCTCTTTTCCACACTCCCCATTGCTCTGGAATGTTGACCCCAAATACTTAAAATCACACTGTTCCACTTGGGTTCCTCTCATTCACACACACACACACACACACACATGTGTTACTGTCTTACTGCGGCTATAACCTTCATTCCTCTCCTTTCCAAGGCATATCTCCACCTCTCTCGATTTTCCTCTACCTGCTCCCTGCTCGCACTACAGATCACAATGTCATCTGCATACATCATGGTCCATGGGGATTCCTGTCTATAATCTCATCTCACCATAGCGAACAAGAAGGGTCTAGTGCTGATCCTTGAAGACCCACTTCCACCTTTTTTTCTGTCATACCCAAAATATGAACGCCAGGTTGAAAATGTCTAGTAAAGAAGGTTTGAGAACCAGTGCGCTAGACGATGTGTTGACCTTTCACCTTGTGCATGCGGGGCGCGCGGGGGTCGGTTCCCACGTCCACCACGTAGACGCGCGAGGAGATGAGCGACGGCAGGATGAGACGGTTGCGTCGCCTGGAGCTGTCGTCATAGCAACTGCTGCACGCGTTCCATCCCGAGTGGTGCAGCTCGTCTTTCAGGTTGGGCATGGGCAGCCTGTGGATCACCTGCAGGGGTCAAAGGTCAAACCATGACATGGTGTGTAGCTGACTATTACTCCATTAGTTGCTTGTTTTAATTGCTTGTATTATTGTTATTGCTTCATTATAGTTTTGCTATTGTTGTTGAAAATGTTGTATCTCTCTCTCCCCATCTCTCCCTTCCTCTCTCTGTCTCTCCTTCTCTCTCCTCTCTCTTTTCCCCAGACACGGTCGAGTCAGATGGCTGCCCACACTGGAGACTGATTCTGCCTGATGTTTCTTCTAGTTAACCCATTAAAACCGGGAAAGCGTCTGTGTCATTTTATACTTTGGCTATTCAAAAATAGCAGATATACAAGCTTATAGATCTGCTATTTTAGAAAAAACGTGACATTTTGTGCAAATCTTTGAATGTATACATTTTTTAAGTAAATGTTTATTTAAATATTTTCTTCTGGGGGGTCCCTGGAACAAAATATTTTGAGATCGGGGTCTGCGGCCAAATACATAGTTTTTTACATGAAAAAAGTTTGAGCACCACTGATAATGCAACATAGGTTTTTCAGAAAACTTTTTCATTGCCACCGTCGTAAAAATGCTTGCTCAGGGTGGGACAATGTCGGGTCTCTGCTCTATATGCACCATTTATATGTTAAGTGTCTTGAGATAGATTTGTATTTCTATAGCTCCAGTCATACATCAGATGCAACTACTCTTATTAACAATGAAAAATGTTTGTTATTAATAGGGGTGTGCCGATATATGTATCGTGTTGGAAAAAAAGAATATCGTTTTGAAAAAAATATATAATAATAATAATAATATATATATATTTTTTTTTAAATAATAATAATGCAAAAACAGAAGTATTTGTTTGCATTTGCAAACAAATACTGGAAATACTGGAATACTGGAATACTGGAAAATATACTGGAATACTGGAAAAAAAGCTTGGAAGCTTGGAAGAAATACTGGAATACTGGAATACTGGAAAATATACTGGAATACTGGAAAAAAAAGCTTATGAAAATATATGGGGGGGGGGGCCCCCATATATTTTCATACGCTTTTTTTCCCCCCCATATATTTTCATAATAAAAAAAATGCCATATATCGTATCGAGAAATTCGGCACACCCCTAGTTATTAATAATGTCTATGTCATTCGCATCGTTTCTCAACGTCGGGTCCCGGGGACCACCAGGGGTCCAAATATACCCCGATACATTGGTCAGGCTCTAGTCTAGTGGACATGCTTGTCCACTTATTTCTCCCTTCTGCTGTGTTGATCATCTCAGTAGCCCTGTAGCCCAAAGCCAGAGGATGTGTTGCAGATGTACAATTGTGCAACAATTGACAATCCATAACTTTCCCTCTCTCCTATATGGTTAATATCCTGCAGCTGACTCTCAGGACCCCGTCTGGGAATGGAATCCCTTCCTGGCCCAAGTTCAGGTCTCTCTGTTTTTCTTTCTTGCATTATTAACACAGCCTTAGGTCAGCTGGGCTGGGTGTGATATGATGATTTCAGTGTCTTTAAAACTTGAATTAAAAATGTGAAGTTTAGGCTGGGATCAGATAAGGACTATTCACAACAAAATAGAACTAGAAACAATAACCTCTTACAGGCACACGAAAGAAAACAAAATACAACTGCTGACCTCCTTATCGGAAAAACAAAACTCAAACAATACAATCAAAACAGTCCCCCACCCCTTTCTTAGCAGAGAACAATAGAACACGTAATCGGCACAGGGCCGAGCTAGGATCGAACTGTAAGCATCTAGATCTACATGTTAGATCAAGTGTTTGCAGAGATCGGATACTGCATGTCTGTTCGGCTTCACATGCACAATGGCTACAGATCACAGATGAATGACGGACAGGTTCAATCAGTTGAATCCCCGGGTACCGCTGGCTTCCTGTCAAACTGTCCATGAGCAAGACACTGAACCCCAACTGCTCCAGATGAGCAGGTTAGTGCCTTGCATGGTTTCTTTTGCTATGTGTATGTGAATGAGTGAATGTAATGCATTGATCATTTAACTTTTTAGTTTAGTTTCATCTAACTAAAACCAATGTTTCCCTCTAAGTTTTTGGTATAGTCTTAGTTTTAGGAAACTACTTCCAACACGTCTACAGTATGGAGAAGTTTGGGGAGTATAATGACAGGTCAAGAAGAGGAGGGTTTCCTGTCAGACCCAATATCCATGGTAGTACTATAGTAGTCTACAAACAGTCCACACTCAAACATTTCTTTTTTTTGTTGTTATTTTTTTGTGTTATTTACCAGCAGCTGCAGTCTGGCAAACGGACCGTTTTGACTGAGGAACCGAAACGCGTCCGTTTGTCAGACTGCTTCTGCTGTAAATAAAAGTGCTGACTGTTTCTTAAAACTGCCGCCGTCATTAGTTGAATTGTTGTCAGTATAGAACGCTTGGCTCAGGACTCCAGACCTTTAGTATTTGTAGTACTGCAGCAGTACCCAGCAGTAGTATAATTGTAGCAGTACCTGGCAGAATGTAGGAGACTTGGGGTCCACATCCACAGTGGCCAGGTAGTCAGGTTTCTGGATGTCTGTGTTGCGGTAAATACACGGCAGGTAGACGATCTCCTCACGAGGACCTGCGAGGCAAAAGGGTCCCTATTAGCATCCCTAGTGAACATTCCTCAAAAATAGCAGCTTGTAGATCTGCTATTTTCGGCCAAGATATTGAGTGAAAACAGGGCGGCCTAGTATACACGAATCCACAGAGCGCTTCCCTGTAGGTATGGCTCCGCCCCCTTTAGGTAGCGCCGCCATTACTGCGGTGTCAATATCAGTCAGCTGCTACTACGCTGAGTGCGGTGATATTGACACCGCAGAAATGGCGGCGCTACCTAAAGGGGGCGGAGCCATACCTACAGGGAAGCGCTCTGTGGATTCGTGTATAGAGCCCTGGGGGACTCGGGCCAAGTATGTTGGCTTTTTTTAACGTGTCGCGGTGCGACGCGTTTTGAGCTTGTAGATCTGATATTTTTGAAGTGGAATCCTGATTTTTTTTTTCCTTTTTTTTTTTTTTTATCCTGAAAAGTAACATTTTTTTTTAATTTCAAATGCATTTAGTTAATCTGTAGTTTATGTACATTTTATGAACTTAAAGGTAGGGTAAGTGATTTTCTTTGGTTAAAATAACTGTTAAATAGCTCTATATTCTGATAGTACTCATTGCTATAGACTGTTTGTTCAGTAAAAGGAGTCTCCTTTTCTCTCCAGCTCTTTATAAAACAGAAAATGCATTTTTCGTTTCATTTCCAATTTTATCCAACCAGGACAGAGAACTCAATCAGGATATAGATTAAACAAGTGAAATTGGAAGTGATGACACTAAGAAATGAGCAGGCAAAATTGGAACTGGAACACTATAAAAATGAAGCTTACAAATGGGTACTTTCTCCTGATTGGCTGAGATTTTGACACCTACCGGAAAATGTATTTTCTATTTATTAAAGAGCTGGAGAGACGGGGAGACTCCTGTTACTGAACAAACACTCTATAGCCACCGGCTTTCAGGTGCTATAGCAATGATTACTATCAGAATATAGTGCTTTTAACCTTTTAACAAAATACTTTTTGTTTTAACCAAAACATATCACTTACCCTACCTTTAAATACATAGGACATAAAAAAGACAATAGAATTTTAATACTGGTCATTAAAGCTACTATAATATAGACTGAAGTAATTAAAGCGGGTCATGTTTGCATGTTTGGAATTGTAACAGCTAAAATCAATAATATATCAGTGTTCCGACATTAACCTGCGGGCCGCATTAACTCATTCACTGCCACAATTATTGCTGGCCGCGTTTGCCCACTGCCAGAGATTTTTCATTTAAAAAAAAAAGTACTCAGGAGCCGAGATACAGAATTTTTAAGTTTTAAGTTAACAAGGAAGTGGATGGGAGTGTAGATCTTTAAACAATCATATCTCCTTGGTCTTTGGGTCAAATTTGAAAAAAAAACTAAAAAAAAAAAAAAAAAAAAAAAATTAATTTTTTTCAAAAAAAAAAAATTACGTTTTTTACGTCAGTGGCAGGATTGGTAAACGGGACAAATTACGTTTTTTACGTCAGTGGCAGTTAAGTGAAGGTGGATGCCGCATGTGGCCCCCGGGCCGCCAGTTGCCCATGTATGACCTATAAGGACATGAAATAAGACAGTCACTCACCCTTCATGGCGTCCAGTGGGGTCTTGTACCCGGGTCCGCAGCCAGAACAACTCGCTGCGGAGGAACAGATAAACAGGCTGTAAACCAACAAACACTAAACACTAAACTCTAAACGATGACTGGAAACTAATGTTGAGGTCAAAGCATTGTTGTGTAACTCTTGTGTTTTCTGAACAGGAGAACATCCTCATAAACATCTGGGTCCAAATCTCACTTATCACCTCCGGTAAATCCTTCCTGTCTCTCTCCATGTCCTGTATCTCTATCTTGTCTCGCTCTGTCTTGTCTCTCTCTCTATCTTCTCTGTCTGTCCTGTCTCTCTTTATCCTTTCCAGTGGTGTAAACTAACTAAGTACATTTACTCAAGTACTGTACTTAAGTACAATTTTGAGGTATTTTTTACTTTACTGGGTTATTTTAAAATGTCTGTACTTTTACTTCTACTCCACTACATCTCAGAGGCAAATATTATACTTTTACTCCACTACAATTATTTGAAAACTTTAGTTACTAGTTACTTTGCAGATATAAATTATTACATAATAAAAACATACATTAACCACTTTAGCCCTATTTTAAACGTGGCTATTTGAAAATAGCACATCTACAAGCTGCGACGCGTTGTGAGCTTGTAGATCAGCTATTTTCAAACATTTTAGTACTTTTACTTTTGGCACTTTAAGTACATTTTGATACCAATACTTTTGTACTTTTACTCAAGTACATTTTGAATTCCGGACTTTTACTTGTAACAGAGTACTTCTACATTGCAGTATTGATACTTTTACTTAAGTAAAACATTGGAGTACTTTTTCCACCACTGGGTAAATCCTTCCTGTCTCTCTCTATCCTGTTTCTCTCTCTGCGTCCTGTCTCTCTCTATCTTGTCCCGCTCTGTCTTGTCTCTCGCTCTATCCTCTCTGTCTGTCCTGTCTCTCATTATCCTTTCTATATGCTGTCTCTATATCCTGTCTCTCTCTCTCTCTCTCTCTCTCTCTCTCTCTCTCTGCCTTGTCTCTTTGTCTTTATCCTGTCTCTCTCTCTGTCTGTCCAGCTCTTGCACAGATGTTTACATCTGGACTGAAAGGGAACCCTGGTTCCACAGCTGACTATAGAATGAAGACGATGGTCCTCAACTCTGCATGTTGACCTTCTAGCTGTTGAAATGGAGGAATGAGGAGTCTATTCATGTATTCACTATATTTACGCACTTGCATTTATTCCCTAACTAATTGTAATCATCCTATCCACTCATTGTAAGCAATACGTGTGTAGTCCCTTTAGTAAGCAGCTTTATATGTACTATTGCTGCACTGCAAACTAACAGGTACCAGACAGGTACTAAATGATATCCTTTAGATTTGGTATTAGAGATGCACAATATTGAAACTTTGGCCGATATCCGATAAATAGCATGGTCATAACGATCTATAACATTGCTATACAAGGTTCCAGTAGAGTTTACCTTACACCCAGTGGTGGAAAAAGCACTCAAATGTTTTACTTAGGTAAAAGTATCAATACTGCAATGTAGAAGTACTCTGTTACAAGTGAAAGTCCGGAATTCAAAAGTACAAGAGTATTGGTATCAAAATGTACTTAAAGTACCAAAAATAAATACTAACATGTTTGAAAATAGCGACGCGTTGTGAGCTTGTAGATCGGCTATTTTCAAATAGCCTGTATAAAATAGGTCTTATAGTTTTATAATGTAATAATTGATATCTGCAAAGTAAATAGTAACTAAAGTTTTCAAATAATTGTAGTGGAGTAAATGTACTTAGTTACTTTACACCACTGCTTACACCTGCTATACATTAACCCCTCATGCCCCATTTTATACTTTGGCTATTTTTGAAAAATCTAAATAGTAAAAAAAAGAAACCTCTAATACAGGCTGTGGACTGTGAAACAGTCTATAATTGTGTCATTTCCCTCTGGGTGGTGTGTCTGAGTCACAGTCTGACCTGTGGCACAGTTGACAGGGAGGGACATTAATGAAGGTGAGACAATAGGACAGACATGATGGGATACACATATGTCCCTACGCAGAGAGGGGTTGGGGAGGGGACTGTCCTATACAACAACAGTGGGCTGTTATTTGGATAACCCTAAATTTAATTTGCTGAACATGTAATTTACGATAACGTCTAGAAAACAGATAAAGATAACAATCTAAATAAACATGGCAATTTGGGAGGGGGAGAGCGAGAGAGAGAGAGAGAGAGAGAGAGAGAGACCGCAAAAAGATTGGCATGTATGATAACTTCTGTGTGGAACTGTTACGAAAAAGTTAAATGAAAACAAGGCCAAATGCAAGCTGTATTACACCAAGTTGTTCTACCACATGTCAACAAGAATGCACCCGCATTTGAAGATGAAACATCACAATAGCTGTCACTGTCAGATAGATAGACATATTAAAATAACACAAAATATCCCTCCAAGGTACTTCTTGAACAGATAAATAAGTTGTGATTAATTTGCCATTAATCATGATTAACTATGGGAAATCATGTGATTAATTAAAAAAACGATTTAAAAAAAGTTAGTCGATATGAACTTGTTGATCCACTATATTAGCTATTTTTGTAAGTTAAGACTATAAGTATAACTTGTGGTTAATAAGTGTGGACACAACACTAAAATGTCAGCCTTCTCTCTCTCTCTCTCTCTCTCTCTCTCCCTCTCTCTCTAAGACAAAGAGAGCGAGGGAGAGAAAGAGTCTCTTTCAAAGAGATAGTGTAGTGAGAAAGAGCCAGAGGGGAAACGTGAACTTGAATGTATGCAGGTTTTTGTTCAGGTTGAACAATACTTTGACAGTGAAGAGATTAAGTCAAAGTTACTGCTAAACTTCTCAGAGGAGCATCCGAGGTCAGGAGAGAATAAGATAACACACACACACACACACACACACACACACACACACACACACACACACACACACACACACACACACACACACACACACACACACACACACACACACACACACACACACACACACACACACACACACACACACACACACACTAATGAGGGCCAAGGGAGTAGTTACATAAACACTTGGCAGGCAGACTGGATACTTTTCAACCCAACTTTTCCTGTAGTAGTGCTACTTGAAGTAACAGGCAGCAGAAAGCAGGGGAAGTGACTTCATTTTAATACAAATAGCCTAGAGAAATATTTAATTACAATCTACTATAAAACAAGACACCAGCTAGGAGATCACGAGGGGTTCAGCCATCTAATAAGATATATAGGTTACAATGGCAACCTTTGTCCTAATAAAATGTGCGCAGTAGCCAGCCATGTCCAGTAGTGGATAGTAACTAAGTACATTTACTTAAGTACTGCCTACTTCAGAACAATTTGGAGGTATATTTTTTTACTTTACGGGGAGTATTTCCAATATTCAATACTTTTACTTCTACTCCACTACATCTCAAGAGGCAAATATTGTACTTTTACTCCACTACAATTATTAGAAAACTTAAGTTACTAGTTACTTTGTAGATTTAGATTATTAGTACAAAACGTACATTAACCACTTTCAGCCCTATCTAATTCGGCTATTTGAAAATAGCAGATCTACAAGCTCACAATGCATCACTGTTGTGAGCTTGTAGATCTGCTATTTTCAAAAGATTTTCATTCATTCTGCAAACTTGAAATGGGCCATTTTGCAATGTACTTTTTTTTTTGATATTTTTACTCAAGTAAAACATGCGAGTACTTTTTCCACCACTGGCTATGTCAATAAAAAAATAGAGCCTTCAACCACTTTGTCGTACAGCGGTGTCGCACGAAAATAGCCAATCGTTGCACATCGGCTGATTGGGTTATTTTTTGGAAAAAGTTTTGAAAGATTTGCGCAAACTTCAGCACAATGTTATGCAGGAAAATATGGAACGTCAGCATGAAAGTGATTAATAAATGAATAAATAAACATTATTTAAAGCTTTACAGCAGGTCATCTGCTTTTCTTATGAATATAAACTGTTAGATCTTGTCCTCTTATCAAAATGGGTGGAAAAAACTAAGTTGAACACTTTTTTTTCACAATGATCAATATATCCTACAGCTTCACAATCATAAACCAGTTCCTACACCCTTATGTTTTCATGTCATTACAATAACAGTTGGCGAAAATAATCAATAAACAACTAACCAGATCATGTCAGGCCATGCATGTTGCAAAAGTTCAGCCATGATGATCACTGCTTTCTTTCAGTTTTTTAAAAGATGTTTAGTAGACCTATACAGTCAGTAGATGAGTAAACATATGGGCTGTAACACACTGTAATAATACATAGTGAGTTGTGTTCTTACCCATGGTGCAGGTTAGTGTCGGTGCTGCTGCTGAACTGGAGCTGAACTTGGCGTTTGTAGCGTGTGTGTGTGTGTGTGTGTGTGTGTGTGCGTATGGGGGGCGCGGCCTATAGGCCACGCCCCCATCCATACACCCCCCCCACACACACACACACACACACACACACACACACACACACACACACACACACACACACACACACACACACACACACACACACAAACGCACACACAAACGCACACACACACACACACACACACACACACACACACACACACACACACACACACACACACACACACACAATCTTTGACCCCCTTTCAAACACTGAATGTTTAACTTGAACTAGGAGGGAGGCCCTACACTAAACTTCAACTGAAGAGACCCACTGTGGAGAAAATAATGAGCCAAAGACTTGAGCTCTGCTATTGTAGAAGCTTGTTGACCTGCTATTTTTATTTTTATTTATTTAAAAAATGTTTTTGTCTAAAAAAAGGGTTAACATAGAGTTTTACATTATTTAAATTGTTACATTGTGATATGTTATGAAACATAAATATCATATATCATATATCACATATATCATATATATAACATATATCAGACCAAAAGGAAATGCTTGTAGCCATTTAATTCAGTCTGAGCAGATGCTTACAGAAGTCACATTTCAGGATTCAAATAAAAAAATAGCAGATGTACAAACTCACAACGATCGGCTATTCTTGTTACTTTTGTGTGACACTGTAGTATATGACGAAGTAGGGCATTAATGTACACACAAAAAATTAAAACGTTATTCGTAGAATATGGAGATATGAGGTTTCTGCCCGACAGCATCCACACCGACCATGAAAATGATTTCCTCCTATCCCTTGCTAATCCAAGTAACCCTGGTATATCTGATCCAACACATCAAGTACATTTACTTGAGTACAGTAGGCTACTGAAGTAAAAAAGATATATATATCCGTACTTTACCTGAGTAGGCTATTGATATTTTTTTGAAAGACTATACTTTTCCCTCCACAATGCAAAAACAAATATTTCAAAAACAAAGCTTGTAGCTCGGCTATTTTCCCCATTGGATATTTTTTTCTGGAAAATTGTCGATTTATTTTTTTAAATGTCAAAGTTTCAATACAGCAATGCATTGATATTCAAAAGAAAATGGACTTTGTAATTTGTATTGTTTTTTTTTTATAGCAAGCACTCCTGTACTTTATCTCAAATACAAATTTGACAGAGCAACTTTGACTTGTAGTGGAGAAGTAATGGGGTTGAGTTGAGTACTTTGTCCACCACTGGCCACACACACACACACACACACACACACAGCCTGGGCCTGAGGACAAGGCCCCAACTGTGTCCAAACACAGCCATACTGAATTATATTAACTACTTAAACCGTGGCCTAGTTGATGGGGCCCCTCCTTTTTACCCCTTGAGAACAATCAAAGCAGATCTACAAGCCTCTACACCAGTTTGTAGCTGCAATGTTTACCAAATATTCACCCGTTTTCACCAAATGTTTGCCTTCACTACATACACGGAATAGGGATATACAGTATGCTACATGTGGTTACATTTAAATATAAAGCTAAATTAATATAGTCTGACACACAGTCAACCCTGTGACTATTTTAAATAGTATTTACCCCCAAAAAAGTGATTTGAGTTAACAGCCAGTGAGGGAGCAAGGAGCTAGAGACAGAGGGGTAGCACCCCCCTATTTAACCCCCCAACGCTAGGCCTGCACACACACACACACACACACGCGCGCGCGCGCGCACGCACGCACGCACGCACGCACGCACGCACGCACGCACGCACGCACGCACGCACGCACGCACGCACGCACGCACGCACACACACACACACACACACACACACACACACACACACACACACACACACACACACACACACACACACACACACACACACACACACACACACACACACACACACACACACATTCCTTACTTTGCTGTGCATCGATTTCGATGATGACGTTGCTCTTCTGGAAATGGGTTATTGTGGGGGGTTGCGTTTGTGCCATTGCATGTGACTGTGCAGTCCAATGCGCGACCCGCATGGTTTGTCACATGAGGGGCCGATTGAGAGTTGGGCCCCTGCAGAAAGCTGATGTATGTGTGTGTGTGTGTGTGTGTGTGTGTGTGTGTGTGTGTGTGTGTGTGTGTGTGTGTGTGTGTGTGTGTGTGTGTATGGTTTAAAAGTAAGGGCTCAGTAAAGGTCAAATGTTATGTCAATGGGGTCTTTCTGAATAACCTGACAGAGGGCTTTTCAGTGCGTAGCAAAAAATCCCGAAGGGGGCGTCAACAAGTGTAATTTGGAGCGGCAGACATCTTGGTGGGGGATAAACAGGTTGACTTAACATTGACCCCCACCAGTATAGAGACACAAGGGGACTACAAATTTCACGCCCACTTTTGAGACAGCGCCGCTACTCGAGGTCCGTTAGAACGATGAACTGCAGCTGCCAATGCATTCCCTATGAGAGGATATGAAAGTTAGCCTACTTTTAAAATTATCCTGCATTAACTGAAGACGATATTGATTTAAATAAAAATATGTTTCCAAATGTATGGAGTGTCTTTGTCAACATATCTTCTTGTTTTCTTAATAGTTGATGTGTTTCACATTTAATTTGCCACTTTAACGAGTTACCCATAATGCTAACACAGCAGAGGGTAGACAGCAGACGGGCATTTCAGTGACATCACTGTCTTTACGAGTGCCGAGCGCCGACCAGTGGCGTACGCACTGTAGAGGCAGGAGAGGCGGTCGCCTGCCCAACTAAGATCTCGCCTCCCCTAAAAAAAAAAAAAAAAACCGAAAATGTGTCATTGCGTGCTTAATGTCCTCAAAGTCACGCATCCAACAAGCTTTGAACTGAGCAGATTGGACCTTCTGTTCCAGAGATAATGACCAAAACCTATTGAAAACGGCCACTTTCGCCAGTTTTCTGGGTATTGAAAACCTCAAGGGATGCGTCCGTGACGTATATACCATGCGATATAGATCTCCGATGCTAGCGGTTTTGACATACTGATGGAGTATATTATAGTATATTGTGGGTAGTATATCGAGATGAAAGATATGGGACATTAAAAAGGACAAATTAAACAAATGGGACAGATTATTAGAACACAAAAAAAATCGCTACAGCCTCAGTAGTTAACCAGTGAAATGACGGTATTTTACAATGCCTCTCATAGAGATTGCATTGAGAGCTGCAGTTCATCGTTGAAACGGACCCCGAGTGTCAAAAGTGGGCGTGGATTTGTAGGCCTTCCACTTCCGGCCGTGTGTCTCTATAGAGCATCGCAGTTCCCGCCCACTTCCTGGTTCCACTTCGAAATACTCAATGCATTTTTCCCATTGACATTTCCAAAAATATTTATATCAATTAATTTAAGCCTAGAATCAAGCCATCCAGGGTCCTGGTGAATCATGACCATAAAACATTTTTTTCTGTGATTTTTTTTATTTTATATTTAATTATATGATATACTATATTTAATAAATACCCTTTGTTTTGCCGCTTTCAAAAAAGTTTTTTCACAGAATCAAACGTTTTATGGTCATGATTCATCAGGACCCATATGGCTTGATTCTAGGCTTAAATTAATTGATATAAATATTTTTGGAAATGTCAATGGGAAAAATGCATTGAGTTTTTCCTTCCGGCACCAGGAAAAACCAGGAAGTGGGCGGGAACTGCGATGCTCTATATGGTCAGATTGACTTCTGGTTGAAAGCTGGTAGCGCACTTAATGTGTGAGCTCCTATTGGACTATTACTGACCCCTAAATGTCACCAGGTTGACAATGTTTAGTCAACAGACATACGTCTGTTGACATGTTTAGTGACAGACATACCAAACACAAGTTTCTGAACTTTTTTGTTTCATTTGTTACACCTCACTCACTCAGATATTCGGCTCCACAGCTCCACCATGTGGAGGGAAATGGGACTAATTTTTTCATAGTTTGGAAGTTAACAAGATGCTTGCACATCAAAACCGCATTGGGACAATGAAACTCCCTGCAGGGACACTAGATATTCATAGAACTAGAAGGAAATTTATGAACTACCTCTGTAGCTTAGAATGTTTTTATTTCAATCAAATTACTTAAAAAAAACAGGTTCACAGTAAAATAAAATCCAGCGTTAATTTATCCATAAATCAAATAGACGTAGGGGCCCAGACATGGCCAAAATAGACAATCTGCAAGCTAATGAAAGTAAGTAGAAAAATAGCTCCACCGTCCAACTAAAATACAAAATAAACATATGTACACCTTGCACCTTGTTGTGGAGATAATTACCAATACGGACCCCCAACACAACAATTGGGCGCATTTACAATAGATCCCATGTAGTAGTAATGCTAATCTTAATTTATGCTCCTATCATTTTGATACACTTTTTGTTTAAACACTCAAAATGTTGAAAATGATTGTAAGTCACTATGTATGAAATTATGTTTTCAAATACAAAATAACATACCAGTTTTAGTCAAACGTTACATTCCAACACATTACAATAAAACTAGGCTAGAATCATGAAAATCCACTACCTCTAGTACCTCACAATAAAACAATGATGGCTTTAGATAATGTTTCTAGTCTAATGATCAATCATCATGATCATAATCATTGTTTCTGACATCTTCATGGTTGTGCTAATGAATGGAAAGAGAGTCTCAGTGAAAGTGTGTGTGAAGGTGTGTATGTGTGTGTTAGTATCAGGATCAGAGAATGACAGTTTTCCTCTGTTCCAGTCCAGCTGGACTCTGATCCTACGAGGAATCTGCTTCCATAAGAGATCAGTGTTTGACTCTGGTGAGGAGGCCATCGAGTATGCACCAGAGTTTATTCTCCAGTATGGACCCCCACTAATTCCCTTCCTCTGAAAAGACTCTGCTAACACACCCAGTGACCAGTATTTACTGTCTCCCACATCAACATCCCAGCTGTGAGCCCCTGAGTTAAAGCCCTCAGAACCCAGGATAATGTCCAAGCAGTCAAACCTGTCTGGATTGTTGGGAACCTCAAAGCCATAGATGCCAGACCTCTCTGAGTTGTCAGGAATCCACCGCATTTCAGGTCTCACACAGCTGGTCAGATCATCAGACAGGACGTGTCCTGGTTTGGCAGTGTTGGGGTCCAGAATGACAGGAGTGTAGGAGACAATGTCCTTCATCTTGTCCCAGACTCCGAAGGTCAGGTTGCCCAGGTGTTTGGCCACGTCTATCAGTGCCCCCGAGAGACGTTGCTCCCAGCGCTGGTGGTCCTGCGGTGTAGACTGGATTCTTTCCATTGTGTCCTTGTAGTTCTGTAGGAATGGGCTGTGTTCAGCTCTCAGCTCCTCCTCTATGGCTGTGATTGTTCCTGAAAGGATTGATATATCTCATCTACAATCATGTTCTTTATGGACTCACACTTCTGCTCCTCTTCCTCTCTCAGGTCAGTGATTCTAGCCTCCTCTTCCTCTTGTAGAAACTGATGGAGCTTTTTAAATTGTTCTTTAACCTTACTCTCGGTGTACTGGGCCTGGGGCTTAATGTATACTACTGTCTGTGCATATTTACCGCTAACATCATTAAGTACCTTCAGTGTCTCCTGTAAAGGCTTCAGTGATGCCTGGACTCTCCACTTATGGTCCAGTGCAGCTTCATCGATGGGTGTGACTTCCCAACTGTAGTCGCCCCAGTCGTGGTTGTGCTTTCCTGAATGAAGACACACACCACACACTAGCAGTTCACATTTCGCACAGAAGAACTTGAGTTTCTTCTCGTGCAAACTGCAGAGAACCTCAGACCCTGGTGAAGTTCTCTGGCGTTTTGAAGCTCTCTGATCTCTGTCCTGTTTGAAGGCCTCACACAAGTTCTTCAGAGCCAGGTTACAGGGTGGATGATCCATTGAAGAGATTTTCTTACAATCTGGACATTCCTTTATTTGCTTCTCTCTCCACCATGTGTGCAGACAGGCTTCACAGAAGCTGTGGCTGCATAACAGGACAACAGGATCTGTAAAGATGTCACGACACACATAACAGGAAAAATCCTCCTCTGAAAGAGACGTCTGTGAAGCCATTACGTCTCTCAGTGAAGCTACAATTACTCTGATATACTCTGCTGTCTGCTCCAGATGCAATGCTCCCTGAAGTTGATTTCACAGTGAATCCTGGTTCTTGTTAAAGTCCATTCATCTGATATAGCAGCAGCAGTCCCAGTCCCTCACTGGAAGTTGTGTGTTTTGGTCTGAAGTTCTGAACTGAACTCAACTGTAGAGGTGAATCTCAGATGAGTCTGGTAAGGGGTGGTAGCCTGGTAAAGCCCCTCCCTCCAGAAAATCTCATTACCATTTGAATGACAAATGAGATTTCCGGAGGGAGGGTTTACCAGGCTAAAGGGGTGGAGCTTTGACATGCAAATCACACACACACACACACACACACACACACACACACACACACACACACACACACACACACACACACACACACACACACACACACACACACACAATTCAATTCAATTCAAAGGGCTTTATTGGCATGAGAAAACATACGTTTACATTGCCAAAGCAGAAAGCACAATACAACAATACAGAAATACAATCAAAACAAAAAATATGTACATTTGAAAGTCAGAATCTTCAATAGATCAATTTCTATGTACCAAGATCACTGGGTGCAGGTATAGTGCAGGAATATACACAATGATTAGTCTTTAGGGTGGTTGTGTTCCGTTTGATATCCTTCTCCTATCACAGCAACTCACGAATCTTGCTGCTGTGTTTGCACATTGTTGTACTTCGCCTAGCAGATATGGGAGTTTTTTGTCATTGGTCATGTTTTCAAAATCTCCGTGTGTGGTTGTAATCTGTGGGAAGTATGTGTCTCTGATGTCTTGGTACAATGGACAGACGGTTAGGAAGTGTAGCTCGGTTTCCACTTCATTTTGTGTGCAGTGGGTGCATAGTCTGTCTTCTCTCGGGATACAGGTCTGCCTGTGACGACCTTTCTCGATCGCAAGACTGTGCTCACTGAGTCTGTACCTGGTTAAGATTTTTCTTTGGGTCGGTCACGGTGCTCAGGTATTCTGCCACTGCGTATTCTCTGTTTAGGGCCAGATAGCATTCTAGTTTACTCTGCTTTTGTGTTGCTTCTTTCCAGTGTGTCAGGTAGTTTTCCTTTTGCTGTTTTATAATTTGGTTTAGTCCAATGGGTTTTCTATCACGTGGCTCTGTTTGTGTTTGTGCCCGGAGTTCCAGGGCCAGCTGGCTGAGGGGGCATCTCTCTAGAGTTTCACTGTGTGTGAGTGCCTTGTTATGGAGTGTACACACACACACACACACACACACACACACACACACACACACACACACACACACACACACACACACACACACACACACACACACACACACACACACACACACACACACACACACACACACACACGCGCACACACACACACGCAGCATAAGCAAGTGAAATTGGAAGTTATGAAACAAAAACATGAGGAGACAAACTTGGGGCTGAAACACTGAATTGAAGTTGATACATTATCTTTGTGGTATTCTCTCTCCTGATTGGATCAAATCGGTCTCACAACCAGCAAATGTATTGCATTTTCTATTTACTAAAGAGCTGCAGAGACAGGGAGACCCCTGCTGCTGAAATAAACAAGAGCTTTGACCTTTCAAAGTTTAGATGTTTTCTTCTTCTTTTTTTTTACCACAAAATTACACTTTCTTTTAATGACTTTCAGCAGTAGGCGTAAGTTGAATTCAGCCAGCTGGGTATATAAGAAAAGAAATGTAATGGTTCTCAAGCGTTTGTCAATATTAATCAATAAATAATCTACAAGCTAAATAATCTACAAACTCACAACGTGTCGCGATGTGAGCTTGTAGATCTGCTATTTTCAAATAGCCTAGGTATAAAATAGGGCTAAAGTGGTTGATGTATGTTTTATAATGTAATAATTTACTAATAATCTACAAAGTAACTAATAACTAAAGTTTTCAAATAATTGTAGTGGAGTAAAAGTACAATATTTGCCTCTGAGATGTAGTGGTGTAGAAGTAAAAGCCTTGTAAATTGGAAATACTCCAGTAAAGTAAAAAATACTTCAAAATTGTACTTAAGTACAGTACTTGAGTACATGTACTTAGTTACTTTACACCACTGGGCACATAATTATTCTGCCTGTGAAGTGGGACAGCACTCAGTGCGCCCCTGTGACGTCAATGCACTTCAAATCCACACTTCGCAGGGCCCAACCCCCGAATTGAGACACAGAAAATGTTCCATTGTGTTGAAGTCAACAAGATGGTTCTTCACACCAACACCACAATGAGACAATAGGACTCCCTGCTGGGACAATAGATATAGAGCTGGAAGTAAAGCAATCATTTTGGTTCCAAAGGTTCAGAAGCACTGCTTTAATGTGTTATCCTCAGGAAATACACGGTTCTATGTAGTTTACAGGTTGTCTCTACTGGTTCTTTAGTTTAGTTTAGTTTAGTTTAGTTGGGGAAATAATATAAAAGAATACAGGGGATGACCAGGTTCTTTGTATGACAGTGGTGCTAGCACCTCAACCAGCCCAACGATCCACTGAAGAACCACAATTTATTTGTGTGTAGCCTGATGTAGGGGCCCAAAAATTGTGAAATTAATAGAACATACAAGCGCACAATTGTAAACTTGTACATCTGCTTCTTTCTTTCCTTTTTTTCTACTGTAGAAGCTGAAGGTAAATAACAGTTGAGCACCTGTACCTTTTACAACATGTCTGTTAACATTCTGTTAAGACAGGGGTCTTCAACGTTTTCAGGCCAAGAACCCCCTAGCTGAGAGAGATGAAGCAGGGACCCCCTCTATATTGTATAAAATTGTGTTTCAGACTTTTGCTGCTCTTTTTTCCCTATACACCTATAACTCTTTGCCAAAAATAGACGATCTACAGTGAGCTTGTAGATCTGCTATTTTTGGCTAAAGTTCTCCTAAGAAAAGGGATGCTAGGTTCAAGTGGTTAATGTAAAAAAAAAACATAGATTTGGCAGACCTTCTGTATTAACTCTGAGGACCCCCTAGGGGTCCCGGACCCCCTGTTGAAGACCCCTGTGTTAAGATGTCCAGTTGGCTGGGTCCAACCTACACACCTACTTCTGATAATCATTAAAGGTGGCATTAGTAATATTTTGTGGTTTTGGAAAAAACATTTGTTGTTGAAAGGTCAAATCTCTTGTTTGTTCACTAACAGGGTTCTCTCCAGCTCTTAAGCAAAGTGAAAATACATTTTCAGGTCAGGATTGATCCAATCAGGAGCGAGTTGGTACCTTGGTATCCACACACACATGCTAGATTGTGTGTGTGTGTGTGTGTGTGTGTGTGTGTGTGTGTGTGTGTGTGTGTGTGTGTGTGTGTGTGTGTGTGTGTGTGTGTGTGTGTGTGTGTGTGTGTGTGTGTGTTTTATTTTTTCACTTGTCAGAATTAGATACATTTTCATGAGAGAAAATAAATAAATAATATAAACCCTTGATATTTTTATGTGGGGATCAATACCCAAACAGAAAAGACAAATAAATACAATGACACAGCCCTAATTAGTATGTGTGTGTGTGTGTGTGTGTGTGTGTGTGTGTGTGTGTGTGTGTGTGTGTGTGTGTGTGTGTGTGTGTGTGTGTGTGTGAGTGAGTGTGAGTGTGAGTGTGTGTGTGTGTGTGTGTGTGTGTGTGTGTGAGAGAGAGATTTGCATGTCAAAGCTCCACCCCTTACCAGACTCATCTGAGACAATAAAAGCTTCACCTTCAGTTCAGACTCAGACCAAACACACAACTTCCAGTGAGGGAGGACAGACTGTCTTTCCGCAGCTACAGGACAGGAGGGAAAGGAATACTGACCCAGACTGCTGCTGATTTCCTGTCTTGATCAGAGTGATTGCAGCTTCTCTGAGAGACATGATGGCTTCGCAGTTGTCTCTTTCAGAAGAGGATTTTTCCTGTCCTGTGTGCCGTGACATCTTCAGAGATCCTGTTGTCCTGTTGTGCAGCCACAGCTTCTGTGAATCCTGTCTGCACACATGGTGGAGAGAGAAGCAAATACAGGAATGTCCAGTTTGTAAGAGGATATCTTCAATGGATCATCCACCCTGTAACCTGGCTCTGAAGAACTTGTGTGAGGCCTTCAAACAGCAGATACATGATCAGAGAGCTTCAAAACGCCGGAGAACTTCATCAGAGTCTGAGGATCTCTGCAATCAGCATGCTGAGAAACTCAAGTTCTTCTGCATGGAATGTCAGCAGCCAGTGTGTGTTGTGTGTCTTCATTCAGAAAAACACAACAACCACACTTTCAGCCCCATTGATGAAGCTGCACTGAACCACAAGAAGGAAGTCAAGGAATCACTGAATCACTTGCAGAAGACACTGAAGGCAATTAAGGATGATAGCAGTAAATATAGGCAAACAGTAGCATACATTAAGCGCCAGGCCCGGTACACAGAAAGTAAGATTAAAGAACAATTTAAAAAGCTCCATCAGTTTCTACAAGAGGAAGAAGAGGATAGAATCACTGCACTGAGAGAGGAAGAGAAGCAGAAGAGTGAGTCCATGAAGTGGTTGAATTTCGATCTGAGATATGACATATCAGTCCTTTCAGAAGAAATCGCAGCCATAGAGCTCGAGCTGAGAGCTGAACACAGATCATTCCTACAGAACTACAAGACAACAATGGAAAGAATAGAGTCAGCATCGCACCTCCAGCTGTGGGCGCCCCACTCAAGAGCACTGATAGACGTGGCCAAACACCTGGGCAACCTGACCTTCGGAGTCTGGGACAAGATGAAGGACATTGTCGCCTACACTCCTGTCATTCTGGACCCCAACACTGCCAAACCAGGACACGTCCTGTCTGATGATCTGACCAGTCTGAGAGCTGACAACTCAGAGAGGTCTGGCATCTATGGCTTTGAGGTTCCCGACAATCCAGAAAGGTTTGACTCCTTGGACATTGTCCTGGGTTCAGAGGGCTTTAACTCAGGGACTCACAGCTGGGATGTTGAGGTTGGAGACAGTAAATACTGGTCACTGGGTGTGTTAGCAGAGTCTTTTCAGAGGAAGGGAATTGGAGGGGGTCCATTCTGGAGAATAAGCACAGGTTCAAACTCGATGGCCTCCTCACCAGGGTCAAAAACTAATCTCTTATGGAAGCAGATTCCTCGTAGGATCAGAGTCCAGCTGGACTGGAACAGAGGAAAACTGTCATTCTCTGATCCTGATACTAACACACACATACACACCTTCACACACACTTTCACTGAGACTCTCTTTCCATTCATTAGCGCTACTTCTACTATGAAGATGTTACCAGGGAAGGTCAATGTCAGAAACATTGATGCTGATGATCATGATGACGATGACTAGATAATATGAAAATGATATGAAGCAATCATTGTTTTATGGTGAGGTTGTGGATTTTCATGATTCCAGCCTAGTTTTATTGTAGTGTGGCATGTATCACTTGACTAAAACGGTTGTGTAGTTATCTTGTATTTGAACAAAATATGAATTCATGCATAGTGACTTCTGATAATCATTTTCAACATTTTGAGGCTTTATTTTTTGTAGCGCATCAAAATGATGAGAGCATAAAGCCTGTATTTTATAGCTCTATTGTAAAGACACCCAATTAAGTCTAATGGTCTCCTAAGATAGAATCACTGTTACCATTTTGCATGAATCTCAAAATGTTTTCTTGAGCCATTTAATCTATTAACTTTTGAATTATCTTGTCATGTTACAAAACTGTATGGAATGATACATTAAAATAAACGTCTAAAAAAAAGAAACGTCTAAATCTTGTGTGGTTTGAGTTCAGTATTTCAGTTCTGTTTCTGTTAAAGCACACTATTTGTTTTTAACTCATGCAGTCAGTCTCCAAATTGTGACTCTATAGAAAGCTTATATGAAGCTGTGGCTTCATAGCATGGTAGTGGGTTTTCTCGATTCTAGGCTAGTCTTATTGCAGAGAGTGTTAATTGAGAGTGTCAATCTTTCACTAAAACTGGTGTGTAGCTATTTTGTATTTGAAAAAATATATATACAATTTATATTAAGTATAAGTAGAAGCATCATCACCATCTTGCATGAGTCTCAACAGGTTTTACTGAACCATTTCATCTATTAACTTTTTTCAAAAATAATTAAGCTATAATGATTGATAAATAAATAAATCATAGATCTGTAAAGAAAACTGCATGAATGATTTGTTTCATCCAAATAAACTTCTGCCACACATCTCTCATGTCATTTGAGTTCAGTTCTGTTGTAACCAACATTATGGTTCAAATCAGAGGCAGCGGTTTAGAAAATGTGTATTTAGCAGAACATTTTTTGTTTAATATTGAAGTTTGCTTTTTACCTCATCCAGTCAGTCTCCAAATGAACAAGAATCACCGTTTCTTTTGCCAGTGGCGGACCACTGGCGGCCAGTGATGGACCAGAGAATGAAAAAGAGAGTGAAAACGACATGCATACAAACTATAGAGAGAAGTGGTTTGCCAGCCTTTTGTTTGTATGGCCCTGTATTCACAGTTCACACAGTGTTTGTGTGAATGCAAATCATTCTCACAAAAAACATGACTTTGCTTCAAATGGTAAGGAAGGTCATTAACAAATGAAATGTCTGGGTGGGGGTGTATTGGGGGTCTTTAAGTGTTGGTAGTAATTATCTCCACAACAAGCTGCAATGTGTATTTTTATTTAGTTTTTTGACAGAGGGCTGTTTTTCTGCTCAGTCTTCTTAACCCTGACAAATAATAATAATACAACAATACAAAAATAACATGAACCAAGACCACCAAACCAATTTCAATGTGAGATCCTTAGTTTCACATCACTCGATCATACATTCAGTTTCAATTCAATTGGGTTTTATTGGGATGAGAAAACATTGCCAAAGCAAATATGAAACAACAAGTGAATGAAAACTAAGTATGCACAATCAGTATGGCCAGATAATTAATGTAATTGTACAACAATTTTGCCCTCTGTACGTTGAATAATGCCAAAAATGCCCAAATGTGCGATCATTTTGCCATATCACAAAAAGGTGCTGCAGGGTTACTAAATTCCCAGGCTGCTGATTCAGGATCCGGTTTGGCTTTTAAATAAGTCAGTAAATCTGACACAGATCTGTACTGGGAGGCATTAAAAACAATGGTTGCATCTTACCAGTAGCCTACCAGGCTTTTATTTGAGTAAGGTCCAGGAGGTTGCCTGCTTGTGTTTTTCTCTCATAGACGTGTCAAACAAGGTTATTTCTTACCATAAATACGTTATTTTTGTGAAATTACATATTTACACCTGTGATGTATTCTTTTTGGCTGTGTACGATAGTTTGCTTTACAATACTATAAATTGAAGCCTCCATGAGTATATTTTCACCGACATTTCCTATCTGCCAACACTGTGCATAATTAAAAGGGAATAAAGAGATGTGTAAACAGAGCATTGTCACATTGCAACTTAGAAAAACTAGCTTTTAAAACCATAAGAATAGTGCAATTGCTGTTAGAAGTAGTTATAAGTAAGCTTTTGAAACAAATAGCAATTTCGTATATCAATATTGGTATTGGTATAAACCTTTGAGACAAATGGAAGCAACTTTTTCAAATGTATATAAAATAATTAATAGCTAAATTTAAAGGCACTCTTTTTTATTTGAATAATGATGAGTGGGTATCATCCTAATTCTGCAGTCTGGATTTGGTATATTTGGTGTTTATCCCATTGGTGGAAAGATTCCAGTTCACAGCTCAGGACCAACGGCGAGTCTCAGGAACACTGATAGACGTGGCCAAACACGTGGGCAACCTGACCTTCAGAGTGTGGGCCAGATGAAGGACATCGTCTCCTACAGTGCTGTTATTCTGGACCCCAACACTGCGGCAGTGCCGGGCTTCCTGTCAGACGATCTGACGGCTGTGAACGAGTCATCTGATTGGCTATTCATGCAGATTCCTGAGAACCCAGAGAGGATGAGCGAGTTTGACTCGGTACTGGGTTCTGAGGGCTTTAACTCAGGGTATCACAGCTGGGATGTTGATGTTGGAGAAGATGGAGACTGGGGCTGGGCACTGGGTGTGTTAGAGTCTTTTCAGGGGCAGAGACGGGGAGACGGTACATTTTGGGGAATATGCTCAGGGCTACGTTCATACTTATTGGCCAGATACACACAGGGGTCAACCACTGATCTCAGATGGAAGCATATTCCCCGGACGATCAGAGTCCAGCTGGACTGTAACATGGGAAAGCTGTCATTCTCTGATCTTGATACTAACACATACATAGACACTTACACACACAATTTCACTGAGACACTCTTTCCATTAATTTACGTTGAATATACTCTGAGGATGTTACCAGGGAAGGCCCATGTAACTCTGGAAAAGTGATGTTTATTTTGCATGTCATAGCTCCACCCCTTACCAGACTCATCTGAGACAATAAAAGATTCCAGTGAGGGAGGACAGACTGTCTTTCCACAGCTACAGGACAGGAGGGAATACTGACCCAGACTGCTGCTGATTTCCTGTCTTGATCAGAGTAATTGTAGCTTCTCTGAGAGACGTAATGGCTTCACAAACGTCTCTTTCAGAAGAGGATTTTTCCTGTCCTGTGTGCCGTGACATCTTTAAAGATCCTGTTGTCCTGTTATGCAGCCACAGTTTCTGTGAAGCCTGTCTGCACACATGGTGGAGAGAGAAGCAAGTAAAGGAATGTCCAGTTTGTAAGAGGATATCTTCAATGGATCATCCACCCTGTAACCTGGCTCTGAAGAACTTGTGTGAGGCCTTCAAACAGCAGATACATGATCAGAGAGCTTCAAAACGCCGGAGAACTTCATCAGAGTCTGGGTATCTCTGCAATCTGCACGCTGAGAAACTTGAGCTCTTCTGTATGGAATGTCAGCAGCCAGTGTGTGTTGTGTGTCTTGATTCAAACAAACACACAAACCACACTTTAAGCCCCATTGATGAAGCTGCACTGAACCACAAGAAGGAAGTCCAGGAATCACTGAAGTCTTTACAGGAGACACTGAAGGCAATTAAGGATGATAGCAGTAAACATGCATACAAAGCATACATCAAGCTCCAGGCCCGGTACACAGAGAGTAAGATTAAAGAACAATTTAAAAAGCTCCATCAGTTTCTACAAGAGGAAGAAGAGGCTAGAATCACTGCACTGAGAGAGGAAAAGGAGTGGAAGAGTGAATCCCTGAAGTGTTACATTAACTATGACATTGACTATGACATCCATGTCCTTTCAGAACAAATCGCAGCCATAGAGATTGAGCTGAGAGCTGAACACAGATCATTCCTACAGAACTACAAGACAACAATGGAAAGAATAGATTACGTATCGGACCTCCACCTGCGCAAGCCCAGCTCAGGAGCACTGATAGACGTGGCCAAACACCTGGGCAACCTGACCTTCGGAATCTGGGACAAGATGAAGGACATTGTCTCCTACACTCCTGTCATTCTGGACCCCAACACTGCCAAACCAGGACTCGTCCTGTCTGATGATCTGACCAGTGTGAGCATTGAAATGCGGTGGCTTCCTGACAACTCAGAGAGGTCTGGCATCTATGGCTTTGAGGTTCCCGACAATCCAGAAAGGTTTGATTGCTTGGACATGGGTTCTGAGGGCTTTAACTCAGGGACTCACAGCTGGGATGTTGAGGTTGGAGACAGTAAATAGTGGTCACTGGGTGTGTTAGCAGAGTCTTTTCAGAGGAAGGGAATTGGAGGGGGTCCATTCTGGAGAATAAACTCTGGTGCATACTCGATGGCCTCCTCACCAGGGTCAAAAACGAATCTCTTATGGAAGCAGATTCCTCGTAGGATCAGAGTCCAGCTGGACTGGAACAGAGGAAAACTGTCATTCTCTGATCCTGATACTAACACACACATACACACCTTCACACATACTTTCACTGAGACTCTCTTTCCATTCATCAGCACTACTTCTACTATGAAGATGTTACCAGGGAAGGTCAAAGTCAGAAACATTGATGCTGATCATGATGATGATGATGACTAGACAATGAAAAAATTATATGAAGCCATCAAGTTTCATTGTAGTGTGGCATGTAACATTTGACTAAAACGGGTGTGTAGTTATTTTGTATTTGAAAAAAAATTGAATTCATGCACAGTGACTTCTGATAATCATTTTCAACATTTTGAGGCTTTATTTTTTGTAGCGCATCAAAATGATGAGAGCATAAAGCCTGTATTGTATGGGCTCTATTGTAAAGACACCCAATTAAGTCTAATGGTCTCCTAAGATAGAATCACTGTTACCATTTTGCATGAATCTCAAAATGTTTTCTTGAGCCATTTAATCTATTAACTTTTGAATTATCTTGCCATGTTACAAAACTGTATGGAATGATACATGTTTAATTAAAATAAACGTCTAAATCTTGTGTGATTTGGGTTCAGTATTTCATTTCTGTTTCTGTTAAAGCACACTATTTTTTTTAACTCATGCAGTCAGTCTCCAAATTGTGACTCTATAGAAAGCTTATATGAAGCTGTGGCTTCATAGCATGGTAGTGGGTTTTCTGGATTCTAGGCTAGTCTTATAGCAGAGAGTGTTAATTGGCAAACAATCTTTCACTAAAACTGGTGTGTAGCTATTTTGTATTTGAAAGTATTCAGTCTTAACAGGTTTTACTGAACCATTTAATCTATTAACTAATGAAATATCCTGTCATGCAACAAAATATTTAAGCAATATTATGATTGATTGATTTTTTTCTGAGTTCTAAATAAATCATAGATCTGTAAAGAAAACGGCATGAATGATTTGTTTCATCCAAATAAACGTCTGCCACACATCTCTCATGTCATTTGAGTTCAGTTCTGTTGTAACCAACATTATGGTTTAAAATAGTTCCAATAAATCAGAGGCAGTGGTTAGTAGAAAATGTGTATTTAGATAAAGCAGAACATTATTTAGTTTAGTTTAATATTGATGCTTTTTAAAAACTCATCCAGTCAGTCTCCAACAAATGAACAAAAAACACCTTTTTTGCCAGTGTGGCAGTGATGGACCAGAGAGTGAAAAAGAGAGTGAACAGCATGCAGACAAACTATAGAGAGAAGTGGTTTGCCAGCCTTTTGTTTGTATGGCCCTGTATGCACAGTTCACACAGTGTTAGTGTGAATGCAAATCATTCTCACAAATGACTTTGCTTCAAATGGTAAGGAACGTCATTAACAAATGAAATGTCTGGGTGGGGGTGTATTGGGGGTCTTTAAGTGTTGTTAATTATCTCCACAACAAGCTGCAATGTGTATTTTTATTTTGTTTATTGACAGAGGGCTGTTTTTCTGCTCAGTCTTCTTAATTCTGACAAATAATAATGACAGCAAACTCTAAAATAACATGAACCAAGACCACCAAACCAATTTCAATGTGAGATCCTTAGTTTCACATCACTCACTCACTCATACATTCAGTTTTAATTCAATTGGGCTTTATTGGGATGAGAAACATTGCCAAAGCAAATATTAAACAAGTGAATCAAAACTAAGTATGCAGGCTACTATCAGTATTGCCAGATGTACAATAGGCCTAATTAGTGTATTTGTACGGCAATTCTGCCCTCCAGGAGTATATTTTAACTGACATTTCCTATCTGCCAACACTGTGCACAATTAAAAGGGAATAAAGACATGTGTAAAGACATGTGTAAACAGAGTGTAAACAGAGCATTGTCACATTGCAACTTAGAAAAACTACTTTCAAAACCATAAGCATAGTGCAATTGCTGTTATAAGTAGTTATAAGTAAGGATAACTTGTTATGAAGCTTTTGAAACAAATAGCAATATTGGTATAGCAATATTGGTATTGGTATAAACCTTTGAGACAAATGGCAGCAACTTTTTCAAATGTGTTTAAAATAATTAATAGCTAAATTTAAACACACTCTTTTTTATTTGAATAATGATGAGTGGGTATCATCCTAATTCTTCTCTGCATGTATTATTTGGTGTTGTCTGTTGGATGCAGAGAATGGATTTAAAGAGTTCTGCTGAGTCTGGATTTGGTACATTTGGTGTTTATCCCATTGGTGGAAAGATTCCAGTTCACAGCTCAGGACCAACTGCGAGTCTCAGGAACACTGATAGACATGGCCAAACACCTGGGCAACCTGACCTTCAGAGTGTGGGCCAAGATGAAGGACATCGTCTCCTACAGTGCTGTTATTCTGGACCCCAACACTGCGGCAGTGCCGGGCTTCCTGTCAGATGATCTGACGGCTGTGAACGAGTCGTCTGATTGGCCATTCATGCAGATTCCTGAGAACCCAGAGAGGATGAGCGAGTTTGACTCAGTACTGCGTTCTGAGGGCTTTAACTCAGGGTATCACAGCTGGGATGTTGATGTTGGAGAAGATGGAGACTGGGGCTGGGCACTGGGTGTGTTAGAGTCTTTTCAAGGGCAGAGACGTGGAGACGGTACATTTTGGGGAATATGCTCAGGGCTAGGTTCATACTTATTGGCCAGATACACACAGGGGTCAACCACTGCTCTCAGATGGAAGCATATTCCCCGAACGATCAGAGTCCAGCTGGACTGGAACAGAGGAAAGCTGTCATTCTCTGATCTTGATACTAACACATACATACACACTTACACACACACTTTCACTGAGACACTCTTTCCATTAATTTACGCTGAAAATACTCTGAGGATGTTACCAGGGAAGGCCCATGTAACTCTGGAAAAGTGATGTTTATGATGATCATGATGAAGCCATCTTTGTTTTATAGCATGGTAGTTGGTTTTCACAATTCTAGCCAAGTCGTATAGTAGAGTTTGTTGGCATACAATCTTTGACAAAAACTGGTGTCTAGCTATTTTGTATTTGAGAAAGTAATTCCAAAAATAATGAAAAACATTCAATTTCAAAATTTTGAGTGATTTTTTTGTTTTTAGAGCATCAAATGATGAGAGCATAAAAGGAACATTAGCATGTATTTTGTAAAGATGCCCAATTAAGTCTAATTGGTCATCTACTCTAATTCTACACAGCTGCTTCATAAAGTATAGAATCGCTGTGTGTGGGTGTGTGTGTGTGTGTGTGTGTGTGTGTGTGTGTGTGTGTGTGTGTGGGTGGGTGGGTGGGTGGGTGTGTGTGTGTGTGTGTGTGTGTGTGTGTGTGTGTGTGTGTGTGTGTGCGTGCGTGCGTGTGCGTGTGCGTGTGTGAGAGAGATTTGCATGTCAAAGCTCCACCCCTTACCAGACTCATCTGAGACAATAAAAGATTCACCTTCAGTTCAGACTCAGACCAAACACACAACTTCCAGTGAGGGAGGACAGACTGTCTTTCCACAGCTACAGGACAGGAGGGAATACTGACCCAGACTGCTGCTGATTTCCTGTCTTGATCAGAGTAATTGTAGCTTCTCTGAGAGACGTAATGGCTTCACAAACGTCTCTTTCAGAAGAGGATTTTTCCTGTCCTGTGTGCCGTGACATCTTCAGAGATCCTGTTGTCCTGTTATGCAGCCACAGCTTCTGTGAAGCCTGTCTGCACACATGGTGGAGAGAGAAGCAAATAAAGGAATGTCCAGTTTGTAAGAGGATATCTTCAATGGATCATCCACCCTGTAACCTGGCTCTGAAGAACTTGTGTGAGGCCTTCAAACAGGAGATACATGATCAGAGAGCTTCAAAACGCCAGAGAACTTCATCAGAGTCTGGGGATCTTTGCAATCTGCACGCTGAGAAACTTGAGCTCTTCTGTATGGAATGTCAGCAGCCAGTGTGTGTTGTGTGTCTTGATTCAAACAAACACACAAACCACACTTTCAGCCCCATTGATGAAGCTGCACTGAACCACAAGAAGGAAGTCCAGGAATCACTGAAGTCTTTACAGGAGACACTGAAGGCAATGAAGGATGATAGCAGTAAACATGCATACATAGCATACATTAAGCGCCAGGCCCGGTACACAGAGAGTAAGATTAAAGAACAATTTAAAAAGCTCCATCAGTTTCTACAAGAGGAAGAAGAGGCTAGAATCACTGCACTGAGAGAGGAAGAGGAGTGGAAGAGTGAATCCCTGAAGTGTTACATTAACTATGACATTGACTATGACATTTCAGTCCTTTCAGAAGAAATCGCAGCCATAGAGCATGAGCTGAGAGCTGAACACAGATCATTCCTACAGAACTACAAGGACACAATGGAAAGAATAGATTGCGTATCGGACCTCGACCCGCGCAAGCCCAGCTCAGGAGCACTGATAGACGTGGCCAAACACCTGGGCAACCTGACCTTCGGAGTCTGGGATAAGATGAAGGACATTGTCTCCTACACTCCTGTCATTCTGGACCCCAACACTGCCAAACCAGGACACGTCCTGTCTGATGATCTGACCAGTGTGAGCATTGAAATGCAGTGGCTTCCAGACAACTCAGAGAGGTCTGGCATCTATGGCTTTGAGGTTCCTGACAATCCAGAAAGGTTTGACTGCTTGGACATTGTCCTGGGTTCTGAGGGCTTTAACTCAGGGACTCACAGCTGGGATGTTGATGTGGGAGACAGTAAATACTGGTCACTGGGTGTGTTAGCAGAGTCTTTTCAGAGGAAGGGAATTGGAGGGGGTCCATTCTGGAGAATAAACTCTGGTGCATACTCAATGGCCTCCTCACCAGGGTCAAAAACTAATCTCTTATGGAAGCAGATTCCTCGTAGGATCAGAGTCCAGCTGGACTGGAACAGAGGAAAACTGTCATTCTCTGATCCTGATACTAACACACACATACACACCTTCACACACACTTTCACTGAGACTCTCTTTCCATTCATCAGCACTACTTCTACTATGAAGATGTTACCAGGGAAGGTCAATGTCACAAACATTGATGCTGATCATGATGATGATGATGACTAGTGTAGTTATTTTGTATTTGAACACAATTTAAATTCATGCACAGTGATTTCTGATAATCATTTTCAACAATTTAAGTGTTTATTTTTTGTAATGCATCAAAATGATGAGAGCATAATGGAAGATTAGCCTGTATTTTATGGGCTCTATTGTAAAGACACCCAATTAAGTCTAATGGTCTCCTAAGATAGAATCACTGTATACCATTTTGCATGAATTTCATGTTTTCTTAAACCATTTAATTAACTTTTGAATTATCTTGTCATGTTACAAAACTGTAAGGAATGATTATGATTTATTCAAATAAACGTCTATCTTGTGTGATTTGAGTTCAGTTCTGTTTTTGTTAAAGCACACTATTTGTTTTTAACTTTGTTTTAATGCAGTCTGTCACCAAATGGTGACTATATACTAGAGAAAGCTTATATTATATGAAGCCATAGCTTCATAGCATGGTAGTGGGTTTTCTCGATTCTAGGCTAGTCATATTGCTGAGTGTGTTAATTGGCATACAATCTTTCACTAAAACTGGTGTGTAGCTATTTTGTATTTGAAAAATATATATAAAAAATATATTAAGTATAAGTAGAATCACTGTACCATTTTGGATCTTGAGTCTTGAGTCTCAACAGGTTTTACTGAACCATTTCATTAACTAAAGAAATATCCTGTCATGCAACAAAATAATTAAGCAAGCAAACGTCTGCCACACATCTCTCATGTAATTTGAGTTCAGTCGTTCAGTTCTGTTGTAACCAACATTATGGTTTAAAATAGTTAAAATAGTCAGTGATTGGTAGAAAAGGTGTATTTAGAGGAAGCAGAACACGTTTTATTTTTTTACTCATCCAAATGAACAAAAATCTATTTTTTGCCAGTGGCAGTGATGGACCAGAGAGTGAAAAAGAGAGTGAACAGCATACAGACAAACCATAGAGAGAAGTGTTTTTTCAGCCCTTTGTTTGTATGGCCCTGTATTCACAGTTCACACAGTGTTTGTGTGAATGCAAATCATTCTCACAAACAACATGAATTTGCTTCAAATGGTAAGGAAGGCCATTAACAAATGAAATGTCTGGGTGGGGGTGTATTGGGGGTCTTTAAGTGTTGGTAATTATCTCCACAACAAGCTGCCTGCAATGTGTATTTTGATGTTGTATTTTGACAGAGGGCTGTTTTACTGCTCAGTCTTAAGACCTCTACACACTGCCCGACATTTGAAATGGTCGGCGAGTGAACAGATCGTTAAGCATTTCACGAGTTTCTCTCTTGAAATCGGGCTAAATATATCGTTGTGATTCTCGCATGATTGATTGCTCGGCGACAGGGGTTCACTGATTGCAAGATATTTAACCATGATGTGATCCCGACCCAATACATACATTTGTTTTTATTCCAAACGTCTCACGAAAACGTGAAAGGCTCCCGTGATATATGCGCGAGACCGACCGAGACAGGACGCTATAGATTGTCATTGACATTAAATAATTCTCAATTTCTCTGTATTTCTCTCTCTCCCTCTCTGAAACAAATGTTTCAAAAGTCAACCAATGTCGCCGTGTCCGCTTATTATAAGCGAGTTTCTTGTAAAAAATATTGGTGGTTGCGTTTCTTTTTAGCTTATTTCCAAAGTGTAGTTGCTTATTTGGCTTTCGGGAACCCCTCGCCGACCGTTCTTTATCGGGGTGTTTCTTCTCGGAGTACCTTACACACTGCGCGATCAACACCTCGCTGAGGAACGCCCGATCTGGACTGAGATCGGTGGTTTTCTCGGCGATCATCCAAAAATATCCCCGAGAGCCATATCGGGTCAAATATCGTACAGTGTACTCACTATTAACCCTGACAACCAATAATAACAAAATCTAAAATAACTTGAACCAAGACCACCAAACCAATTTCAATGTGAGATCATTAGTTTCACATCACTCACTCATACATTCAGTTTCAATTCAATTGGGCTTTATTGGGATGAGAAAACATTTAAGGATTTATCCTTTTTGGCTGTGTATGACAGTTTTCTTTAAAATATGATCAATTTTAATGCTCCAGTAATAAAATTTAACATTTCCTATCTGCCATTACTGTGTACAATTAAAAGGGAATAATGAGATGTGTAAACAGAGCAGCGTCACATTGCAACTTAGAAAAACTAGCTTTCAAACCATAAGAATAGTGCAGTTATAGTATAGTATTTATAGTAGTTATAAGTAAGGACAACTTAGTATGAAGCTTTTGAAACAAATGGCAATATTTCAAGATTCTGCAGTCACTTAATTGGTATAAAACCTTTGAGACAAATAGCAGCAATATTTTCAAATGTATTTAAAATAGTAAATAGCTGCCGTTTCTCAAATAAAGGTTCATATGCACCTGAGATCAACTTGGTGCAGATAGTGCAGGAGTGCACCGTCGATAGTAGACCTTAAGGTGGTTGTATTACAATGGACATCCTTCTCCTGTCATAGCAGCTCACAGCTGCTGTGTTTGCACATTGTTGTACTTTACCCAGCAGATATGGGAGTTTTTTTGGTCATTAGTCATGTTTTCAAACTGTCTTTGGGTGATTTTAATCTGTGGTAAGCATGAATCTCTGATGTCTTGGTATACGGCGGGCAGGTCGGTGGTTAGAATCAGTTTCCAACTCGTTTTGTGTGACAGCTGTCTTCTCTCGTGGGCCGAGTCTGCCCGTGGCGGCCTTTCTCTCATGAGACTCACTGATTATAATAAGGCTTACTAATAGGTTTGGATCAGCAGTGCTCAGGTATTCTGCCGCTATGTGTATTCTCTATATTTTGAAAGGGATGCTGCATTGAATACACAATGGAAACGAGCCCTCTGGGCTTTTGGGTCATCATTTTAACATTATTGTATAACTGTATACCTCTGTACCTTTTGGAGCGGCAATGGTTCAGGGGTAGAGTGGCCGGTAGAGCGGCCGGATGGGAATCGTGAGGTTCCCAGTTCGATCCCAGGCTCCCCCAGAGTTAATGTCGAAGTGTCCTTGAGCAACACGCGGAACCCCTAATTGCTCCCGATGAGCAGGTTGGTGCCTTTCATGGTGTTCTCCGCCGTATGAATGTGTGTACAATCTATGTAAAGCGCTTTGGATAAAAGCGCTATATAAATGCACCATTTATTTAAATGCACCATTTACCTTTTGCAAACTGTTGATAAAGTCGTTTTCTGTTTGTCACTGCTTGTGATTTTGAACGAAGTCCCAGAACTAGACAGGCTGAGGGGGCAACTCTGTAGGCGAGGGCTTTGTTATGGAGCGTATGTGGGTCACTTTCTTTTAGGTGATTATAACATTTAAATGCACTCTTTTTCATTTGAATAATGAGTGGTTCCAAATTATTTTGGATGATAACTCCAAATTCAGGTCAGGATTGATCCAATCAGGAGAGAGAACCCAACAAAGCTCATTTACGTATCATTTTCAGTTTTATAGTGTTCAGTTCCAAGTTTGTTTGGTAATTTTTTTGTTTAATCAATTCCACTTTCACTTGTTTATCATGTATCCAAGTTGGTACCTTGGTATCCACACACATGTGCTAGATTGTGTGATTGTGTGTGTGTGTGTGTGTGTGTGTGTGTGTGTGTGTGTGTGTGTGTGTGTGTGTGTGTGTGTGTGTGTGTGTGTGTGTGTGTGTGTGTGTGTGTGTGTGTGTGTGAGATTTGCATGTCAAAGCTCCACCCCTTACCAGACTCATCTGAGACAATAAAAGATTCACCTTCAGTTCAGACTCAGACCAAACACACAACTTCCAGTGAGGGAGGACAGACTGCCTTTCCACAGCTACAGGACAGGAGGGAATACTGACCCAGACTGCTGCTGATTTCCTGTCTTGATCAGAGTGATTGTAGCTTCTCTGAGAGACATAATGGCTTCACAAACGTCTCTTTCAGAAGAGGATTTTTCCTGTCCTGTGTGCCGTGACATCTTTAGAGATCCTGTTGTCCTGTTATGCAGCCACAGCTTCTGTGAATCCTGTCTGCACACATGGTGGAGAGCGAAGCAAGTAAAGGAATGTCCAGTTTGTAAGAGGATATCTTCAATGGATCATCCACCCTGTAACCTGGCTCTGAAGAACTTGTGTGAGGCCTTCAAACAGCAGATACATGATCAGAGAGCTTCAAAACGCCGGAGAACTTCATCAGAGTATGAGGATCTCTGCAATCTGCACACTGAGAAACTCAAGTTCTTCTGTATGGAATGTCAGCAGCCAGTGTGTGTTGTGTGTCTTCATTCAGAAAAGCACACCAACCACACTTTCAGCCCCATTGATGAAGCTGCACTGAATCACAAGAAGGAAGTCCAGGAATCACTGAATCACTTACAGAAGACACTGAAGGCAATTAAGGATGATAGCAGTAAATATGCACAGACAGTAGCATACATTAAGCTCCAGGCCCAGCACACAGAAAGTAAGATTAAAGAACAATTTAAAAAGCTCCATCAGTTTCTACAAGAGGAAGAAGAGGCTAGAATCTCTGCACTGAGAGAGGAAGAGGAGCAGAAGAGTGAATCCATAAAGTGGTTGATTTTCGATCTGAGATATGACATATCAGTCCTTTCAGAAGAAATCGCAGCCATAGAGCTCGAGCTGAGAGCTGAACACAGATCATTCCTACAGAACTACAAGACAACACTGGAAAGAATAGAGTCCGCATCGCACCTCCAGCTGTGGGCGCCCCACTCAAGAGCACTGATAGCCGTGGCCAAACACCTGGGCAATCTGACCTTCGGAGTCTGGGACAAGATGAAGGACATTGTCTCCTACACTCCTGTCATTCTGGACCCCAACACTGCCAAGCCAGGACACGTCCTGTCTGATGATCTGACCAGTGTGAGAGCTGACAACTCAGAGAGGTCTGGCATCCATGGCTTTGAGGTTCCCGACAATCCAGAAAGGTTTGACTGCTTGGACACTGTCCTGGGTTCTGAGGGCTTTAACTCAGGGGCTCACAGCTGGGATGTTGAGGTTGGAGACAGTAAATACTGGTCACTGGGTGTGTTAGCAGAGTCTTTTCAGAGGAAGGGAATTGGAGGGGGTCCATTCTGGAGAATAAGCACAGGTTCATCCTCGATGGCCTCCTCACCATGGTCAAAAACGAATTTCTTATGGAAGCAGATTCCTCGTAGGATCAGAGTCCAGCTGGACTGGAACAGAGGAAAACTGTCATTATCTGATCCTGATACTAACACACACATACACACCTTCACACACACTTTCACTGAGACTCTCTTTCCATTCATTAGCGCTACTTCTACTATGAAGATGTTACCAGGGAAGGTCAAAGTCAGAAACATTGATGCTGATCATGATGATGATGATGACTAGACAATGAAAAAATTATATGAAGCCATCAAGTTTCATTGTAGTGTGGCATGTAACATTTGACTAAAACGGTAGTGTAGTTATTTTGTATTTGAACAAAATTTTAATTCATGCACAGTGACTTCTGATAATCATTTTCAACATTTTGAGGCTTTATTTTTTGTAGCGCATCAAAATGATGAGAGCATAAAGCCTGTATTTTATGGCCTCTATTGTAAAGACACCAAATTAAGTCTAATGGTCTCCTAAGATAGAATCACTGTTACCATTTTGCATGAATCTCAAAATGTTTTCTTGAGCCATTTAATCTATTAACTTTTGAATTATCTTGCCATGTTACAAAACTGTATGGAATGATACATGTTTAATTAAAATAAACGTCTAAATCTTGTGTGATTTGGGTTCAGTATTTCATTTCTGTTTCAAGCACACTATTTGTTTTTAACTCATGCAGTCCAAATTGTGACTCTATAGAAAGCTTATATGAAGCTGTGGCTTCATAGCATGGTAGTGGGTTTTCTGGATTCTAGGCTAGTCTTATAGCAGAGAGTGTTAATTGGCAAACAATCTTTCACTAAAACTGGTGTGTAGCTATTTTGTATTTGAAAAAAATATGTAAAATGTATACTTAAGTGTAGAATCACTGTACCATTTTGGATCTTGAGTCTTCAGTCTTAACAGGTTTTACTGAACCATTTAATCTATTAACTAATGAAATATCCTGTCATGCAACAAAATAATTAAGCAATATTATGATTGATTGATTTTTTTTCTGAGTTCTAAATAAATCATAGATCTGTAAAGAAAACGGCATGAATGATTTGTTTCATCCAAATAAACGTCTGCCACACATCTCTCATGTCATTTGAGTTCAGTTCTGTTGTAACCAACATTATGGTTTAAAATAGTTTGAATAAATCAGAGGCAGTGGTTAGTAGAAAATGTGTATTTAGATAAAGCAGAACATTATTTAGTTTAGTTTAATATTGATGCTTTTTAAAAACTCATCCAGTCAGTCTCCAACAAATGAACAAAAAACACCTTTTTTGCCAGTGTGGCAGTGATGGACCAGAGAGTGAAAAAGAGAGTGAACAGCATGCAGACAAACTATAGAGAGAAGTGGTTTGCCAGCCTTTTGTTTGTATGGCCCTGTATGCACAGTTCACACAGTGTTAGTGTGAATGCAAATCATTCTCACAAATGACTTTGCTTCAAATGGTAAGGAACGTCATTAACAAATGAAATGTCTGGGCGGGGGTGTATTGGAGGTCTTTAAGTGTTGTTAATTATCTCCACAACAAGCTGCAATGTGTATTTTTATTTTGTTTATTGACAGAGGGCTGTTTTTCTGCTCAGTCTTCTTAATTCTGACAAATAATAATGACAGCAAACTCTAAAATAACATGAACCAAGACCACCAAACCAATTTCAATGTGAGATCCTTAGTTTCACATCACTCACTCACTCACTCATACATTCAGTTTTAATTCAATTGGGCTTTATTGGGATGAGAAACATTGCCAAAGCAAACATGAAACAAGTGAATCAAAACTAAGTATGTAGGCTACTATCAGTATTGCCAGATGTACAATAGGCCTAATTAGTGTATTTGTACGGCAATTCTGCCCTCCAGGAGTATATTTTAACTGACATTTCCTATCTGCCAACACTGTGCACAATTAAAAGGGAATAAAGACATGTGTAAAGACATGTGTAAACAGAGTGTAAACAGAGCATTGTCACATTGCAACTTAGAAAAACTACTTTCAAAACCATAAGAATAGTGCAATTGCTGTTAGAAGTAGTTATAAGTAAGGATAACTTGTTATGAAGCTTTTGAAACAAAAAGCAATATTGGTATAGCAATATTGGTATTGGTATAAACCTTTGAGACAAATGGCAGCAACTTTTTCAAATGTGTTTAAAATAATTAATAGCTAAATTTAAACACACTCTTTTTTTATTTGAATAATGATGAGTGGGTATCATCCTAATTCTTCTCTGCATGTATTATTTGGTGTTGTCTGTTGGATGCAGAGAATGGATTTAAAGAGTTCTGCAGAGTCTGGATTTGGTACATTTGGTGTTTATCCCATTGGTGGAAAGATTCCAGTTCACAGCTCAGGACCAACAGCGAGTCTCAGGAACACTGATAGACATGGCCAAACACCTGGGCAACCTGACCTTCAGAGTGTGGGCCAAGATGAAGGACATCGTCTCCTACAGTGCTGTTATTCTGGACCCCAACACTGCGGCAGTGCCGGGCTTCCTGTCAGATGATCTGACGGCTGTGAACGAAACGTCTGATTGGCCATTCATGCAGATTCCTGAGAACCCAGAGAGGATGAGCGAGTTTGACTCAGTACCGCGTTCTGAGGGCTTTAACTCAGGGTATCACAGCTGGGATGTTGATGTTGGAGAAGATGGAGACTGGGGCTGGGCACTGGGTGTGTTAGAGTCTTTTCAAGGGCAGAGACGTGGAGACGGTACATTTTGGGGAATATGCTCAGGGCTAGGTTCATACTTATTGGCCAGATACACACAGGGGTCAACCACTGCTCTCAGATGGAAGCATATTCCCCGGACGATCAGAGTCCAGCTGGACTGTAACATGGGAAAGCTGTCATTCTCTGATCTTGATACTAACACATACATAGACACTTACACACACTTTCACTGAGACACTCTTTCCATTAATTTACGCTGAAAATACTCTGAGGATGTTACCAGGGAAGGCCCATGTAACTCTGGAAAAGTGATGTTTATGATGATCATGATGAAGCCATCTTTGTTTTATAGCATGGTAGTTGGTTTTCACAATTCTAGCCAAGTCGTATTGTAGAGTGTGTTGGCATACAATCTTTGACAAAAACTGGTGTCTAGCTATTTTGTATTTGAGAAAGTAATTCCAAAAATAATGAAAAACATTCAATTTCAGAATTTTGAGTGATTTTTTTGTTTTTAGTTCATCAAATGATGAGAGCGTAAAAGGAACATTAGCATGTATTTTGTAAAGATGCCCAATTAAGTCTAATTGGTCATCTACTCTAATTCTACACAGCTGCTTCTTAAAGTATAGAATCAGTGGCCCTCATTTATCAACGCAGCGTATAAACCGGCTTATATTTTTCCATATATTCGGCCGTACACCAACGTCCAAGTCACATTTATCAACGAATCCTACACAGCTGATCCGAGCCTACATTTGGTCCCAGGCTTGATAAATGTCACGGCTGAAACCTAGCGTCATTTAAATAACACGCCCTTAAATATTCTCAAAACGCCCCGATTTTACGACATGAAGAAGGACCAGAATACGACCAAAGACATCAAAAGCCAATGAGAAAGAGTTTCCCCCGCCTGCCTCGCCACACACGCACACGCACACGCCCCCTCTCTCTCTCTCTCTCTCTCTCTCTCTCTCTCTCTCTCTCTCTCTCTCTCTCTCTCTCTCACACACACACACACACACACACACACACACACACACACACACGCCCGCCCAGCTGTGTTTTTCATGTATTGTAATACGTACCGTAGCGGTACAATCTTTGTCACGTAGGCTTGTAGTCTACATGAATGACATATTATGATACCAATCACATCGCCATGAATGGAATACGTTTGTATATTAATTTATGTAACCCATACCGAGCAGTGCACAAGCAGTCATGTAGATATTCCCCGTGAGACTCGGACGGGCGACAGTGGTTTCGGTCCGCCACGTTAATAAGAGATTGGAGCGTCGGGTTTATATCCTTAACCCAACCAGGTTGTAGCCTTCAAAACTCTCTATGACATAACTCCATACCATAGGACAAGCTACTGTAAGTTTGTACACCTCACTGTCCATGAAAAGATCGTCGGCAGTCCCGACCGCGGGACTCCCGAGTCCCGACGCAAAAGCGCTTGTATATTTTGAAAATAGCAGATCTACAAGCTCACAACGCGTCGCGATGCGACCCGTTTTTGAGCTTGCAGATCTGCTATTTTAAAATAGCCAATGCAACTGAATGACTGTTAAAGCAGTTTGTTTAAATTACTTTATAAAATGTTATATTTTCACAGGGATTAATTATTAGTGTGTAGATATACATTTAGGAGTGGATTATGTGTCCAGATGCCTGTCAGACAGTCAGACAATGCTGCTCCGCAGGTCTAGAATGGAATAAACGGGCGCAGCCAACGTCAACAACTGGTCTCGACCAGACGTGAGATCTCAGCGTATGGTAGGATGAAGCCCACGTCAGGATATATTGATAAATGCCGAAAGGTGCGGTGATCTCGCCCTACGCCCATTATTTGGGCTGCACCGCGTTGATAAATGAGGGCCACTGTGTGTGTGTGTGTGTGTGTGTGTGTGTGTGTGTGTGCGTTTGCGCGCGTGTGTGTGTGAGAGAGATTTGCATGTCAAAGCTCCACCCCTTACCAGACTCATCTGAGACAATAAAAGATTCACCTTCAGTTCAGACTCAGACCAAACACACAACTTCCAGTGAGGGAGGACAGACTGTCTTTCCACAGCTACAGGACAGGAGGGAATACTGACCCAGACTGCTGATTTCCTGTCTTGATCAGAGTGATTGTAGCTTCTCTGAGAGACGTAATGGCTTCGCAGACGTCTCTTTCAGAAGAGGATTTTTCCTGTCCTGTGTGCCGTGACATCTTCAGAGATCCTGTTGTCCTGTTATGCAGCCACAGCTCCTGTGAAGCCTGTCTGCACACATGGTGGAGAGAGAAGCAAATAAAGGAATGTCCAGTTTGTAAGAGGATATCTTCAATGGATCATCCCTGTAACCTGACTCTGAAGAACTTGTGTGAGGCCTTCAAACAGGAGATACATGATCACAGAGCTTCAAAACACCAGAGAACTTCATCAGAGTCTGGGGATCTTTGCAATCTGCACGCTGAGAAACTTGAGCTCTTCTGTATGGAATGTCAGCAGCCAGTGTGTGTTGTGTGTCTTGATTCAAACAAACACACAAACCACACTTTCAGCCCCATTGATGAAGCTGCACTGAACCACAAGAAGGAAGTCCAGGAATCACTGAAGTCTTTACAGGAGAAACTGAAGGCAATGAAGGATGATAGCAGTAAAAATGCATACAAAGCATACATTAAGCGCCAGGCCCGGTACACAGAGAGTAAGATTAAAGAACAATTTAAAAAGCTCCATCAGTTTCTACAAGAGGAAGAAGAGGCTAGAATCACTGCACTGAGAGAGGAAGAGGAGTGGAAGAGTGAATCCCTGAAGTGTTACATTAACTATGACATTGACTATGACATATCAGTCCTTTCAGAAGAAATCGCAAACATAGAGCATGAGCTGAGAGCTGAACACAGATCATTCCTACAGAACTACAAGGACACAATGCGTCTATAATAGATTACGTATCGGACCTCGACCCGCGCAAGCCCAGCTCAGGAGCACTGATAGACGTGGCCAAACACCTGGGCAACCTGACCTTCGGAGTCTGGGATAAGATGAAGGACATTGTCTCCTACACTCCTGTCATTCTGGACCCCAACACTGCCAAACCAGGACACGTCCTGTCTGATGATCTGACCAGTGTGAGCATTGAAATGCAGTGGCTTCCAGACAACTCAGAGAGGTCTGGCATCTATGGCTTTGAGGTTCCTGACAATCCAGAAAGGTTTGACTGCTTGGACATTGTCCTGGGTTCTGAGGGCTTTAACTCAGGGACTCACAGCTGGGATGTTGATGTGGGAGACAGTAAATACTGGGCACTGGGTGTGTTAGCAGAGTCTTTTCAGAGGAAGGGAATTGGAGGGGGTGCATTCTGGAGAATAAACTCTGGTGCATACTCAATGGCCTCCTCACCAGGGTCAAAAACGAATCTCTTATGGAAGCAGATTCCTTGTAGGATCAGAGTCCAGCTGGACTGGAACAGAGGAAAACTGTCATTCTCTGATCCTGATACTAACACACACATACACACCTTCACACACACTTTCACTGAGACTCTCTTTCCATTCATCAGCACTACTTCTACTATGAAGATGTTACCAGGGAAGGTCAATGTCACAAACATTGATGCTGATCATGATGATGATGATGACTAGACAATGAAAAAATTATATGAAGCCATCAAGTTTCATTGTAGTGTGGCATGTAACATTTGACTAAAACGGGTGTGTAGTTATTTTGTATTTGAACACAATTTAAATTCTCATGCACAGTGATTTCTGATAATCATTTTCAACAATTTAAGTGTTTATTTTTTGTAGTGCATCAAAAATGATGAGAGCATAATGGAAGATTAGCCTGTATTTTATGGGCTCTATTGTAAAGACACCCAATTAAGTCTAATGGTCTCCTAAGATAGAATCACTGTATACCATTTTGCATGAATCTCAAAATGTTAATTTAATTAACTTTTGAATTATCTTGTCATGTTACAAAACTGTAAGGAATGATTATGATTATTCAAAAACGTGTGATCTTGTGTGATTTGAGTTCAGTTCTGTTTTTGTTAAAGCACACTATTTGTTTTTAACTTTGTTTTAATGCAGTCTGTCACCAAATGGTGACTATATACTAGAGAAAGCTTATATTATATGAAGCCATAGCTTCATAGCATGGTAGTGGGTTTTCTCGATTCTAGGCTAGTCATATTGCTGAGTGTGTTAATTGGCATACAATCTTTCACTAAAACTGGTGTGTAGCTATTTTGTATTTGAAATATATATATAAAAAATATATTAAGTATAAGTAGAATCACTGCACCATTTTGGATCTTGAGTCTTGAGTCTCAACAGGTTTTACTGAACCATTTCATTAACTAATGAAATATCCTGTCATGCAACAAAATAATTAAGCAAGCAAACGTCTGCCACACATCTCTCATGTAATTTGAGTTCAGTCGTTCAGTTCTGTTGTAACCAACATTATGGTTTAAAATAGTTAAAATAAATCAGAGGCAGTGATTGGTAGAAAAGGTGTATTTAGAGGAAGCAGAACATGTTTTATTTTTTTGCTCATCCAAATGAACAAAAATCACTTTTTTGCCAGTGGCAGTGATGGACCAGAGAGTGAAAAAGAGAGTGAACAGCATACAGACAAACCATAGAGAGAAGTGTTTTTTCAGCTCTTTGTTTGTATGGCCCTGTATTCACTGTTCACACAGTGTTTGTGTGAATGCAAATCATTCTCACAAACAACATGACTTTGCTTCAAATGGTAAGGAGGGTCATTAACAAATGAAATGTCTGGGTGGGGGTGTATTGGGGGTCTTTAAGTGTTGGTAATTATCTCCACAACAAGCTGCAATGTGTATTCTTATTTTGTATTTTGACAGAGGGCTGTTTTACTGCTCAGTCTTCTTAACCCTGACAAACAATAATAACAAAATCTAAAATAACTTGAACCAAGACCACCAAACCAATTTCAATGTGAGATCATTAGTTTCACATCATACATTCAGTTTCAATTCAATTCAATTGGGCTTTATTGGGATGACATTGCCAAAGCAATAAGTTGCCAAGCAACTAAGTAGGCTACAATCAGTATTGCCAGATGTACAATAATTAATGTATTTGAACGTCAATTTTGCCCTCTGTACGATGAATAATGCCAAAAATGCCAAAATGTGCGATTATTTTACCATATCACAAAAAGGAGCACACATTTACTAAATTCCCTGGCTGCTGATTCGGGATCCGGTTTGGCTTTTAAATAAGTCAGTAAATCTGAACCAGATCTGTACTGGGAGGCATTAAAAACAATGGTTGCATCTTACCAGTAGCCTACCAGGCTTTTATTTGAGTAAGGTCCAGGAGGTTGTCTGCTTCCACACAGAGTATGTATGTGTGTTTTTCTCTCGTAGGCGTGTCAAACAAGGTTATTTATTACAATAAATACGTATTTTTTTGTGAAATTACATATTTACACCCATGATTTATCATTTTTGTCTGGTATGACAGTTTTCTTTAAAATATGATAAATTTAAGGCTTCAGTAATATAATTTAACATTTCCTATCTGCCATTACTGTGTACAATTAAAAGGGAATAATGAGATGTGTAAACAGAGCAGCATCACATTGCAACTTAGAAAAACTAGCTTTCAAACCATAAGAATAGTGCAGTTATAGTATAGTATTTATAGTAGTTATAAGTAAGGACAACTTAGTATGAAGCTTTTGAAACAAATGGCAATATTTCAAGATTCTGCAGTCACGTAATTGGTATAAAACCTTTGAGACAAATAACAGCAACATTTTCAAATGTATTTAAAATAGTAAATAGCTGCCGTTTCTCAAATAAAGGTTCATATGCACCTGAGATCAACTTGGTGCAGATAGTGCAGGAGTGCACCGTTGATAGTAGACCTTAAGGTGGTTGTATTACAATGGACATCCTTTTCCTGTCATAGCAGCTCACAGCTGCTGTGTTTGCACATTGTTGTACTTTACCCAGCAGATATGGGAGTTTTTTTGGTCATTGTCTCCGCCAGGCCGAAAGGCATGGCGAGAGAGTATGTTTTCGCCCCTGTCCGTCCGTCCGTCCGTCCTGTCTGTGTGTTAGCAGCTAATCTCTGGCACCGTTGGCCCGGTCGCTCCGAAACTGTGCACACACACTCCCTGGATGCCAATTCAGAACCTCTGCCTCAAATTTTTCACATGGGCCTGTTATAGCGCCACCTGGAGGCCGATTTGTGCAAAACCCATTTCTTTATATTACTCCTACAGATTTTATCCAAACGTCATGCAAATCGGTACACAGTATCTCTATAGTCATCTGATCAACGCGGATCTGTCCGATTTCCCAAATTCCATCCTCATTGGCTAAGGTTGGCTTCCAAAATTTGCAGGATTGGTCCGTTTTGAACAAAATGCCTCAAATCATGAACGCAGCGTCCGATTGAGGTGACACTTTGCATGCACATTCGCACTATGTTGAAGAACAAATGCCACCCTTTAACATTGCCCTATTATAGCGCCACCAGGAGGCCGATTTTTTCAACACTTTTCTTTTTTGTATTACTCCTACAAATGTTGTCCAATCATCATGCAAATCGGTACCCATTATCTCTATAGTCAAGTGATCAAGATGGTTTTGTCCGATTTTTCATATTCCATCCTGATTGGCGAATTCCGAACATTGTTGGCCCACAATAACCTACCTGACCTGGCGGAGACCTGTGCTCCGAGGAGCACTTTTTCTAGTTAGTCATATTTTCAAACTGTCTTTGGGTGATTTTAATCTGTGGTAAGCATGAATCTCTGATGTCTGGTATACGGCGGGCAGGTCGGTGGTTAGAATCAGTTTCCAACTCGTTTTGTGTGACAGCTGTCTTCTCTCGTGGGCCGAGTCTACCCGTGGCGGCCTTTCTCTCATGAGACTCACTGATTATAATAAGGCTTACTAATAGGTTTGGATCAGCAGTGCTCAGGTATTCTGCCGCTATGTGTATTCTCTATATTTTGAAAGGGATGCTGAATTGAATACACAGGACCACAATGGTAACAAGCCCTCTGGGCTTTTGGGGTCATCATTTTAGCATTATTGTATAACTGTATACCTCTGTACCTTTTGGGGCGGCAATGGTTCAGGGGTAGAGTGGCCGGATGGGAATCCTGAGGTTCCCAGTTCGATCCCGGGCTCCCCCAGAGTTAATGTCGAAGTGTCCTTGAGCAACACGCTGAACCCCTAATTGCTCCCGATGAGCAGGTTGGTGCCTTGCATGGTTTCCTCCGCCGTATGAATGTGTGTACAATCTATGTAAAGCGCTTTGGATAAAAGCGCTATATAAATGCACCATTTATTTAAATGCACCATTTACCTTTTGCAAACTGTTGATAAAGTCGTTTTCTGTTTGTCACTGCTTGTGATTTTGAACAAAGTCCCAGAACTAGACAGGCTGAGGGGGCATCTCTGTAGGTGAGGGCTTTGTTATGGAGCGTATGTGGGTCACTTTCTTTTAGGTGATTATAACATTTAAATGCACTCTTTTTCATTTTAATAATGAGTGGTTATCATCCAAATTATTTTGGATGATAACTCCAAATTCAAGAGTTGATCTCCAAATTCAAGAGTTCTGCATGCAGAGTGTAGATTTGGTATATTTGGTGTTTATCCCATTTTTCAAGTTCTTTGTTGTCAAGTCGACCCCAGAAAATTGGCTCTATAATGGCGTATCCATTTTTTTGCCAGGTTTTGATTGGGAGGTCTAGCTGGTTGTTTCCTTTGATGGAATAGAAGGCCCTTCTTGCCTTGTTTCTCAGGTCGTTCACAGCTTTGTTGCTGATGTTCCATTGTGTTGAAGTCAATGAAGGTGCTTCTTCACATCAAAACCACAAGTTTCTACTGCTACATACAAGCAGTGGGTCTACTGCTTGTATGTTATCCTCAGGATAGACACTGTATTTTAATGTTTTTTTCTTCTTCTTTTTGTCTTAACTAAACTGCACTAAGCTGACAAACCAGTATATGACCTCTAGTCTAAAGAACCATACAGGGGATCAACAGATTCTTTGTATGACAGTGGTGCTATATAACACCTCAACCACCACAAAGAACCACCATTTATTTGTGTGTAGGCTGAAGTAGGGGCCCAGAAATTGTGGAAATAAAAACCGATTTTAGCTATATTTCGTGTTTGTACGATTGTGCTGGGCGTTGCTTAAACAAGGAGCATACCGTGGGTAATGAAGTATATACATTTAAAGGTGGTGTAAGTGATATTAAAGCTCTTGTTTGTTTAGTAACTGGGGTCTTTCTCACTGTCTCTCCAGCTCTTTAATAAACTGAAAATACATTTTCCGGTATGGACAACAATTTGATCCAATCAAGAGAGAGAACCCCACCAAAGATCATTTATCGGCTTCAATGTTAGCCAGTTCAAAGTTTGTCTGGTAACTTTTGGTTTTGTTTGATCACTTCAAATTTCACTTTAATTTATCCTATATCCTGTAAGAGTTGGTATCCACACACCTGTGTTAGATTCAGGGTGAATGTGTGTGTGAGGGGGGGGGGGGGGATTTGCATGTCAAAGCTCCGCCCCTTACCAGACTCGTCTGAGACAATAAAAGATCCACCTTCAGTAGTTCAGAGTCAGACCAGACACTCAAGTTTCAGTGAGAGTGAGGGAGGGCAGACTGTCTTTCCACAGCACAACTACAAGAAGGGATACAGAGTTACTGACCCAAACTGCTGCTGCTTTGCTGACAGGACTTTAACAAGAACCAGGATTCACTGTGAAAGTCAACTTCAGGGAACATTGTATCCGGAGCAGAGTATATTACCACCACTGACTGGCTGATTTCCTGTCTTGATCAGATTGATTGTAGCTTCACTGAGAGACATAATGGATTCACAGCAGTCGTCTCTTTCAGAAGAGAATTTTTCCTGTCCTGTGTGTCGTGACATCTTTCAAGATCCTGTTGTCCTGTTATGCAGCCCCACAGCTTCTGTAGAACTTGTCTGCACACATGGTGGAGAGAGAAGAAAAAAAAGCAATGTCCAGTTTGTAAGAAAATATCTTCAATGGATCATCCACCCTGTAACCTGGCTCTGAAGAACTTGTGTGAGGCCTTCATACAGGAGAGACGTCAGAGAGCTTCAAAACGTCAGAGAACTTCATCAGGCCCAGGGTCTGAGGTTGACTGCAATCTGCATGCTGAGAAACTCAAGCTCTTCTGCCTGGAATGTCAACATCCAGTGTGCGTTGTCTGTCTTCATTCAGAAAAACACAACAACCACAGTTTCAGACCTATTGATGAAGTTGCACTGGACCACAAGGAGGAAGTCCAGAAATCACTGAAGCCTTTGCAGAAGAAACTGAAGGCATTTAATGATGTTAGGAGTAGATGTGTGCAAACAGCAGAATACATCAGGTTCCAGGCCCGGCACACAAAGTGTAGGATTAAGGAGCAGTTTCAAAAGCTCCATCAGTTTCTACAAGAGGAAGAGGAGGCTAGCATCACTGCACTGAAGGAGGAAGAGGAGTGGAAGTGTCAGTTGATGAAGGAGAAGGTCGAGGGTCTGAACAGAGACATATCAACCCTCTCACGCACCATCACAGACACAGAGGAGGAGCTGAAAGCTGAACACATCTCGTTCCTACAGAACTACAAGACAACAATGGGAAGAGTCCAGTTCACACCGCAGGACCCGCAGCTGGTCTCAGGAGCACTGATAGACGTGGCCAAACACCTGGGCAACCTGGCCTTCAGAGTCTGGGACAAGATGAAGGACATTGTCTGCTACACTCCTGTCATTCTGGACCCCAACACTGCCAAACCAGGACACGTCCTGTCTGATGATCTGACCAGCGTGAGACCTGAGATGCGGTGGCTTCCTGACAACCCAGAGAGGTTTGACCACTTGCACATTGTCCTGGGTTCTGAGGGCTTTAACTCAGGGGCTCACAGCTGGGATGTTGAGGTGGGAGACAGTAAACACTGGTCACTGGGTGTGTTACCAGAGTCTTTTCAGAGGAAGGGAAGCAGTGGAGGTCCATACTGGAGAATAAAAGCAGGTTCATCCTCACTGGCCTCCTCACCAGGGTCAAACACTACACTCTTATGGAAGCAGATTCCTCGTAGGATCAGAGTCCAGCTGGACTGGAACAAAGGAAAACTGTCATTCTCTGATCCTGATACTAACACACACATACACACCTTCACACACACTTTCACTGAGACTCTCTTTCCATTCATAAGCGCTACTTCTACTATGAAGATGTTACCAGGGAAGGTCAAAGTCTATAACAATGATGTTGATCATGATAATTGATGACTAGACTATAGAAAATGTATGACATTCACATTTTCATAATTCTAGCCTAGTTTTATTGTAGTGTGTTGGCATGTAACATTTGACTTAAACTGGTGTGTAGTTATTTTGTATTTGATTTTCTTTTTTATATATAAATAATGACTTACAATTTTCGTTTGTTTTTGGAGTGCATCAAACTGATGAGAACATGAAGGAAGATTAGCATGTATTTCATGGGCTCTATTGTAAATACGCCCAGTTAAGTGTAATTGGTCATCTACTTCCTCATAAAATACAATCACTATCATTTTGCATGAATCTCAAGGTTTTCTTGAACCATTTCATCTATTAACTTTTGAAATATCTTGTCCCGTTACAAAATAACGAAGCAATACGATTGATATCATAGAGCTGTAAAGAAATTGGTAATGATGGAATTATGTTTGATTCAAATAAACGTCTATCTCTTGTGTGATTTGAGTTCAGTTGTTCAGTTCTGTTAAAGCAAAACACTATTTAATACTGATGTTTCTTTTTCTCATCCAGTCTCCAAATTGTGACTATATACTACAGAAAGATTATTAATAACAATATAGAGCAGATATAAAAACAACTTTATTTGAAAGAACTAGTTAAAAAGGTTATAACTATAAAAAAAAGGTAAACAAAACAAAAGGGAGGGGCAGGGGTTGGGGTTTTATGTAGGGTATGCGAGTCTGAAAAGGTGGGTTTTGAGTGTGGTTTTAAACATGGTGAGGGTGGGGGCAGCTCTGATGTGAGCTGGGAGTGAGTTCCACAGTGAGGGGGGCGGCCGCCGAGAAGGCCCTGTCACCCCAGGTTTCTTTATTTGTCCTGAGGGTGTCCAGGAGGTTGGTATCACCCGACCTGAGGGAGCGGGAGGGGACGCGGCGTTTGATGAGTTCAGAGATGTAGCGGGGCCTGGTTGTTGAGGGCTTTGTGGGTAGTGATTAGTTAATTGTATGAAGCCATTGTTTCATAGCATGGTAGTGGGGTTTCACGATTCTTTTTTGTCTGTGGAAGTGATGGACCAGAGTGGGGGTGTGTGGGGGTGGGGTTGGGGGGGTACTCATTGTCACACTGTGTTCAATTTGTTTTATTTATTTTGATAAAATGTATCTGGTCCAACCCACAAAGTACACAGTAAAATCCACATAGTTAATGTATTATGTGTTGCTCCGAGTGTACAAATACAGGCCAACCGTTTGGTTCCACTTGTTGAGAAACACTGCTTTAATGTGTGTATCCCCAGGAAGTATATACCCTGTATTTTATATTTGTCTTTTATTTATTTTTGTGGAAAGTTTAAAGCTCTTGTTGGTTCATTAATGGGGCGTCAGTCCAGCTCTTTTAGTAAACAGAACATATATTGTCAGGTCGGGATACCAATGTTATCCAATTAGGAGGGAATCCCACAAAGAGCATTTAATCACTTTCAATTGTATTGTGTTCCACTTCCAGTTCCAATTTTCAGCTTGTAGATCCTTGAAATGAAAAGGTTTGAGAATCACTGCATTAGCTAACACTGACTCAGTTAGGTTTGGTTAATGTTTTCGGAGAAGATTTTTGTTTTGTTTGTGTATGACAATGTGGACATTAACCCTAAGACCTGGAACGCATCAGAGTCATTTTAAGATTTCTTTGGCTACTCAAAAATAGCAGATCTACATCTTGTATATCTGCTATTTTTGAAAAATTGTGAAATGTGTGCACATCTTTTAATATATATTATTTTAAAGCGAACATTTTAACTCAAATCTTTGCTTCTGGGGGTCCCTGGAACAAAATATTTTGAGACGGGGGTCGGCGGCCAAATAAATATCATTTTGGGGGTCCTTGACATGAAAAAGTTTGAGCACCTCTACCATCTACTGATATAGAAACATACGTTTTTCAGAATACTGTTGGGATTTAGAAGACATTTGTAGAATCGGCTTCACGTCTTAATGTGTTAATGATTTCGGAGAAGGAAAAAAATAAAATGTTTGACAATGTGGACATTAAGGACTCATAGAGGACACAGTCACAAACAGTTGCAGGTGCATTTCTTTAATATACAAATCACAGACCACTAAAAACAGAAACATTGCAGAATGACGCCATGTAGAGTGTGACATCATGATGTAGAGCAGGGCTGCACCATTTATTTAAAGCAATAGAAGAACATTGTGATTTTTTATCTTTCACGATGGAACCATTTCACAAACATACCTGTCTTGGCAAGGTAAAGACAGCTGCAGCTAATGCATTTAAATCTGCAATGCAATCCATAGAGATACAGCTTAGATCCTGTGGTCTTGATGGAAGACTACTGGTTGACATGCCTTTGAGGAGAAGCCGACGCTATAGGTGAGCTTAAGGGCTGTGTCATGAAGGGTGAGGATTTTGTGGCCAACGTGAAGTAGATAGGCTATGTGCCTACTAGTCCACAGCATTCGATATTCAGTTATCTATTATCTGGGGAACCTCAGGTTATTTGTAATGATACTAGTCCCAGTCTTTACATCACCTGTCGTTTATCAAACATATGACAATGGTGCAGCCCACGTCTAACATCATCATGTAGAGTCTTTACATCATCACACACTCTATTGGCAGGGCAAAGCAGTGGCGGCCATTTTCTGGTTCCACAGAGAAGAAAAAGCCAATGCATTTTTCCCATTGAGATATCAATTATTTTAAGCCTAGAATAAAGCCATCCAGGGTCCTGGTGAATCATGATCATAAAACATTTGATTATGTGAAAAAAAATTATGATATGATATACTATATAAATAAATACCCTTTGTTTTGTTCCCGTTTTTTTCTTATTCACATAATCAAATGTTTTATGATCATGATTCACCAGGACCGTGGATGGCTTGATTCTAGGCTTTAAATAATTGATATAAATATTTTTGGAAATATCTATGGGAAAAATGCATTGACTTTTTCTGAGTGGAACCAGAAAATGGCCGCCACATGCTATGCCCTATTCCTTTTCACTTTCTTTACATCTGCGTTTCATCTCTAAACTGTCCCAGAGCAACATTATGGTTCGAGGTCGCTCGGTTGTTGGTTATAAGTGCATTGCTCAAGGACACGTCGGAACTGTCTCTCCGTGTTCTTCCGTTAGGCACCTCCTCTCCGTCGTTCCCTCTCCATGTACTCCTGTCTTTATCTTCGTCGTTCCCTCTCCATCTACTCCTGTCTTTATCGGCTCCGTTTCGTCTCCATCTTTTCCCGTTTTCACCTCTTCCTCGTCCGTTTTCCTCTTCACCTCCTCCGCTGTTGGTTCTTCGCCCGTCCTTGTCTTCGCCTCCTCCTCTCTTCTCTCCTCTTCTGGCTCCTTCCTCTCCTCCCTTAGCTCCTCCTCTCCTTCCTTGGCGTCCTCCTGCTCCTCCTCCTCCTCCTCGTCCTCCATCTCCTCCAGTTCATCGGTGGACTCCTCCCCCTCCTCTACAGCCTCTCCTTCCACCAGCACCTCCCAGAGGCTGTGGAGGAGCTGTGCCTGGACCTCCTCAGGGTTCTGGGTCTCCTCCTGGCTTCCTCCACCTCCTAAGGGCAGGAAAAGATTAACTACATTAAATCATTACAGAAAAAAACTAACTATTTACTGATTATATATTGTTTTACTAAATTAAACAAACTACAGAAAAGAAAACACAGAAATGACCAAATTAAGCTAATTAAACTTTCATTTCTGTTTGGCTTTTAGATTCCACAGGGCAGACATGACAATAATTATTTAATAATTGTATTCTTTCAACGTTTTTTAAAAGCAGTGGAAATTATACCGATATGCAAGCTTATAACGTGTCGCATCGTGACGCGTTGTGAGCATGGAGATCTGCTATTTCCCCCAAAAAATTAAATGCCCATTTTTCAACCGAAAATCTTAAGTAACTGGCATATTTACTGGAATGTTTCCAATTTTCAATACTTTTAATTGTACTCCACTACATCTCAGAGGCAAATATTGTACTTTTACTCCACTACAATTATTTGAAAACTTTAGTTACTAATTACTTTAACCACTTTAGCCCTATTTTATACCTAGGCTATTTGAAAATAGCAGATCTACAAGCTCACAACGCGTTGCGATGCGACGCTTGTGAGCTCGTAGATCTGCTACTTTCAAACATTTTTGTACTTTTACTTTTGGTACTTTAAGTACATTTTCATGCCAATACTTTTGTACATTTACTCAAGTAACATTTTGAACACAGGCCTTTTACAGTACTTGTAACAGGGTATTTTTTATATTGTGGTATTGCAACTTTTACTTAAGTAAAATATCTGATTACTTCTTCCACCACTATGTAATAACAGTGAGGGTCCTACCTCCTCCAGGGAGGATGCCAGCCAGCTGGAAGCTTCTCTTCATGAGGTGTGTGTGGGAGGCCAGGCGGCCCAGAGCCTCTCCCAGACAGTCTACCAGCAGATGAGACACGCTGAACTCCAGGTGCTCCGCTGACGCCACGTCCTGCAGGGTTAGATAGAGGTGCAGAGGTTCATTGAAAACAATCCATTTAATCAATTATAAAAGATAATCGATATGCGGAAATAGCAGATCTATAAGCTTGTGAGCTTGTAGGTCTGCTATTTTTGTGTAAAATCAGGCTCAAGTGGTTAATCTCACTAATCGATTTAGTTGACTAACAAATTAAACTTGCTTTTTTTATTATTCGAGAATAAAAAGTAATCCATAGAATAATCGCTGAGAAAATACTCAAATCATAAATTGACAAATTACCAGATATCAGGTTAAATTAGGTAAAATGTTCCAGGATAAAACACAAACATTTCCATGGATTTATTTCTATTGTGGTCCCCTCACAAGCAAGGGGGTCCCCAGCGAAATGTGTTAATATGGCATCTCAATCATTTTAACCACTTTCACCTTTCATACTTTGGCTATTTTTGAAAAATCGTGAAAATATGTGCAAACCTTTGAATATATATATATTTTTTTACTCAAATCTTTGCTTCTGGGGGTCTCTGGAACAAAATATTTGAGGTGGGGGTCCGCGGCCAAATACATATCATTTTGGGTGGTCCTTGACATGAAACAGTTTGAGCACCACTGCCCCTATGTTAAGTAAACGTCTCACCTGCAGGGGTTCAGCCATGGCGCGGGCCCAGCGGTGGAGCAGGTACCGCTGCAGCACCGGGCGGAGGCAGACGTCCAGCGGGTGGAGGCGGTGGTTGCACCCGGCGGGGACGACGGCGGGCAGCGTGGCCGAGGCCGCCAGGGCGCACAGGAACATCTGGGACAGGTGCTCGCGGTGGCCGTCCACCACCAGCAGGTTCTTCCTGGGGCGGTGGCCCAGGCCCAGGCCGGAGAGGTGCCGGCGCCACACGCCGCCGCTCCACAGGTCCATGCCGTCCTCCACGGTGAAGGCCACGGGCCGGGCCTCGATGAGGAGGGACTCGGCCGCGGGCCACGACCGATGGCTCCTCAGCAGCACCAGACCTGCCGGTGCAGGGGGGGCGTGTGGCGGTTTAGTCTCAACTAATCCATTTGAATTCCTTATTTAACCCATTAAAGGACGACTTTGTTTTTTTACAACCAAGGTTTATGTTTTAGCTTGTAATTAAAGTAAATAAAAGATGAGTGTTAATTTCATTTACTGCTTTCTATAGTTTTAGCAATTGTTGCGATCTTTTTTACAGTGGGTGGGGGGCATTCCGGCAGGTGGCTAAATATGTCTTTTTTTTACACAATAACCCGGCCATTTATTTATTATTATTTACAGTAGTTCTTCTAGCCCCCAATAACTCACATCTGGCCATCAAAGACCACAGGACCTTTTTTATTGTGTAAAAAAAGACATGTTTAGCCTATATAGACATATTTAGCCTAAAATTGGCTAAAATTGCTAAAATTACAAGCTAAAACAAACCTTGGTTGTAAAAAAATCAAGTTGTCCTTTAAGACCTGAGGACGATTCTACAAATGCCTGTTCGCCAAGTTTTTCGTAATTCAAAATTATGCAACATTTTTCAAACGCTTTCATAATTTTTCTAAGATTTTTCTAAAATAGCAGATGTACAAGCTCGCAGCGCGGCACGAAGTGACGTGCTGTGAGCTTGTACATCTGCTTTTTTTTAATAGCCAACGCTAAAATCTAAAATCACACAAATTCGTTCCCGGTGTTAATAGGTTAAAAGATAATCGATAATTGATTCAATAATCGATTGATAATCAATCCCTACTTTGGGCATGTCAATCTAGGTGAAAAGTTTTCAAGTGAAGATAGCAGCTTGCACATTTTCACAATTTGTTTATATCTTTCAAAAGTTATGGAAATTTTACATTTCTTTTGAAAATGTCAAATTCTGTTGATAAATGTTTTTATTATTGTAATTTTTGAAAATATTTTGAAATAATAATTACAGAAAATAAATTGTAGGAAACGTTAAAAAAATGGGGGGGGGGGGCGATCAATATCCTCCTATAATTCGACAAAGCTCCGTCTGTGTGAGCCCAAAATCTCTTCTGCCCGGTTCTCCTCAGTGGCTGGAGCAATTGATCTGCATTTGCACACAGCCATTGACCCATTACCATGTGCACGGGACTGCAAAGACCGTTTTTCGCTTTCCCCAAATGTCAGCTGTTTATTAGAGTTTTTGTGTTCGCTGGCTCCCGGGTTGCCAAATCATGTGCGCATATCCCCCCACGGGTGTGGTCTAGTAATACATTACAAAATTACTTTCTCCATTATGCGATTAATCAAAAAAACATAATCGCTAAGAAGACAATGGACGGTTCCATCCCTTACCTGGCAGCACGGTGCCGTCAGACAACGCCGTCAGGTAGACGGTCAGCAGAGGACACCCGGAGCCCCACAGCTTCAGAGCCTCCACCCGCTGGGCCGCCGTGCAGCTCTCGTGCAGGAGGTTGAAGTCCACGAACACGCAGAGCTCGTCCATGGCCGCCACGGCGCCGGGTGGCAGCCGGCTGGCCAGGATCTGTTTCTGGGTGAAATCGCGGAAGCGCCGAGTCCGCTCCTCCAGGGACGGGGGCAGCACGCGGCTCAGCGTGGGCCTCCTGCCGGGCCTCCGCAGGCCCAGACCATGCTGCAGACATACAGGGGGTTCAAGCAAAAACTCATTTCACAGCTGAAAAGTTTTGTTAGGAAAAAAAGAGTCCCCCAAACTAGTGCCCTATTTTCCTAAACACAATATGTAAAATCATTTATTTGTTTTATTTATTATGTATTTACCTGCAGCATGAAGCCCAGCGCCCAGTCGTAGGAGATCCGGAAGGAGCTGCCGAAGCTGCCCTTCTTCCTCAGCACCGTGGCCTTCTGGAACAGGCTGCTCTCTGTGATGGGTGCCTGCTGCTCCCACATGGCCAGGACCCACTCCAACATGTCCACCTCCCCCTCAGACAAGGAGGCCTGCTGCTTCTCCTGCTGCTCCTGACCGCTCTCCTGTTTCAGCTGCTTCCTCCGCTCCTTCAGCCAGGCCAGGATCCTCTGTGGCTGTGTGTGTGGAGATAACAAGGTTATTATTATTATTATTATTATTATTACACCAGTGTCAGTCTACCGTATGTGGACTATGCTGTGATTTCCTCCGTGATTAACAACCATCAGGGGATAGATCATACTGGAGATAAATATTCTGTGACTACTTGAAAAGGAAAGAAAATCAAAAAATCCTGTCAGCCTGGGCTTTTTGGGCTATTTAGTGAATGGGAGTGAATGAGTTAATGAACGTCCATAAATATATCATGCACAGTATAACATCTGCTGCTATGCTCACACACCTTTATATCTTATCTCAGGTACCATGTGTGAATATGTAGATCATTTTTAGTTTTTTTTTTGTTCTCTAGTTTGATCTCCTCTCCCCCTTGCCCCATCCCCCACCTCTTCTTCTTCCATTTCTTTCTTTCTTTCTTTCTTTCTTTCTTTCTTTCTTTCTTTCTTTGGAAATAACGATGGGAACTAAGCACGAAAACAAATTTCACACACTTTTTTACTTCTGTAAACCTGTGATGTGACAATAAGGCTGATTCTGATTCTTATTATGGTTAACTAAAACTAACAGAGAAAAAAACGAAAACTAACTAAAATCATATAGAAATTTCCTTATTTTTTTTGTCTTTGTCGATATGTCATGTAAGCCTAATATTTAGGGTGGTTATGAAATCTTATATTCCAATATTGTTTTGCTGTACTAGTTTTAAGCCCCTTTGTTAAATACTGCTCTACTTCCTGAGCCACTGCCAGCTTGTAGACTACCTCATTACAAAGAAAACTGAAACTAACACTAAAACGAATAAAAACTAAACTAAAACTAAGCCTTTAAGACTAGCAAACCCGCTCTTTAAAAACAAATGAAAACTAAAATGAAATTGAAGCTAAAATATCCAAACAAAATAAAAATAAAAAGTGCCTAAGCTCTACTAATCAGTGTTGATTTTGACAGCACATTTTGATTTAGTTTTAGTCAAAGTTTTTTGAATAAAATTCCATTTAGTTTTAGTCTTATTTTAGTAGTCTGAAACGTTTACATTTCTGTCTAGTTTTAGTTGACTAAATATCATAAGATTTTAGTCGACTAAATCTACAGTTGATTTGGTCAACTAAAATGTATTTTGTCTGTGCCTTGATGGCGTCATAATGGCTGATTTGCTGCCACGCGTTGTGAGCTTGTAGATCGGCTATTTTCAGAGCGCAAAACCCGAGCGCAACCAATCATAAAATGACTTGTCTTTTAGTTCTACTCCACTCGTCCCTCCCTAACATTTTAGTCTAGTTTTTATTTAGTTTTAGTCATCATAGCTTAGTTTTTAGTTCGTTTTAATGTAGTTTTCGTCAGTGAAAAAAGGTAGTCGACGAACATTTTTCGTCATAGTTTTAGTCGACGAAATCAACACTACTAACCTGGGTGTTGAAGTCAGTGGAGGCCTGGTTGAGGCCGCCACACAGCGCCAACAGACAGATCCTCAGCTGGCGGGCGGATAGAGCGTCCTCCCTGAGCGGAGGAGGAGGAGACGACGGAGGTTCGTCGTATTCTCCTCCCTCTACGTCGGCTCTGAACTCCTCCGTCATGTCATCGTCCATGGCCGGGAGGAACCCTGGGATATCGTCCGCCTCCTCCTCCATCGTCTCCTCCTCGTCTCCCGAGGAGTCGATCTCCTCGATGGGAGCCATGGCCTCGTCGATTTCGTCGATGGGCGTGTTGTCGTCCATCTCAACCTTCCCGCCGCCGAAGAAGTCCATCTGTTCTGTGGAGAACTCCACCTGTCCACTGAAAGGGAACATGATACGAAGGAGATAACGATCAAAGCGTGAGTTTACGTACAATTACAATACCGTATATACATTCACATGTGTGTGTGTGTGCGTAGAACATTTCCCACATTTCCAGTCCCACAGAAAAATCACCATGCTACTATCCCAATGTAGGCAGTGGTGTAAAGTAACTAAGTACATTTTCTCAAGTGCTGTACTTAAAGTAAAGTTTTGAGGTATTTTCTACTTTACTGGAGTATTTCCAATTTTCAGTACTTTTACTTCTTCTCCACTGTACATCTCAGAGGCAGCTATTGTACTTTTACTCCACTACAATTATCTGAAAACTTTAGTTACTAGTTACTTTGTAGATTTTGATTATTATTACAACAACCACTTCAGCCCATACATTTTGATACCAATACTTTTGTACTTTTACTCAAGTACATTTTGAATTCCGGACTTAAATTCTGTGTGTGTGTGTGTGTGTGTGTGTGTGTGTGTGTGTGTGTGTGTGTGTGTGTGTGTGTGTGTGTGTGTGTGTGTGTGTGTGTGTGAGAGAGAGCGCATACATGCTGCTATCCCAATGTAGGTCTAAACATTGGAAGCCTGTCAGATACTGAATATCTTTGAAAAGTTTACCTTATTTTGTCCTTGACAAATCCTATCTTTGTTGAACCTGTTGAAGACATAGAAGGCAGCTTAGTTTAAAGGAGTAGTTCACCCCCAAAAGTTCTTATTTTCTATCAATTACACACCCCATGAAGCCTTGAATTCATGGACATTTATTTAGTTTTTGTCGCATTCCTGAGCCAATAACTCAAATTATTGGCTCAGGAACGCAACAAAAACAAACAAATATCCCTCAACTCAAGGCTTCATGGGGTGTGTAATTGATAGAAAATAATAAGTAATTTTTGGGGGGTGAATTACTCCTTTAATACAGGAATTCCAAATGCTCTGCTGGTGCGTCAGGAAAGTAACAACAATACACTTATAATATTCAGTGAGACCTTGTGTGAGCGGCGAGAGGCCGTGGAACTCCCAGAAGCAGTGGCCCTGCTTGCAGAGGTTGATCTGACACACGCCACAGCCGTACACGCTCTCACGCCGGATGTTCTTCTTCATGCAGTTCTTACAGCGTCTGGAGCTGAAGCTGACCTTCAAATACATTATTTAAAAATAACAGATACATTTTTAACCCATTCAATCCGGGAACGCGTCATTTGTGTCACTTTAGATTTCTTTGAGCTATTCAAAAAATAGCAGATCTACAAGCTCATAGTGCGGCACCGAGTGCTATGAGCTTGTAGATCAGTTTTTTTTTTGTATCATGAAAATGTGTGCAAATCTTTGAATATATATTTTTTAAAGTTTTAAACTGTCAAATGTCCCAACAAATGTCTGAATTTTTCTGGAAAACTATTGTTGCTATATCAGTGGTGCTCAAACTTTTTCTTGTTAAGGACCCCCAAAAGTATATGTTTTTGGCCGCCGATCCCAATCAAAATATGTTGTTCCAGGGCACACATTTTCACGATTTTTCTAAAATAGCCCAAAGAAATCTTAAAATGACACGGATGCGTTCCCGGTCTTAATGGGTTAAAACAAATACGAAATAAAACAAATATCCAAAAGAATGATAGAATAACCGTTAAAAGAACGTAATGCATAGTAATGTCCCTATCCTGACCTTCACGATGCGGTGGCGCTGTTTGAGCGGCTCCTCCTCGGACGCCCGGGCGACCCCCCGGGCCACCCGGCTGGCCACGGGGGGCTGCAGCAGGGCCTCCTGGGAGGAGGCGAGCGGCGGCTCGAAGGCCTTCTGGGCGCACTTGGCCATCTGGTTGCCCAGGCGCTTGCGGAAGACGAGCTGGGAGAAGAGGCCGCCCTGCACCCAGGACGGCGGGTTGTCCTTGCGGCTCTCCCTCAGCAGGATGAAGGCGTTGACCACGCTCAGGTTCACCAGGAACCAGAAGAGGCGGCGCCAGTACTTGTCCTCCGGGACGCCCCCTAGAGGATTGCAGGCCAACAGCTGCTTGCAGATGTCCACCCCGCGCATGTTCTCCTGGAGCAGCCGGAACGCCATGGGTCTCTGGAGAAGAAGAAGAATAATAACAATTTATATTAATACCCTCATACCTGCCTAACTACCAGTGGTGGGAAAAGTACTCAAATGTTTTACTTAAGTAAAAGTATAAATACTGCAATGTAGAAATAAGTCCGGAATTCAAAATGTACTTGAGTAAAAGTACAAAAGTATTGGCCACAAAATGTACTTAAAGTACCAAAAGTAAAAGTAGTCATTATGCAGAATGTCCCATTTCAAGTTTTCACATGTATAACAAATCTTTTGAAAATAGCAGATGTACAAGCGACGCATTGTGAGCTTGTAGATCGGCTATTTTCAAATGGCCAAAATGTATATACAGGGCTGAAGTGGTAGTGGAGTAGAAGTAAAAGCATTGGAAATTGGAAACACTCAAGTAAAGTACAATTACCTAAAGAATTGTACTTAAGTACAGTATTTAAGTAAATGTACTTAGTTACTTTACACCACTAGCCTTTTCCACTGACCTCGATGGGGTCCAGCTCTCCGGCTTTGGTCTGAGACCTCCTCCAGACCGTGTCCGTTCCGCCCGGCGTGGCGTTGGTGGACAGGCAGCCCATCTCCTTGGCGTCCCTCCACCGCGTGGCCAGCAGGGGGCCGAACGCCCTCTGCAGGAAGTCTCCGGCCTTGTCCAGCCGCCCGTTGTCCCACAGCGGAGCGGGCAGGATGGGACTGGGAGGAGGGAAGGAGCTGGAGGCATAGATGGCCTGATGCAGCGGTGGTGGGAAAAAGTACTCAAATGTTTTAAGTAAAAGTATTAACACATACAGTGCCAAGATCGCATCGATGCGTTCTTTCAAATCCATCGCTTGAGTGCCAGGATTCCAAAGAACGCATTGATGCGTTCTTTTGAATTTTCATTGTTTAATCTGTGATCGCACGGCTGTGTTTATTTCTCATCAACACTTTCGTTTTCCACTTACGTCACACTCACCCGAAGCCGAATGTAAAAAAAATCACCGGGTCACGTTGTTTTTCTCCGGTGATTTTCGGCCAGAATAAGGAAAAACACGGTTTTTCACACGGTATAAAAAACGAACGGACAGCTCAACTTCTATTTTCTTTGGTCCGGGTGACTAACAGTCATCGTCGTAGTGTATCACATCGTTTTCAGGCCGATCAGCGGGACAGGGATTGTCGAAAACGTCACATCCTGTGAATGACCGGATATGACGTGGGCCTGTTTGGGAGGGGGCGAGCGAGGTGATCAATGTTTGGATTTGCTGCTCTCTACTGGTGGAACTGTCGTAGGTGCTTGACAACACAATCAGAGAATGTATTTGAATGAAAAATTACAAAACAAAAAAATTAAAAAACACGCAAATTGCTGGCACAGGGGTGAGTACATTATGAATAAACTCTGGCAGTCAATGTGTTAATACTGCAATGTAGAAGTATACTCTGTTTCAAGTAAAAGTCCCGGAATTCAAAATTTACTTGAGTAAAAGTACAAAAGTATTGGTATCAAAATGTACTTAAAGTACCAAAAGTAAAAGTATTATATTTAAAAGATATATATTCAAAGATTTGCACACATTTTCAAGATTTTTCAAAAATTAGCAGATATACAAGCTCATAGCGCGGCACTCGTGCAGCGCAATGAGCTTGTATATCTGCTATTTATATCTGCTATTTCTTCTGCTAGTTCTTCTCGGATTGAATGAGTTAATTCATAGAACCTGTGTCTAAGTCTAATGAAGAGCATTGGTGCTCGAATCGTCACAAAACTTTCTTTTGATGTTATCTTTTCTACACAGTGAGCTTTATTGATCCAGTACCGAACCTAGTGGGTCTGGGATGTGCATGTCCTTTGCGCCAGTGTTAATTTTGTCAACTAAAACCCTGACGAAAAATGTTCGTCGACTGACGAAAACTAAATAAAAACGAAATATACTGACAATTTCCTCGACTAACTAAAATGTTAGTGAAGGATTTAGTGGAGAAGAGATCCAGTAGAACTAAAAGACAAGTCATTTTATGCTTGGTTGTGCTCGGGTGTTGCGTTCTGAAAATAGCAGATCTACAAGCTCACAACGCGTCGCAGCGCGGCGCGTTGTGGGCTTGCAGATCTGCTATTTTCTGCTATTTTTGAGTGTCAAATCAGCCATTACGACGCCATCAAGGCACCGCCAAAATACATTTTAGTTGACTAAATCAACTGTAGATTTAGTAGACTATAATCTTATGACATTTAGTTGACTAAAACTGGACCAAAACTAAAACATATATGACTAAAACTAAAAAACAATATTCAAAAGACTATGACTAAACCAAAATGTGCTGTCAAAACCAACACTGCTTTGTGCTTTTTCCTCCTACCTCGTCCAGGAGCTTGGCCATGAGGGGAGCGGAGGCCAGCGACTTGGCCAGGTACAGCTGGTGGTGCTTGTTCTCCAGTCCCTCCACCAGCTTGGGAACCACGCGGAAGCCCGTCTCCAGGCCCGCCTTCTCCCCCACCACGCCGCCCTGGATGGACACGCGGTGGCAGTAGCCCGACTTGGAGTCGCAGAGCAGCCAGATCTCGGGCTGGCTCCGGGGGTCGCTGGTCCCCGGCGGGCCTTTGATGGGCTGGGGTAGCAGGGCGCGGTCGATGGTCAGGCAGCACCGGGGCCGGTAGATGGTCCACATGGCCGAGCCCTGCAGCTCCAGCATGGGTCTGAAGATGCAGAGCGGGTCGCCTTCTGCGGCGTGGACGGTAACAAAAGCACTGCATTTAAGTACCTTTTATCAGTATCCGTATCCTACTTAGGCTACGGATTAACTCCAGACCTATTTCTTCACTCTGGCTTTTAGTTGGTTTTTAAATCTCTGTGTTGTTATTCATGTCCTCACTGTTTTGCTATATATATATATTTTTTTAATGTTGTTTTATGCTTTTGCTTTTCTTTTTTGCCTTATTGTTAAATTATTTGTACTTTTTCTATAAAGCACTCTGTAAAGCACCTTGAGCTGCATTTCATGTCATGAAAGGTGCTATACAAATCGTCAGTTTATTATTATTATTATTATTATTATTACTTTAGGTACATTTGTAGGAATTAGGATTAGGGTTAGCTTATTTAAAAAATAGTGAAAATAACACTTGTAGATCTGCCTGTACAACAGTGGTTCCCAAACCTTTTAGCTCGAGTCCCAAAAGAGAAATTGTATGTCTCTCTGGGACCCAAACAAGTGAAAATAGCCGATCTACAAGCTCACAACGCATCGCGAGGAGACGCGTTGTGAGCTTCACTAGTTTTTATTTTTATTCTTGGAATTTCTTTCTCTGATTTTGTATTTATTTATGAAATTATATTTTTAAAAAAATAGTTATCTTTTTTTATTAATGCCAAATTTTGACATATTTACTCGCAACCCATAAAAATAGGTCTGCGATCCAAACTTGGGTCCCGACACAGTGTTTGGGAAACAGTCCTGTACAAAGTAAAAATTTGACGATGCAACTTTCAAATCTTCCAAATCTACACTTTGACTCAAGCAGTGGGGTTGAGCCCTTGAGTCCACCACTGACCTTCGGTGCGTCCGCGGTACTTGTCCGTGGTTTCACTGCCCATGCGGATGTTGGCGGCGATCTGTTTGAAGCGGTTGAAGCTCATGGCGCGGTAGAAGGTGTAGCCGTTGTCGTTGTGCGTCCACGACCAGTACTGGGAGAGGTCTGGCAGGTTCTTGGTGCCCATCAGGATCACCTACAGTACATGAGATGTATATATATATATATATGGATGTGTAAGTGAGCATCTGTATGTTTGTATGGATACACATCTCTATTATCTTCTCCTTTTCATCTCTGTTGTATTCTGTTTACTTTATTCAGCTTTATTTTATTTCTTCATTTTTTGTCTTTGGTTGGTTAACCCAATCGTTCTCAAACATTTTCATGTCAAGCACCCCCAAGTTGATATGTATTTGAGACCCCCATTTGAAAAGATGTTGTGCCAAGGACCCCCATTAGAGATGATTTGTTAACATTTGTCAAAAATGTTTTGAAAATAGCACATCTACAAAGTCAAAACACGTCGCATGCTATTTCAAATAGCTGAAAAATAAAACAGGGCTTAGATGTAAATGTTTAAACTGTTCCTCATTTTGCTGGGGACCACCACCTGGAACCCCCTCAAGGTCCCCTGGGGGTCCGTGGACCCCACTTTGAGAAACAACTGGGTTAACCCATGTGCCAGTTAGGATGGATCTAACAATCAGTGGTGGAAAAAGTACTCACATCTCTTACTTAAGTAAAAGTATCAATACTGCAATGTAGAAATACTCTGTTACAAGTAAAAGTCCGGAATTCAAAATGAACTTGAGTAAAAGTAAGTATTGGCATCAAAATGTACTTAAAATACCAAAAGTAAAAGTACTAATTATGCAGAATATCCCATTTCAAGTTTTCTAATGTATAAAAATAATTTGAAAATAGCAGATCTATGCGACGCATTCTGAGCTTGTAGATCGTCTATTTTCAAATGGCCAAAACGTATATAGGGCTGAAGTGGTTAATGTACAGTATGTTTTGTAATAATAATCTAAATCTTTATACTAAAGTAAGTAACTGAAGTTTTCAAATAAATGCAGTGGAGTAAAAGTACAATATTTGCCTCTGAGATGTAGTGGAGTAGAAGTAAAAGCATTGGAATTTGGAAATACTCAAGTAAAGTGCAAATACCTCAAAATTGTACTTAAGTACTGTACTTAAGTAAATGTACTTAGTTACTTTCCACCAATGCTAACAATCATTTAGCTGGGGACCCTGTGGAACACCCTCAATGACCCCTGGACTTGGGAATGGGAACCAATGCTATAAAACAAAAACAAAGGATCACCAGGCCGAGGAATCCCCTGATGTCATCGGCGGTGACGGGCGCCCAATCAGACGTGCCGCTGCCCCCTAGAGCGCTGCCACCCAGGTACTGGCAGGTCTTGGCGTGGGCGTTGGTCTCGGCGGCGACGAGCTCCACCAGGCTGTCGGGGAACAGCAGGGTGAAGTAGTCCACGGCGTCGGCGTTCTTGGGCAGGCCGTGGTGCGGGCCGCAGCCGTGGGTGAACTCGGCGGCGACGAATCCTCCTCCGATCCTGACCGCCGTCGGTTCGGTCCAGTTGCGCGCCTGCAGCCACGCGGCATCCGGCGTGTTCTCCACTTTCTGCGGGCCGCCGGGCCGGCGCTGAGCCTGCTTGGCGGCCGCGTAGAAGTTCATGTCGGGTTCTACGAAGGCTGTAGGATCAGAGACACGCAAAACACATTCACTACGAAGGTAGGTGGATTAAAGCTAATTACATTCTCACGACTGAAAAGTGTTGTATGGCCTAATAAGTCCTAATGTGCGATCTGTGTAACAGTGTGAAAGGAGCCCCCCCCCCCCCCACACACACACACACACACACTAGCACTGTTTCCTAAACAAATAACATAATATGTACAATTATGATGTTCCTGCTGTTCTACATACCACCAACCAGGTGAAGAAATCACGGATTAACCTTTGCTTTTCTGAAATATCCGAGACCAGTAGCGTCGTATGGAAGATGCTTCTGAACTAGCCTGGTTCCAGACGAATCTGCCTTTGCAGCAGTGTGATATTGTCTGACCACGCGAGGCTACTTCTGAACATATTGCTAATTTGACCACTTTGTACCACAGTGTCATCCCATAGCCTGGAGGGACTGTGGAATCTGTTATTAATTCACAAAAATTACATAAATATTTGTGAATTGAGTTCTTTGGCCTGCTGGCAGTATGCACAAGAAATGTGACACTGATCGATTTCTTTTTTTTTTTTTTTTTTTTTTTAACCCACGATTTTGTAACCCTTTTTTTCACCCGGTGCCAATTTTCTAAGTGATCCTGGGCGCTACACTCCCCCCACAGCCTAGGGAGCCCAGGGCCGAGCTCATGCCTCCTTCAATGCATGAGAGCCAACTGACCTTCTTGTCACCTGACAGGGGGGAGTTTCCCCGGTAGGACGTAGTGCGTGGAAGGAACACGTTATTCCAACCAGTTCCCTTCCCCTCCATCAGGCGCCCCGGCTGTCATGGGGGAGGCGGTATAGCGACCAGGATTACTACATGTTTTTGTGAGGGCATTTACTACCATAAGAGACACGGGGAGAACATGCAAACTCCACACAGAGTAGGCCCTTTCGCCAACCCCACCCAGGGTATGGGCGCTGATCACACCCCCAGCGCCCACAGCGTCCCCGGCGGGAATCGAACCCAGGACCTTCTAGCTGTGATGCCACAGCGCTACCGACTGCGCCACCGTGCCCCTAATCAATTTAATATTGATTCGTTTATTTAATTAAGTTTCCATAATTAGATGTGGACAGACAGACAGACAGACAGACAGACAGACAGACAGACAGACAGACAGACAGACAGACAGACAGACAGACAGACAGACAGACAGACAGACAGACAGACAGACAGACAGACAGAGGCTTTGTATTATAATTGAACTCTCTCTTGCTTATCTCATATATACATGTTGGCTACTGAAATCAGACGAGCCAACTTCCATCGATCAAATTCAATCACAGACTGATACTTACTGGTGGTCTTGCAGATGGAGCTGTGATATGGGTTGAACACCAGGTGTTTGGCCATCTGGTCTCCAGTCTGAGGGACAAAGTCACAGCTCGAACACCTCAACTGGTACGGGCTGGGGACATTAGAACATAGGATACATCAGAACACAATACAACATAATAGAACACATTAGAACAGTGATTCTCCCCGATTAAGGACCCCAGTTTGAAATGCATTATTAACACAGACCCCCCATTTGATACAGACTCGTAAAAAGTCCATTTGCCTAACCTCACACTGACAACCAGTGCACTACAACATATTACAACATTAGAACACACTAGTCTATTTAGAACTGAGGCCCATTCTAAATCCTAACCTACTTTTTCTGAAAAACTTAAATATGAATAAATTCATGTTGCTATATATATATATAGCAACAACTAAAATTACTGGGGACCACCACGGGTCGAAATGGGACCATTATGGGTATGTATCTGAGAGTGTATGAATGGAACCAAATGGACCCAAAAGGGTCAGGTTTGTACACTCTAAGATAGATTAACACTGAGGATTTTACAGTGTAGATTGGGATCCCAGAGATAAAAAAGAAAAATGGTGTCAAATGGGGGTCCGTGTCCTATTGGGGGGGTCCTTGAAATTCTAAAGGTTGAGGACCAGTGGACCACTATATAAGAGCATACAGTAACACTAATATGTAGTACAGAGAAACAGAATGCTCATACCAGGGTGGAGATCTTCTGTGGAGAGGTGTGGAGAAGGCCGTATGCGGTACATGTTTGCTGAGAAAAGAATAAATAAAATACAAATAAAGATTAGTAAATACATTAAAAAAACAGCACAATGATGCCAATATTGTCCCACAGATACATTCCTGTCCGTGTCCAGTATCATTTCATATTGGATTATATTGTTTTATAATCGGGTATATTATTTCATACTGTATTTTATAAAGCTCTTTGAGCTACCTTCCATACATGAAAAAGTGCAAATGTATTATTATTAATAGTAGTAGTAGTACAAATGGCAGTAGTGCTAATCATTTTTGTTGCTAAAATAATTAGTACTTGGAAAATTATGTTGAAGATTTATAAATGTTATTCAGTGGGAATTACTACTTTGCAGTCCAGTTAATGCTTGCTCTGTTGATTAAAAACGGAGAAGCTGGTTTCAACTCAACAAGCTATTTGAATTAGGAAGAAGATCTTGACTGGATCAGCAGATCTGGATATTGAAATAGTAAAAGCAACAGAGGATGTAAGACAGAGCCGTGTTTTGGAATGTTAACAGATGGCTAAATTAATACCTGGATATCGTGACTGCGACGCACAGTGGGTCATTTCTGATGGAGGTGTGGAGGTTTCTCCCATTTATTAACCCATTAAGACCGGGAACACATCTGTGTAACCACCATTATTTTATACTTCGGCATATATATATTTTGGAAACATTTTTTAACTCAAATCTTTGCTTCTGGGGGGGGGGTCCCTGGAACCACATATTTTGAGATGGGGGTCCGCGGCCAAATACATATTATTCTGGGGGCCCTTGACATGAAAAAGTTTGAGAACCACTGATATTATAGCAACATTTAGAAGACATTTGTAGAATCCCCCGAAGCAAAGATTTGAGTTAAAAATGTTTTTTTATATAATATAAAATATATATATTAAAAGATTTGCAAAAAATTTCATGATCCGGCAATGACAGATGCTTTCCCAGTCTTAATGGGTTAATAGATTTCAGAGGTCTTTCTACCTCCTGGAAGTTGGCTCATGTCATTTCCAAACAACAGCTTTTTTCACTGGCTTCACTGCCGCTAGAATTAACTTAAAGCTGGGGCTGAAAGAATGCGGAAACAATGCGGAACGTCTGACCAATCACAGCGGCCGAACTAGTTGGGGTAGTCTCAAAGTCTCGGAGGCACCGAACACCCGACAATAGTTCTGATCCCGCCCACCCGAACCTCTGTCTGAATGACGCTATATTGTAGGTTTTGGACCAGCCCAACCGAACTGACGTCAGTTGTTCTGCTGGAGTATGCGTCAGGCTTTACTGGATAATGAGGGAGGAGGCAGTGGTGTAAAGTAACTAAGTACATTTACTAGGGGTGTGCCGATACACTAATTTCACGAAACGATACGATACGATATTGGGCTCACAACCTCGATACGATTTCGATACAATACACACTTTTTTCTTATGAAAATATATGGGGGAGAAAAAATGCAAATGCAAACAAATAATTCTGTTTTTGCATTATTCAGACATGCAAACTTGTAGCTTTTCAGCTACAATAGCCGTTTTGAATCCAAATAGGGCAATAGTGTGACACCTGACCCGAAAAAATAACAAAACATGTTGTCACCCTTTTCACCTCGGGGCTGTTTGCATGCCAGATTATTATTATTGTAAAAGAAAAAAAAAAAATTCAAAACAATATTTTTTACCCCCGAAACGATACATATCGTCACGAAAACGTATCGCGATATATCGCGGGACGATATATCGGCACACCCCTAACATTTACTCAAGTACAATTTTGAGGTATTTTTTACTTTACTGGAGTATTTTCAAGTTTCAGTACTTTTACTTTTACTCCACTACAATTATTTGAAAACTTTAGTTACTAGTTACTTTGTAGATTTTGATTATTATTACAAAACCACTTCAGCCCTACATACATTTTGGACATTTGAAAATAGCAGATCTACAAGCTCACAATGCGTAGCAATACGACGCATTGTGAGCTTGTAGATCTGCTATTTTCAAAACATTTAGACATTTTAGACATTTGAAAACTCAAGTACATTTTGAATCCCGTACTTTTACTTGTAATATGTAGTATTTCTACATTGCAGTATTGATATTAAGTTAAAAAAAAAGTAGTACTTTTTCCACCACTGGTTAGAGGCGCGTTAGACTTACTGGATCATGTGGGAGGCGTAGGCCTGCGAGCAGCAGGTGCTGAACGCGCACAGCAGACAGCGCACGTAGGTGGGAAAGTGAGCGAAGAGATCGGAGGCGTCTGTTCCACACTCCATGCACCTGAGAGTGCTGGAAAACACACACACACACACACACACACACACACACACACAGTGGAAATGAATGAAAAACTGTCACAACTGAGAAAGCTCAAAGCTCATCATGTTACCCATTTGTCTATCTTACTTATTATTTATAACTCAGGGGTATTGATGAATAAAATGTTATTTTTTACATGCATTAATACATTTGCATGCTTAAATAACCAAACTACTTCAGATAAGATAGTATCGTATCTGAATTGAAATATATCTACTATATACAGTAGCAATTTTCGCTATTCGTCTTTAAGAGGTCATTAACCCATTTAGACCTGGAACGCATCAGTGTCACTTTAGGTTTCTTTGGCTATTCAAAAATAGCAGATATACATATATATATATTGTAGATCTGCTATTTTAGAAAAATCATATATATATTTTTTTTTTTTCAAAAATCTGTTAGGATTTAGAAAACATTTTAAGAATCGGACTCAGGCCTTAATGGGTTAAGAGGTTCAAAGTCAAGGGTTAGGGTTAGCAGTCAGGGGGATACAGTGTTTGGGGTCAGGGGTCAAGTAAGTTAGGCTGACCTCACAGCTTGCTTCCTTCCTATCGTCCTCCTCCTCCTCGGATTGGCTGTGATTGGCTGTCTCTGCTCTTCCGTCTTGATGTTGATTGGTCTGACGAGAAGGGGGGCGGGGCGAGCGACCGTCACTGGATAAGGCGGGGGGGCGGGGCGCGCGACCGCCGCCGGATGTGTGATTGGCGACCGAGGTGTGACCGGCATTGTGATCGGCGTTGGATGTGACAGCCTGATGGTCACCTGATGAATAATGATAACGTTAATTCACAAAATGACACGTTCTTTAACCAATTAACTCATTCACTGCTATAGGACGACTTTGACGACTTTTTACCAAAGGCCCAGACTGCCAAGGACGACTAAAACGACTTTTGGACGTTTTTTTTTAACCTTTTTTTAAATTTTGCACACAGAACCAGGAGATAACGTGATCCAAAGATTTACTGCTCCATTCACTTCCTGGTTAAAGTATTTGGGAAATATTCTGTATCTCGGCTCCTGTGTTTTACTGTGTATTTTTGGCGAGACATGCTATTTCAAACGAAGTATAACAAACGAACGAAATATTCTGTGACTACTTGAAAAAGGTAAGACAAATCGCTGGCAGTGGGCAAACGCGTCCAGAAATAAGTCTGGCAGTGAATGAGTTAAGACCGGGAACGCATAGACTACTGTGTCATTTTAGATTTTTAGCTATAACCATTATTTTATACTTGTAGCTTGTAGCTTATACTCGAGCTTGTAGATCTGCTATTTTTGAAATATCTTGAACATACACATTGCTTTTTGGGAAACATCTTTAACGCAAAACTTTGCTGCTGGAGGTCCCTGGAACAAAATATTGTACAAAATGTTCGCTTAAAAATATATACAGGGTCCCCACACATTTTTAGCAATGAATTTCCAAAACTTTTCCAGAATATTTAGCCCAATTTCCAGGCCTATATAACAATCATTCAGCGCAATAATGTGTCTCTTACTCCTATGTAGAATGCCCAAAGATAGGCAGTGTAGCAAAAATAAAGCATAGAATATAGAATAGTACAATTTCATTCAAAATTTCGTGCAAAATTAGGGCATAGCTCACTGGAAGACTCATTATGGCATCCGTATGACTTATTTTATTTAAATAATATATGCCATCACACAGCCCGTTCGGCGAAAAACTACTTATGTTACATATTTCGTGTAATGTTATACATGTTTATGAAAATGTTTTGTATTAACAATATCAATAGCCAAAAACAATGCATAGCCAAATATTTTTCCAGGACCCTTGATAAATTCCAGGACCTTTGATCAATTCCCAAACTTTTCCAGTACTGGATTATTTTTTTTTCTATTTCAAAATATTTCCAGGAATTTCATGACCGTGGGGACCCTGTATATATATGTTAAAAGATTTGCACACATCTTCATGATTTTTCAAAAATAGCAGATCTACAAGCTCATAGTGCGGCACTCGGTGCCGCACTATGAGCTTGTATATCTGCTATTTTTGAATAGCCAAAGAAATCTAAAAGGGCAGAGATACTTTCCCGGTCTAAATTGGTTAACCCATTAACACATTGACTGCCAGAGTTTATTCATAATGTACTCACCCCTGTGCCAGCAATTTGCGTGTTTTTTATTTTTTTTGTTTTGTAATTTTTCATTCAAATACATTCTCTGATTGTGTTGTCAAGCACCTACGATTGTTCGACCAGTAGAGAGCAGCACATCCAAACATTGATCACCTCGCTCACCCCCTCCCAAACAGGCCCACGTCATATCCGGTCATTCAAAGGATGTGACGTTTTCGACAATTCCCGGCCCGCTGATCGGCCTGAAAACGACGTGATACACTACGACGATGACTGTTAGTCACCCGGACCAAAGAAAATAGAAGTTGAGCTGTCCGTTTGTCTTTTATACCGTGTGAAAAACCGTGTTTTTCCTTATTCTGGCCGAAAATCACCGGAGAAAAACAGCGTGACCCGGAAATGAATTATTTTTTTTACATCCGGCTCCGGGTGAGTGTGACGTAAGTGGAAAACGAAAGTGTTGATGAGAAATAAACACAGCCGTGCGATCACAGATTAAACAATGAAAATTCAAAAGAACGTGTCAACTCGTTCTTAGGAATCCTGGCACTCAAGCGATGGATTTGAAAGAACGTGTTGACGCGATCTTGGCACTGTATGTGTTAAGACCTGAGGCCGATTCTTCAAATGTAATGCCTTTTTGTGCCGAGGACCCACAGTATATTTGCCACTTAAAACCCTATTATACTTCATTGACTGGAGTCCCCACAGGGCTCTGTACTTGGCACAATTTACAATTAAGGCATTTAGCCGACACCAAATGTCTTCGTAGAAAGTAGGCTATCTAGAAGCTCACAACACATTGCGTTGCGACACGTTGTGATC
>NC_137605.1:54969585-55049585 GCF_963280865.1 Gymnoscopelus braueri | reverse complement strand
GAGCTCTGAGCTTGTAGATCGGCTATTTTGAAACAGACAATATCTAAAGTGGTTTAAAGGTATTTTGATTCTGGAGACCCCCTAGAACCTCTGGGGGTCCTCGGACCCCACTTTGAGAACCATTGATCTATACTATTAGTACTGCTATTATAGGACTAGTATTAGTAGGCTACTAAGATTAGTATTAGTATTAGCACTAGTAGTATGTGTCCTTCATGCTACTATGGATCAGAACAGAAGTCGATGCGACGCGCTGTGAGCTTGTAGATCGGCTATTTTCAAATAGCCTCTAGGTATAAAATAGGGCTAAAGTGGTTAATGTGTGTTTCATAATGTAATAATGTATATCTGCAAAGTAACTAGTAACTAAAGTTTTCAAATAATTGTAGTGGAGTAAAAGTACAATATGTCCCTCAGAGATGTAGTGGAGTAGAAGTAAAAGTACAGAAAATTGGCAATACTCCACTAAAGTAAAAATACCTAAACATTTTACTTAAGTACAGTACTTGAGTAAATGTACTTTTGGTTACTTTACACCACTGGCGTCGGGTGAAAACCTTGTATGTCCAAAACTTTTCCTTTTTAGTTAGTACAATTTTTTTTTTTAAGTGAAAATAGCTGATCTACAAGTTCACAGCCTTGTAGATCAGCGATTTTCACTACTTCTGTGTGACCCTCTTCTATGATGAAGTAGGGCATTACTTTACGAAAAAAAGTTAAACTATGAACATGCAAAGTTTGAAATTTTTTTATAATCCGACTAAATTGATTAATTTAGTATGATTATGATTTAAGGCCTAAATTTGTACAAAGTGCGTTGCACAAAAATAATAATGCTTCTGGGGATTCTACAAATGTCTTCTAAATCCTAACAGTTTTTGAATTTTTTATTATGTTGCTATAATATCAGTGGTTCTCTAACTTTTTACATGTCAAGGACCCCCCAAAATGTTGTTCCAGGGACCCCCCCCAGAAGCAAAGATTTGAGTTAAAAAAATTCGCTTCAAAAGTATATATACAGTCAAAGATTTGCACACATTTTCACGATTTAAAAAAGGAAAATAGCAGATCTACAAGCTCTTATCTAATGAGCTTGTAGATCTGCTATTTTTGAATAGCCCAAAGTATAAAATAATGGTTAAAGTGGTTACAGACGGATGCGTTCCCGGCTTTAATGGGTTAATAACTCTGATCAGCCATCGGTGTCTAGGACCTCTATCCTTTTACTGACAATGAAAGAGAGGAGATGAGTCCGCGTGACGTTAGAACGTTATTTACGTTATTTAAGTTAGTCTCTGAACGTCTCAGCCTGACAACTTGGGAGTGAGATGTGTTTGTTGGAAGATGCGACGCGCCAGCGCTCCCCGACACAAAATAAACAGTGAATGAGCCTCATGAGGCTCATTAAAGTATCCTATGCCTACAGAGTTAAATGGATATTTAGTTTTGAGGCGATGTAACGTTTGAAAGATCATTCTTCACATCAAAGAAAGAAAGGTAGACCATAAAAACGTTCATTACTTACATTGTGCTGGATCACGCAACGTGGCGTTATTCCTTACGGCAAAATTATGTTCCTCTGTAATGGACAGTTAATATGATATAACTATTAATATTTGTAAGCATTGTTGTTAGTGGCATTGATGTTATTTGCTGCTTGATCACATAGCTTTATTCTCTACTCCATGTCATGGCATGCTACTTATGTCTGTCTGTAAATAATTGTAATGGACAGTCGGCCTGGAAAATGGTAGCCTATTAATGTGTGAGCATTTTTGTCGGTGTCACTAGTAGAATGTTTAATAGAAATACACCGAGAGAGTGCCCGGCATAGAGTTGCACGCTGCGCACGTCAAAGAGAAATGAAATTGATTTGACCATGAACATGTGACACAGTGTGTTGGAGGGCTGGGCGATATGACTTCAAATCACGATTATTTCAAACTTTGTTTTACACACTTTCTTTTTTACACCGCCCTCATTGTTCTGACAAGATCGATTGATATACAAGAAAACAAATACAGATGTGTATATATATATTTATATTAAAAAAATGTACTGCTTTGTGATTATTTGAGTAATCTATATTAGCAAGATTAAGTCGGTTCTAGTCGAGGTTCTGGTGTAAGTCGAGGTTCTAAATGTTGGTTTCCATATAAGTATTATTTTGGGTTAACCAATAAATCCCCAGTATCCGCTCAGTAGAGCTTGTAGATCGGCTATTTTCAGTGAAAGCTTTCCCCACAATAACAGAAAACAGAAAATACACTAGTATAGAGCTCTGAGGGACACCACTCAACTATATGGAGTTTGAGTGGTTATCGCATTCACTGCCAATAAGGACGACTTATGACGAGACATCGTCCAAACGGCCTCAGAAATCGTCCAAACACCCTCACTGCCAAGGACGACTTTTGGCGACTTTTTTTTCTTTCTTTTTTTTCCACACAGAACCAGGAGATAGCGTGATCCAAAGATGTACTAATCCATTCACTTCCTGGTTAAAATATTTGGGAAATATTCGGTATCTCGGCTCCTGTGTTTTACTATGTCTTTTTGGCGAGACATGCTATTTCTCAACGGCGTATAACAAGCGAACGGGAGGTCACGATGAAATTGTTCTCATTTTGTGGGAAGCACAGTGAAACCCTCTGTGATTAGCAACCATCAGGGGATCGATCATACTGGAGATAAATATTCTGTGACTACTTGGAAAAGGTAAGAAATTTGAAAAATCGCTGGCAGTCAGGGTTTTATTTATTTATCTATTTACTCTGGCAGTGGAAGAGTTAATTGCCCAGCCCTAGTGTGTGTGTGGGGGGGGGGGTTCTTACTGGGGTAGGTGGTGGGGGTGTGGACGAGGTTTTGATGGTTCTTGAGCTGCTGAGGGGAGGAGAACAGCCTGTAACACTCTCTACACGTGGTCACGTCCTCCTCTCTGCCGCCGGCCGTCGCCTTGGGGACCATTATCACCTCACAGTGACACAGCATGTGCTGCATGAGCCTGGACGGACACACACACACACACACACACACACACACACACACACACACACACACACACACACACACACACACACACACACACACACACACGCTTTGTTAGTCTACCTCTACCACAATGCTTGACAATGATAAAGTTACTTTTTTTTCTGAAGTGCTATACTTTAAGTACTTTTACTTTACTTGAGTATGACCATTTTTCAATACTTTAGACTTCTTCTCCACTACATTTCAGAGGCAAATATTGTAGCCATTCAGCGAATATCTGCTAAAACAAGCTGTGCGATGACGTCAGATGTAGGCGGATCTGTGGATCTCTTGTGATTGGTTTAGGGAAATTCGAATCCCCTCCCCCTTATAATCACCGACACTGCAGCCAATTTCAGTCAAATTCTGCTATTCAAAATGTACTTGAGTAAAAGTACAAATGTATTGGCATCAAAATGTACTTAAAGTACCAAAGTACTCATTATGAAGATTGTCTCATTTCAAGTTTTCAAATGTATAAACACCTTTTCAAAATAGCAGATCTACAAGCTCACAATGCGTCGCATCGCGACGCATTGTGAGCTTGTAGATCGGCTATTTTCAAATGGCTGAAATGTATATGAGGCTGAAGTGGATATAATGTATGTTTTGTAATAGTAATCTAAATCTACAAAGTAACTAGTAACTAAAGTTTTCAAATAATTGTAGTGGAGTAAAAGTACAATATTTGCCTCTGAAATGTAGTGGAGTAGAAGTAAAAAGTATTGGAACTTGGAAATACTCGAGTAAAGTACAAATACCTCACCGCACTTAAGTACAGTACTTGAGTAATGTACTTAGTTACTTTACGCCGCCGAGAATCGGCCTTAGGTCTCGATGGGTTTTAAAGTAAGGTACACTGACTTACCCGATGTTGTTCATGAGTCTGCTGCGGCAGACCTGACACTGGAAGCATCTGACACTGGAAACATGCTCATTGTGGAGGATGGGTTCTTTCTGGTTGCCCTCGGCCCGTCCGTAGTAGAACTCCTCCACCGTCATCACCACCTTGGGCGCGCTGGGCGGGGCCACGGCGCTCAGAGCGGGAGTGGGGGGCGTGGCCGTAGCGGTCACTGAACGACAACAACAGAGAAATCTACCATTATTTTCATTTTCAACCCAAACAAACAGTGATTCCCAACCTTGTGGGCCACGGGGACCACTGGTGGTGCAGTGAGGATATTACAAGTGGGCCCCCAAATAATTGACAGCCATATTGAACATGTAGGTGTTACCAATTACAGAAATTAACTATTAAGCCCTGGAACGCATCCGTGTCATTTTAGATTTTGGCTATTTTTGAAAAAACATGACAATTTGTGCAAATCTTTGAATATATTTTTTTTGTAGGGAACATTTGTAACTCAAATCTTTGCTTCTGGGGGGTCCCTGGAACTAAATATTTTGAGATGGGGGTCCGCGGCCAAATACATATAATTTGGGGGTCCTTGACATGAAAAAGTTTGAGAGCCACTGACATAGTAACATGTGTTTTGTTCAAAAAATTGTCAACTGACATTTTGTAGAATCGGCCTCAGGTCTTAATGGGTTAAGGCTCTTTTCCATTTAGTGTAGCACAGTGGTTCTGAATCTCAAACCTTTTTAATTTCAAGGATGCCCATAACTCTGTACAAATGGAACCAAATGGACCCCTGAGTACACACTCAGAGTTACACACCAGTAACGGGCCATTTGGAAGCCCCTCAAGGAACCATGAGGGTACCTGGACCACATGCTCAATATCAGCACCCTGACCCTGTTTGACTAGAATGGAACAGAGCCTTAATTAGTATCATTGGTAAGACCTGTGAAGGAAGTAAGGAAGAGGCCCAATTTCTTTCCAATGTGGCTGCTGTGCATGAAGGCCATTTTTTTTTTTACAACTTCTTCAAACACTAGTTTTAGTGTTTGGACAATGCGTTGCATTGTGACGGGTTGTGAACTTGTAGATCAGCAATTTTTTTTAAACAAATTGCAAAACACTAGGGATTAAGTGGTCAATCTATTCAATGATATATAATTGTCTTTAATATATAAAAATATGCACTTCTCAATTATTCCATTAACTGAAAAATGTATCGATACAATAATTGCCATGACAATAATCGATAGCTGTAGCCCTAAGTAACACTGTATATTAAGGCCGGGTCTATTGTGCATTGTAAGCACATTTATAATGCATTACAATGCACTTATAAGGCATTATAACAGTTGTTATAAATGTTTATAATTATGCATAACATCTTATAACAAGGCTTATGAAGCATTACGAGTGCTGGTCATAATGTATTCATTATAAGCTCAGTGGAACAGCACATTATAACTACCATAACTTAGTCAGTCATAGTGTCTTTGTTATAAGTTATGCATATTTATAAACATTTATAACAAGTGTTATGAAGCCTTTTAAGTGCATTATAAATATGATTATAATGCATTATAGACCCGACCTTTAAGTAAAGTGTTACCTGGTGTTCCGCTGAGATTATAATGCATTATGACCAGCACTTTATAAACCTTGTTATAGGTTGTCATACATGATTATAAACATTTATAACAAGTGTTATGCATTATAACGCATTATAGACCCGCCCTTAATATACAGTCTTACCCAGCCATAGTTCAAATTGCATATGTATGAGTCTCTCTCTTCCAGCTTTGAAGTTGGTAATCGGAAGGCTTTTGCACACCTGAATGAAATCTTTTTGACAGGTGCATTGGTTTATTCTTTATTCAAAATCTTTGAAGAACTTAGGGATAAACTATTTTGCCTGTCTGTTTTGATTACACACAAAAGTCTAGGAAAATATACCTGCCGGAAAGGCTTAATTTTCAAGATGGCGTCCAAAATGGGGGCCGGGAGCTTAAAATAGATACTGTATATCTCAATTGCAAAAAAGTATACAAGGTACTTCTAGACATGCTTAATAGAGCATCACAAACATTTTAACCACGTTATCTATATTTTATAATTGGCTATTCAAAAATAGCAGATATACAAGCTCACTGTGCATCAATTCGTGTCGCATTGCAAGCTTGTACATCTTATATTTTTGATTTTTAACACAAATATTGTCTTCAGGGGGTCCCTGGCACAAATATATTTTCACTTATGGAAGCTCATTTCCACCAAGGTGATGGGATTATAACGAGAAACTATATCCAAATAATTACTTCTCAAAATAATAAACTTTCTCAAAATGAGTATCTGACAATTATGACTTCTATCTCGAAAGAATGACTAGTAGAGTTAGTATCACAACATGACTTGTTTCTCAAATGATATATTCCAAGTCTTTATTTTCTAGATACTAAGTCATTCTTTTTAGACACCAAGTCATTATTTCAAGAAAGTTTCTCATTGAAGTATCATGTACAATATATCACCATTAATATGAGCATACATCTATCTTCAATCAAAGGATATATGATCAATGAAATGTAAATACAGTATATAAATCCCTGCATATGCACAGACTATGGGCTAACAGTATGTACAGTGTCAGCCAGCCTCCACATTTATGGATTTATTGGTGTTAACAGTGAATATGAGCAATATACAATCTATCAACGGTGAAACAATGACTAATAAGATAACGTTTATTACTTCCATATTGCCTTGTGTGTGGTGTGATGTTATGATTGTAATGATCTGAAAATGAAACAAATGGAATCCCAAACCTGCAAAGTTTATTTGCAAAAGAAAATCTGCAAAGGTCACATTATCATTATATACCAGCAGTCCACAAAATTACTACAGCACTCTTACTGTACAGTATATAGAACATACTAAATAAACAGTACCAGTACTGTTATCCAATGTATATAGAACATACCAGTATACCCGTACAGTTATACTGTATTGAACATAGTAAACCAACAGTTATCCACTATACAGAACATACTTTGTAGTTAAGTATACCAACTCACGTGACAGTGAATTTGAGGAAAAGCTGATTATGGGAGCTTGTAGATCTGCTATTTTCTGCTGAATGTTTGCCCCAGAATGGGGACGCTAGGGTGGTTAACCTAAAGCCTAACCTGTTCTGTTCATTACTTATAATGAAATGTTATAATCAAAATCTATGTTTGTCATTTGGAACGTTGATTTTCCCTGGTTAGTGTCAGTTTTTCTCCAGAGTTTTGCAGACTCACTACGGAGTTTGCAAACTACCTGATTGACTTGTGACATGTACATATGGAAGTAGCTTTCCACATGTCCCCTGGTGTGGTTCAAATCCTTAGGAAAATAATCTCTGTTCAATAAATGTACAAGTACAGTACAATGTCCCCAAAGGAGCTTCACGGTATCTCCATCTTGGTCTTCATTTAGCATTCCAGCATCTTTGAACATGTAAGTTTGATCCAGCAGACGTTGGGTCATCAACAAGTGTCCACAGAGAAAATCCAAACAGAAATACAAAACGCACTGGCAGCGAAAACAAAAACTTAACCAGATTAGTTGTGGAACACTATACTAATGCTTTGGAAATATGCAGATAATGCAGTCGAGACATTAACAATGGGGGGAGAGCAGGACTTCAAGTATACCAGTACTGTTATCCACCGTGTATACTAGAACATCGTAAAGTGCGGCAGTGGCTCAGGGGTAGAGTGGCCGGATGGGAACCGTGAGGTTCTCAGTTCGATCCCGGGCTTCCCCAGAGTTAGTGTTGAAGTGTCCTTGAGCAAGACGCTGAACCCCTAATTGCTCCCGATGAGCAGGTTGGTGCCTTGCATTTCCTCTGCCATCGGTGTGTGAATGTGTGAATGAGTGAATGTAATGCACAATCTATGTAAAGCGCTTTGGATAAAAGCGCTATATAAATGCACCATTTATTTATTTATAAGTAACAGCAACAAAAACAATCATAAAGATAAAGATTAAGACTGGGTGTTTTGGACCAGTTTCTTGTTCACTTGATTGAAGCCATGGCGACTTCAAAGATCAAAGACAGACAGGTGAGGACTAGCAGCCATCTGCTGGATGCAACCTCCAGACCTCCTGCTGGGGCTAGAGGGCGTGCACAGCCAGTTCACACAATGGGGGCCAACAGTTCCTGCATCCTCCATCCCAAAAGCAGCGGGCGCAGTGTCGAAGCGGCCTGGCTGGGACATGAAGGGCAGGGTAGCCGACTTGACGGTAAAGCTCGCCAGAGCCAAGAGCGACGCAGAGTCTGCAGAGTGTGAGAACACGATGCTGAAGAACTCGCTGAGTGAGAGATGCACCACACAACGCAGTGTGGAGGAGAAGCTCGAGCGACTGGAGAGCCAGATCAGCGAGGCGAAGGGGCAGCAGCAGGCCCTTTTGGGAGGAAAAACGCAAACAAGCAAGTACGTCAGCCGAACCGGACAAACGGAAGGGACTTTTCCACCTTCTAAAACAAAAGTGTGAGGCCATGGCGACCCTCACATCAAGTCAGCAAGCTGGGCTGGAAGAGCTGACGTTGCAGAAATCCCTGCGTGGCTGGACCCTGGACCGTGTCCGCACCCAGCTCAGGGACACCGAGGAAGACCTTGCCAGCCAGCAGGCGATGGATGCGCACCTGCACGATGAGGTCCTCGCTGGCCTCGCTACTCGCCGTGCCCTCGAAAACAAGATGCATGACCTCAAGGGCAACATCAGGGTGCTGTGCAGAGTGCGTCCTCCAGTGGATGGAGAAATGAGCTGTATCCCTGTCCACGACATCAGGGCACTGACTCTGATCAAGCCTGAGGAGTTAACCATGACAGAAGACCGACAGAAGCCCTACCTCTTCAGGTTTGGCCAGGTGTTGGGTCCCCATGTGTCCCAGGAAGAGGTCTTCAATGAGGTCTCCCTGCCCGTCCAGTCGGTCTTGGATGGATCCAACGTGTGCTGCGTGGCATACGGCCAGACGGGCAGTGGCAAGACACCGTGGAGGGTGGTGCCACGGAGGAGAGCAAGGGGCTTATTCCCAGGGCGGTGCAGCAGCTGCTGGATGGAGGGAGGAGACGGGAGGAGGAACAAGGCTGGCAGTACTCTTTCAAGGTGAGTCTCGTTGATGTTTGTGGCGAGACGGTAACATACTTGCTGGCCAGCGTGGTGGACGAGGGGGCACGGCAGGAGGTCTGCAAGGTCATGGCCACCTCAGTAAAGAAGGTGCGTCATGTGATGGATGCAGCCACCCAGCGTAGTGTGGCTGCTGGGGCCGGCATCCAGCAGCACTCCTCTGGTGCACATTCACTGTTCCACCTGGATGTTCCCTGTGCCTGGTGAATGTGAATGGCAACATTCCCAGGACTCTCTACCACCCTTCAGTGGTGGAAAAATACTCAAATGTTTTACTTAAGTAGAAGTAAATTCAAATTGATATGCACGAGTCGGCAGCTTTTGTAGCTTGGTAAAAGGTGTGAATGGCGCAGCCAATGTATATATTGTCGGAGTAGCAGATTTTTCTTTTCTGGCCAGCGTCTTTCAGCAGCTAGACTGGGCCAGAGCTCCATTGCCTGGGCCGTGGCCCAAGAGGCCCAACAGACACTTCTCTTCAGTTCTGGGTGATCAGCTCTGCTTCGTCCTCCTGGCCGTTCGCTGTGACACGATTTCGTTCCAAGTGTCTTTGCCTGATGCAGGACAAGTGTTCATCGCTTAATTCGTGGTGGATGAGTGAGGAGCGCTGAAAGTCGGTGCATTCGTTTGATTTGTGCATACGCGAGTCCGCTTTGTTGCATTTAGTACAAAGGTCACAGTACATGAAGTACAGTACATTGTCCTCAGAGAGACGCAACCATTGGAATGAGGTGAGCCCATACTTGAGGAACCTGGTTCTCTTTTCTTTGGAGGTCTGCTTTTTGGGGATTATTTTTGAAGTTTCAACATCGACTTAAACTCCCAATTTCAGAAGGCTTAGCTGAAACAGAGGCAGGCGTAAGTCTTCGTTTCACCTCTCGCATGGTACTCTTGGTAGGCGGAGCAGGGGCTGAGGCAGGGGAGGGGACATCAGAGGTAGATTTAGAAGCAGAAAATATACCGGCAACAGTTTGATGGCCAGCAATATATTCTTCTTCTTTGTTCTTTATAGTTTTTTTCTATGATGAAATTTTAACAATAAATGACTGGTGTCAACGACTGGTCTAACTAGTATAAACTAAAGCGCACATCATGTAATCATGATGTGCGCTTCCCCCGTAAAGATGTGTTACCCCTTGAGAAAGGCAATGCACCAGCGGTTCCCAACCTTTTCTGGATCAAGGCCCACTTGAGCATCTCGAAAGTCTTCATGGCCCACCCATCTGACAACTTAATACGTCAGCCAAAATGGCTGCCGTGTTAAGTGGTCTGCCATGTGTATTCTAATGATCAATCCATTGGTGCATATATATCATTAAGAAAGGACGCACTAATATCACCTTCGATGAGTTCACAGGGCACATGCTACGCTACCCTGCTAATACTATCTTATGTACAACAAAACCCTTGTTGAAATCATAGAAAAACTAAAGAAACATCCCCGTCATAAATAATAATAATAATAATAATTCCAGCTGACATTGCCATTTGCACAGACTCAGACCCAGGATCACAAGTTTCAACAACGACCTGAAACGTGATCGTCTTAACTCGACTTCCAGCGTCAAAATCGCCCGTTGCTCTTAATAATTCACCACAGTGGTTGTTATAGTGATATTATAAATAGCTTTATAGATATAATAATAATTATTTTTATAATTAAAATTCCACCAAAAAAGAAAACTAATGCTGGCCAACAGACAATAAGCATGTATATTTTGTGATGCCAGGTCTACCTGTGATGCCCTCCTCCCTGCCTCAGCCTGTAGCCTTCATTATATTGTCGCTGTCGGGCAGACCTCTTATGTCCAAAATTTGTATTTATAAATCTCACAGACTTTACCACTGTCACTTTCAAAATGTTTTTAAAATAGTGGGGGGGAAAGCAGATCTACAAGCTCAACGTGTTGTGATGCGTCGTGAGCTTGTAGATCAGCTTTGGAGGAAAAGAAAGTTCAGTCAGATAACTCACAAATAGATTGAACCAATATTATAGACCGAATATATTGAACGAATATTATAGAATGAGAATACAAGTGTGAATGTAATATTTTATCTTGGCGTCCAGGCTCTGCTCAGCACAATTAACTCATTCAGTGCCACTGGACGTCTAAGACGTCCGTTTTAACATAAGCCCTGAGTGCCACTGGAAGATGTTTTTTTTTTTTTCTTTTAGATTTTTTTTTTCAGAACCCAAGATATCATGATTTGAAAATATTCTGCTCCATTCACTCTTTGTTTAACTTCTTACTGAAAAAGGCTGTATCTCGGCTCCTAAGCACTTTTTTTTTTACAATTAATTTTGGCTGTGCCAAACTGCCATAAATAAGCCGGGCACTGAATGAGTTAAGACAACCATCATTAACCTTTAAGAGCAGGGAGATAGATATATAATAACACAACCCCCCATGGGGAACAGAACCAATAGCAGAGCCCACTGGTGGTGGGAGCAAACGCCGCATGACAGCACCCATGACACACAAGTGGACGGAACACAGATGTAAGTGGTCTTAAATAACCCGCCCGATTGGACAGCTGACTGCCACGTCAGTGTATGACGTACTGTATGGGTCTGCATGGCGCTGTATACAGCCACATAGAAGGAGCATGCATGTAACCTCTCGAGTGTATGCTGCCTGAACTAACTCGCAGGCTACGTATCATTTGAAATATGGAGATACAAAGGTTTCTGCCCAACAGCGATGTTGTCTTCTGTTGCTACGTTTAGCTGTGACAGCATACCTCTCCATGAGCTGTGATTACATCTGCCTCTAGTTTCGAGTCTGCTGCCATCTTCTGTACCCATTTGTTTAATTATCAGATCAATCCAACGTAGTACATGAATATAACCACAATCATCACCATATGAGATCAAAGGCGAGTTAAAGGGGTATTTCACTTTAAAACACTTCCGGTCTTCATTTTATTGTCTACTCTTGTCTTTTGTGTTGCACCCCACAGTTTTTTTAAGTTGCTCCCTTCAATATTTAGATATACTGTATGTAACGCCCCCCTCCTATTCAAACTCAATGTTAACCATGTCAGACTCATTTAAAACAACATGTGTCCCTGCTTCCGGTGACTGATATTGTCCTTCTAATGTGTGACGGAGCTGTGTTTTTTCAATTACTTTTTAAATTATTGTGATTTGTTTCATAAATTTCTCATTTTCAAAACAAATAAATAATAAAAAAGGGGGGAAAAGGAGAGTAACAGTCACCCGAACCAGGGACGTGGATGTGTTGAAAATGATTCTATGGTTAAAATGGAGAATGAAGTTGAATATGCTTGTAGATCAGCTTTGAAAAAAATGAGGGGGGCATGTGAATGCATATCAAAAAACTAAATATTGAATCAAGCAACTTAGACGGTACTAAGTTAGCCTACTGGCAGCGTGCACAAGAACCTTTGGCGCTGATAGGTCCAGCAATTTGAAATAGCAGCTCCAGACACACACACACACACACACACACACACCGACCGACACAGACAGGCCCTCTTATAGACGGCTGGCCCCCTACAGAGCCACAACGCAAAAATAATCAGTGACAGTGTCCCCTGTTTTTCTTTTGGTTAAGACAAAACATGTTTTTGTGAAAATGTTTAAGCTCTATATTCTGATAGAAATTAGGGCTGGGCGATAAATCACGATTATTTCAAACTTTACCTTGACTTAGATTTTTTTTCCCCTGAATGTTTTATTTATTTTTACACTCTGACCAGGTCAGTACTGAAAATAACTATTAAAGCTAACATGTTTTTTTCTAACGCCTGCATATATTATCTTTGTGATTTTTTTATAATTAAAGGAAACAGCCAATCTCTTTATGGCTATTTATTGAACCTTTCTGAACAGTTGAATTGTTCATATCAAAGCACAGTAGCACACATGAATTGAAATGAAAATATAGTGGGAACATTTCACATTTTAGTTCTAAAATGTAGAAAATAATGTCTTATATGAAAGAAAAAGACACAAATAATGTAAGAAATATTGTATTGATCTCTTGTAAACAAAAATACATTATTTTAAATGATGCTCCAATGTTGTTCCAACATTCCAGCACGTGGTCTTCAATCTTGTTCTGTCACTCTATGCACTAGTATGCATTTTACTCTACTGTAGGTTCTTACTGAGAAACACTAGCATGTTCCCATCATCAGGTTTCAGGCAGGATCTGAGGCACGTAACAAGGTTTCCTCCTGAACTAAATACTCGCTCGGACGGGGAGCTTGTGGTTGATACGCAAAGGTACTTTTTTTCTACCTTGCTTAGAGTGGGAAAGTTAACATGATACTTTACTCCACCATTCCAGTGGATTCTCCTCACTATTCAGCCACCATTCCAGTGGATTCTCCTCACTATTCAGCCACCATTCCAGTGGATTCTCCTCACTATTCAGCCAGGGAGACACCAAGTAGCTGCTCAGCACCTCTTCTACCGTTTGCTGAAGTGACACGGTGGGTGCAGTTGAAGGGAAGCCTCACTTCCTTTGAAAAAACGTCCTAATGACATCCTCGGCTTCTTGGCTTGTGATGAGGATGTAGAGAGCTCTGTGCTTCACTGTTGCATTTGTCGAAAAATGACTACGTCGACTACCTTTTTTCACTGACAAACTAAATAAAAACTAAATAAAAACTAAGCTATGATGACTAAAACTAAGACTAAATATATTGACAATTTCGTCAACAAATAAAAACTAGACTAGAATGTTAGTGAGGGACGAGTGGAGAAGAGATCCAGTAAAAGACAAGTTATTTTATAATTGTTTGCACTCGGGTGTTGTGCTCTGAAAATAGCCAATCTACAAGCTCACAACGCGTCGCAGTTGACTAAATCAACTGTAGTTTTAGTCGACTAAAATCTGATGATATTTAGTCGACTAAAACTAGACAAAAACATTTCAGATGACTAAAAATTTTACTAAAACTAAATGGAATTTTATTCAAAAGACTATGACTAAAACTAAATAAAAATGTGCTGTCAAAATCAGCACTGCTGTGCTCTCTGTGGTACGTTCCCTGAGGACTGCAGCAGCCGCAGACTCTCTGTTTTCACTTTTTCCTGAACGGTGGAGATGTGCAGAAATGCATGTGGTTTTAAATCTGGGATCCACAAAACTGGCTGTGTCCAGTAGCTCCTCTGTGGTGGGGTCTGAGTACTTCTCCTTAAGGTGCCCGAGGATGCAGGTTTTGATTGTTGCAGTCAGCTCCACGTCATCTTCCTTCTCAGCCAGCACTCGGACACAGAGAGGATGTGTAGGACAGGCTTCACAAATGAAATGGTAACACACTCTTCTCCTGACAGGGCTGATCAGGGCTGATCCATCCATCCATGGCCCACTTCATGATGTAATATGTAATGGCATCAGTTATTTCTTCCCATCGCTTCGAATCTTTTGCATATGGTGTGGCATTTGTAAATTCTTCCGTTTGGGACATCTTCTTTTACGGAACCACTCGGGCGGCCGGTCTCTCTCTTTTCAGTCTCTCTTTTTTTGAACCATGCACTCTTCATACTCTTTTGTGTGCTTGCTTTGCAAGTGATGAAACAAATTGGTGGCGTTGCCTCGGCCCGTCAAGACGTTTTTTCTGCAGTGTGTATGTCACAGGGAAATTGGCAGTCCAGGGAAATTGACAGGGGAGCGCTAGTTTTATAGGCGCGGGGCGGTGCTGCGAGGCGGGGCTTTGATGCGAGGACGACGACCACAACAACAATATAACAACCAGGAAGCTACGCTAGGGGAACGCTGAAAATAAAATGGATAATATGAGAGAAATACTCAAGTAAAGTACGAATACCTCAAAATTGTACTTGAGTAAATCTACTTTGTTACTTTACACCACTAGTACAAAGCTCAGTGGCGCACTTCGATAATCATTGGACTCCCCACCCACTACCACTGGGAGCCGGGGTTTGACTCTCGCTCGGGACATTACTTTTTCAAACAACCGCGGACTACTTTTTTTTCGCTGATAAAGTATAGTTTTGGACCATGACGGAGGCGCGCCGACTTAGCAGACCTTGAGGCCGAGGAGTCGCGCCCGAGCGCCTCCAGGCGCGAGTGCCCGCGACGACCGGCCGATGGTCTGCTAGTCGACTTAAGCGCCGTCCGAGTTATGTACCGATAGGCCCAGAATCGTAAATGATGTTGTGGGGACTGCGTTTGCCCCAAGTGCCACTCACTGCACTAACATAGCCCGCCAGGCCCGCCCCCTTGTGCTTCAACTGCATGGAATGAGGCTGTGTGTGTGTGTGTGTGCGTGCGTGCGTGCGTGCGTGCGTGCGTGCGTGCGTGCGTGCGTGCGTGCGTGCGTGCGTGCGTGCGTGCGTGCGTGCGTGCGTGCGCATGCGTGTGTGCGTGCTCGTTTGTGCATGCGTGCTCGTTTGTCCGTGCGTGTGTGGTGTGGGGCTCATGTCTGGCTTGCATTGCCCTCTAGCGTTGATTCTACAGAATTGCCTGAGGGGCGGTGAAAACAAGCGTACCCCTTTCAATTTCCCTGGAATGCCAATTTCTCTGTAACATATACAAGACTTATTTTTGTATGGGTGTCGTCTTCAGTGAAGCCAAAATGTGTCCAAACGACAGAGAAGGCGTGCTTTTTTGGTATAAGCTCAGGGATGTTTTTGGGACTTTCACTCCGTCTCCCACCCTGCCAGCTGTATTGAGTGTGAAAGTCAGCGAGTGAGCAAACACAACACAGAACACAGAGTTCTAAAGGGCCAGTTCAAGAGCACAGTGAAAGCATTAACTTTTTTGTTTTTGTTTCTTTTTAATAAAAAGAAATGAGGTTGGTTAGGTTGGTTTTATGTTCTTTTCTCGGTTTCAGTTAATGTTCAATTAATCGCCCAGCACTAGTGATCATTGCTATAAAGTGTTTGTTCAGTAACCGTGGTCCATCTGTACCTCCAGCTTTTTAGTAAACAGAAAATAAGATATGATTGTAGATCTGCTATTTTCATATATTTTTTAATGTTTTAGATTTGTTTTTGTCGAACATTCTCACCTATAATACGTATATATTATAATGACATGCCCAAAAAGGGATAGATAATGTTTTCATAAATGATCGATTACGATCATATTTTATAACTAGATTAAATCAATTAGTTTGATTAACAGTTGCAACTCTAAAGTGGTTACGTTATGCATTCTTGGGGGAACTTACCTATACGCTGCTGGGAGATGATGGGGGCGGAACTGAGCTTGGTGGTGCTGGCTGCTGATTGGCTGATAGGGAGAGTGAGGTAGGTGGGCCGGACTGTACCAACTGGAGGGGGGACACGGGGCTGACCCAACGGAGCAAGGGGAGGGGCTGAGAATAGAGCAGGGTTATTAATGAATCTTCTTAATGTTACTGTTATTATTACATCTACAGGTGTATCTAAAAATATGTATATTGTGGAAAGGTGCATAATGAATGATATTTTAAGATCGATTTTAGATTTTCATGAGCTGTATGCCATTGTCATCAAGATTAAAACAAAACAAAGAAAAGGCTTCAAATATTTCACTTTATCAGTGATGAATCTAGAATATAGGAAAGTTAAACTTTTTGATTACATTACAGAGAGAAAATGTCCTTTCCACAATGTTCTAATTTTATTTATATTACTATGCAAGTGTCACTAGAACTGTGTTATTAAGTCATTATAATGAAAGAAATCTCTTTGTGGTGCTAGTCTCTGACAGGGTTAGACATTCATTTCCAATTATCAGATCAGGACAGATAAGGGACAACTTCAGATATTTACATACTAATCTACATCATGACAACTACATCAGTTGCTTTTCAAAAGTACTTAAAATGAGAAAAGTTCTCCATAACTGCTGAAAAAGCAGCTGTCCGGAGGAAGTTCATAGTTGTACCGGATTGAAGGGGTTAAACATTGAAATGATCAGATTAGACATTAATGGTCAGGTGGTCAGATTTGACGTTGTGATGTTCAGATTATGTAGATTATTATGTTGAACATGGGGATTATCAGCAGGCCTTACACTGGATGAAGGTGAGAGGCTGCAGGCTGGATCCGGGAGCCATGTTCAAAACTAGCCGTGTCATTTGGAATGGCCTCCCAGCTCCCCCCGGGAAACCCTGGAGGGACACACACACACACACACACACACACACACACACACACACACACACACACACACACACACACACACACACACACACACACACACACACGTTAGGGTTGTGCACCCCCACCCAGGTTCAGGTTATGCTTAATCCATTAAGACCGGGAACATGTCATTTTAAGATTTCTTTGGCAATTATTATTTTAATTGATTTTCTTTTTTTTGCAAATCTTTGAATATTTGTTTTAAAGCATTTTAAACATTTTTAACTCCGATCTGTGCTTCTGGGGGTCCCTGGAACAACATATTTTGAGATGGGGTGTCTGCGGCCAAATACCGTACATATCATTTTGGGGGTCCTTGACATGGAAAAGTTGGAGCACCACTGATATAGCAACATACTGTTAGGATGCATTAAACATTTTTTAGATATGTATTTGGCCGCAGACCCCCCCCCCCCCCCCCCCCCCCATCTCACAACGTTTTGTTCCAGGGACCCCCAGAAGCACAGATCGGAGTTAAAAATGTTTAAAATGTTTTAAAACATTTGAGTAACAAATGTTCACCTTAAATATATATATATATTCAAAGATTTGCACAAATTTCTTTTTTTTTCCAAAAATAGCAGATCTACAAGCTCATAGCGCTACGAGCTTGTATCTATATTTTCGACATGCGATACATGTTGGTATGAAGTTCAACTGAGGTTTGATTTCACATGCAGCTTCATATTTTACTATAATCAACAGAACCCGTCTACTGGTTCTACTGGTTTGGATCAGAACCAATACAAACTAGTACCAGTCTACACACGCTCACTAGTACCTGTGAGTGTGAGTGTTCTGACTCAGAACCAGTAAAAACTAGTACCTGTAGTGTCTACTGGTTTGGGTCAGAACCAGTAAAACCTAGTACCTGTTACTGGTTTGGGTCGGAACCAGTAAAAAGAAAACCGTGCCTGTTAACTCAACTCAAATTGTATTTATAGAGCACATTTCAATGACCGATAATACTTACAATGCAAACATACAAAACAAAAATACATGCAGCAATAAAACTATAAAAAAATGCATAGCAGAAAATAGTGAGGTAGAGTCAGTGGTCGTGGAGTATCGTATTAGCTGTGTTCAAAGGCCAGAGAAAAGAAATAGGTCTTCAATAGTGATTTCAAAATGTCTATGACTGAGCGGCTCTTATATTAAATGGAAGGCTATTCCAGAGGCTCGGGGCAGCCGCAGCAAAGGCTCGGTCACCTCTAGACATTTTATTGGTCGTGAGCTCAGCCAGTAGCAGCTGATCGGCCAACCTTAGGGGTCGGCCGACCTTAGCAGGAGTAACTTATTGACAGATACAAAATAAACACATGAATGGAACTATTTTATTAAACCATTTAAGCCCTATTTAACACGTCACAATACGACGCATTGTGAGCTTGTAGATCAGCTATTTTTTTACATTTGTTTACATTTTTGCCTAGAACAACAGGCCACATTAGGGACGCCAGGTTCAAAGCAGTGGTGTGTTCTACCGTGTTACGCTATATACGTAGTGTGACCTGCAGAACATTTTCGTAGCCAAGCGTAGCCATCCAAAAACCATCCAAGAAAGCGTACCTGATACGCAGGAGGAGGGGCTGGGGGCAGCAAGAACGTAGACTTCAGTTCAAATAGCCCTTTTCATGTGATAATGTGGCATCTGAGGTGAAGGCTTATGTGTGACTATTGGCTTGAGGGGTTAATGACCACTAGTCGTTGGAGTTTTGAAGTAATTCACACATTAACTACTTAACAATAGAGCGGTTATATCATATGGCGACCACGCACGTGCATACATACGAGTGCATGAGCACGTGCCGTGCATGTGGACACCACTGGTTCAAAGTGGTTAGAAATAGATACAAACTAAAATATTGTGAAAATAGCCTAACTACAAGCTCACAAGCCTCGCAGTGAGAGGCTTGTGAGCTTGGCTATTTTCACAAAGTTTGCCTCTTTCTTACTATATTAAATATATCATATTTGAGAATTTGGCCAATTTGTTATTAAAGGGTCCAGGGTCTCTGCACATTTCTAAAGTTACAATTTAATTACTTTTAAGACCTTTTTAATACCAAATATTACGTAATTAAGAAAGAGGCAAACATTGTGAAAATAGCGGATCGACAAGCTATTTCAGTCAAACTAAATGTAATGCCTACAATTCCAAGTGCTTGTCAGGGTGGGGGGGTCAGTTCAAATATGATTATTTTGGGGGGTCGCAGGCTGAAAAGTTTTCGAACCCTGTCTCTAGTTAGTACCTGTGTGGTGAGCAGGATTTGCTGCGGTCCGGCTCCTCCAGGACCTGGAGGGAGCCAGAATGTTCCAGCGGGCGTCATGAAGACCTGCTGGCCCTGGTTCGAGATGCTGGGAGACAGCATGCTGGGAGACAGCATGCTGGGAGACAGCAGCGCCGCGGGGGAAGGGGTGAGGGCAGCCACGTTGGGGGTAGCATTATTAAGGGTACCAGTGGTAGTAATACTAGTAGTACTAGTATTCGTGGTGATAGTGCGGGCAGGTACTTGAGGTGTTGACAGAGTTGAAGCTGTGGAACAGACGGGTCATGTGATTAATATAGACGATAAAATGTTGGTAAAATAAGGTAATAAAATACAACATTATAGCAATAATGCACATCATCACACCTATTTAAGAAAACTGTCTTGTTGTAACCGTTTAAACCCTACAGTTTAATTGACAGGGGTCCCCCAGGTGTCTGTACTTGGCTCCCTCTTTTTTTCCCTCTACACAAAACCAAGCTTGCCTATTATGACATGCCCAGAATAGGGACACTTAATGCTCATGCAGTTAAAGACGTAGTGAAATGACATTTTCGGTCAATTTATTTTGAAGTTTCAGTCTGAAACGGTCTGGCAACCAATCAGAAGGTTCCATCCCTTCAGGCTATGGCACGGTGGAATCTCACACGAGCGCAGTGCAAGTCTTTGTAGGCTGCAGGCGCACACGCTGCTCAAGGGAGAGAGAGACGGCCACTATGTTTGTTACCAAGTTGCTTACTTCTAAACTAAAATGTTTTCAGATACATATATTAGTGTGCCGATTAAGTTTAAAATGAGTAATGCACCGCCTGGATGTCATCTTGAATGGGATTCAAAACAGAATAGTTCTGTAATTAAGATCAGGTGTTTGAAGGATTGTGCAGCTAAGGGAATCACACAGGTGAACGGAATTAAGATTCATTTATATTCATAGAGGTCTATCTATGTCATGCAGTATGTTTTTGTTCACAGGAACTTTTGAAAACAAAATGCACTCAAATTCATTTTGACATCTATTGTTAGGTATGTCCATATTATGACCACGGATATGCTCTAAAAGTGTGATAAACATATTTTTCATTTCACTACATCTTTAATCATTTCATTCATTCAGACCTTTATTTATTCTCGAAAGGACATTGAGGTTGCCCTCATTTGCAGTGTCGTCGAGATACATCACATTCCAAATACAATTTCAATTTCACATCAATAAAACAAAAACAAAAACAAAAACTTCCCCCTCACGAGTGATACTACACAAGTTAAAAACAGCTGCAGACATTTGTGGGAACGTCTGCTATCAAAGATTTAAATTGACCGCATGTTATGGGAGAACAGGGGCCAGTTGCACCACCTCACACTAAGTTAGTTATAGCTTAAAAATAAACAGGTACCAATGTTTATTTCGCCTGTCAGCCTAGGAAGGCCAACCCAATCTCTCATACAGGATGCAGTGATGAGTCCTATAATTTTCACCGGAAATAAATGGCAGAGCAGAATGATAAACTGTATCTAAGGGCTTGAGGACAGAAGGAGAAGCATTCTTATAAATGACATCTCCCATAGTCAAACGGAGAGAAAGACTGCTTTCAATGACCATTTTTATATCATGGCCACACCCACAGGACGGACTAGGTCAAAACTTTCCATAGAGGTGTGTTATGATGCGGTATGTAATGGGATACTATTTGAAATATGTTATACAGTACTTAAAGGCATACTAGGTAACGTTTTCAACAAAACTAAAGTTAAATTGTATATCTTTTGTGAGTGGCAAAAGTTTCACAACACCCACTCCATGAATTTCACCCCCGGAAGCCTTTTATTTATATATTTTATATTGAACGTGGACTGGGGGGGACTTTCCCGGGGAAATGACGTCATCTGGCCGGAAAACGGAGGTGGAAATGCACTGGTTTCCTGTTTGGCCAGGAACTACCGCAACGGTTTCCTGTTTGGCCAGGAACTATCGCGCTAATAACAAAAATGAACCTCACGCTGATTTTAAGAGAATGTAGGATTAGAAGATCGAAAAAGAACAGAAAAAGAAAGCACAGCTCATGGTAACTAATGCTCCACTGGCTAAGAGAAACGATCCGTAGATAGTATAAAACAATTAAAAGATCGCTTTTTGAAACGCTTCCGGCTTCCGGTGAAAACGAATGGAATTCTGGGTAATCGAGGACTTCGGAAATTGTATGCAGTGACGGTAGTGACCAGCAGAGGTTGCTAAAAATCGTTAGTTGTGAATTTGCATTGTACAACTTTAAGTTTAATGTTTACATTTACACTGGAAGTCACTAGGGCTGAAACTTTTGCCCAAATATAAGGATTGCCTGACATCATAGACAAGTTATTATTATTATAATATAAGTACTTTGTGCCTATTATGTCGACCCAGAGGTCAAAAACTTTTCATTTCATAATATGGAATAAAGATTCATTCACATTTTGGTGAAGTTGTTAATAGCACATCATGTCAATATTTGATTAAATCTGTTAATTAATTAATTATGACTCACCTGTGGTCACAGCAGGTTTGGGAGGATCGGGAGGCTCTTCTACAAGTAGACAGACAGATATTTAGGCAGGCGGTCAGACAGACAGACAGACGTACAGTAGGTATAACAGTTAACAACATAGAACAGCATATCTATCTTAGTCCAGTTGGGTCAGAAGTGAACCAGGTTTCGATAAGTTGGGGGGGGACATCCTCCCTCTGGTCATTCATTAATAGATGCATTTCCATGTCTGATATGATATTGATTGATAGATGTCATACATGACTGACGACATAGACTGGCCTCCAGGTACTCTGACAACAGGTGCACTACTATCAGAAATTCCCCCAAAATGTATGCTGACTAAGTACGTTAGAACTAGGTACCTCAGAATCAGTTTTTATTGTCACTTCCACAATAGGCATACAGGGGAGCAAAATACCGTTCTCCACAACTCATGGTGCTTCACATTTAAAAACAATAGACACATTAAAAAGTTGCGAGAGGAGAGGAGGGGGAGGGGGGAGAGGGGAGAGGAGGGGAGAAGAACTCAAACTCAAACTAGATGTGAGGGCCGCGAAGCGGCCCAAACATCTAGTATTTATTATTATTATATTATATAAAATTAAAGTTAAATATTTAAAAACATAAAATGTTGTGCTGGTCCAGTGGTTTGCGAGATTAATCCGACAGACAGTCAGGGGCGAAAACATAATGTCCTCTTGCCTTCAGCCTGGCGTTGATAATAAAGCAGAAATGCCCCAAACATGATCTAAAAAAACACTGTCGCCAAACACTCAAAACATCATTGATATTATGTGACCAGCCTCGGAAACCCATGCCTATTTTTTTTGTTTCAAAAGAAAAAAAGGCTGGGCGAACCATGCAGGAACGCTGGTCTTAGGACCTTGTTATCTCCTAACCAATCAGAGTGCAGAGGGGCATCGCTCTAAATTTGGTGACGTCAGCGTGCTCTGTGCACAGGCCGGGGGGGGGGAGGGGAGGGGAGGCGGGGACATAGATTGGTGAAGCAATAGGAAGCGCCGCAGGAATCCCTGCGGCTGGGTTTGGATCCGCCCTTCAAGACCATCGATTGGGCTCGTTCTTTCAGTCTAGTATGTGACCAGCGTAACTTTTTAAAGTGTAGCCACACCTTAAAAGCCAAGCTCAGAGGCAAGCTGCCTAGAAGAGGGTGTGTTTACCTGTGTGTGCAGAGCTAACGTTGCGAACTGCTAAACCAATTAGCACCAAATGTCTTTTTAATATTTAATAATGGAAGTCAAATGGGCTCGGAATGGGTCGAAAAGCCTTGGCCAAATGTGGAGTCATACACCATAGGTGACTGATGGAGCCATGCCATGTGGATCACGAGGTCTACGATTCGCTCCTACCGGATATATTAGCATCTTTCCGGTAGGAGACTCAAAGTTGACACCGATCTACAAGCTCGCGACACATTGTGAGCTTGTAGATCTGCCATTTTCAAAATAAGTGTACATTTACTCTTGGTACTTAAAGTACATTTTGATGCAAATACTTTTGTACTTTTACTCAAGTAAATTTAGAATCCCGGACTTCTACTAATTCCTGTGTGGATTTGGATTTCTATTATATTCAAGTCAAATTTCCATACACAAAGGTGCCATTTTGCCAAGAACGATGAAAGTCCCTCCGGGACACTTTTGTGAGAAAAATAAATAAATAAAAAAATAAAGCAATTCATATATTGAACCCTCTTTTTTTCTCTTTGTAATTCACATTTTTATTTGGGAATTGGCAGAAAAGATACATGCGTTTCACATTAGAAACTATTCAGTCCACATTTCTGTTATGCTTGCGTCGTTATGCAGCCTCTGTGTGGAAGTCCTTCTTGATCCTTCTGGTCCATTATTTTACTTGCACAAACAACAATATCTGCATGTTTTTCAATGTTCCCTAAATTATTTCTGTATGCAAAAACAACATGCACACCAATTACACTGCAAACAAATAAACGCCAAAAAAAACAACACTCTACACAGACATCAATGTGGGTGTGATTTTGACAGCCTCCTGGCCACTTAAAAGTTCTCTCTCCTCCTCCTCCTCCTCCTCCTCGCTACCAGAGCCATTTATCAGAGAGTTCCGCCACCTCCGTTCACGTCATCAGGCCAGGTCTTTGGGCGTTTGACATCAGTAGCAGTAACACTTCGAGTTACATGAATCACGTGACCGGCGGCGCTGTTTTCTGCCCCCGGGTTGGTGGAACTCTCCACCAACAGCTCGCCACGAAAAGGGCCAGCGTCAAAGCCAACGCCAAAGTCAAACCCAAAGCGCTTTTGCGTCTGGCCTGAGTGGTAGATGGCGAAACATTCGTCCTTGCATAAGGGGATAAGACAGCCTTTACAGTAGTACCTAGTCTCTTTCCGCTCTTTATTTTGGTAACAAAGCCTGCATCGCTTACTTGGTTGCTGCTTTTTGGCGGTGGGCGGTAACGAAACAAGTACATGTATAGGTGGAGGGGCATTGGTGACTTCCTCAACCGCGGGCTCAACCCAAGCATGTCTCGGGCTGGTCCATGACTTTATGACACTTTGCATGAATGATAGAAGACATTTACAGTTGCCCTGTGGGTGTTTAGCTTTGTATATGACAAAAGCATTGAACATGCAGATCTCAAAGAGATAGGCCACAAATTTGCTTGTCCACTTGTTGGACTTATTGACAAAGGGGTAGTACACGATGTTCTGGTCCAATTTATCAACGCCATTCATGCACTTATTGTAAGCTAAAATGCAAGCAGGCTTTGGTTTTGCCATTTTTTCACCCTGGCCTTTCGGAACCTGAATGTTTCCGATTTCGTTCCGGTGGAATGTTGAAACCATTCTCACTATGCTTTTGTCCCGCCATGCCAAGACCATCATTTTGTCATTGTGACGCACAGTTGTATCCCCAACTCGCAGGTCGGCATTGGTAAGGTGTCGAATGAACGGTGGTTCGCCTCTGTTCTTTCTTAGCGTACCACAGACGTGGGTTTTCAGATCAAGTAGACGCACACACATTGGTACAGAATTGTAGAAGTTATCAATGAACAATCTATAGCCATAACCTGCTAGGCCATCGAGAAGGAAGACGACCGTGTCAGCTAGGGCAGCATGTTCTCCACAGTCGGGCTTCATGTTGAAACAGTACCCCGTCTCAGAGTCACACAGGATAAAGGATTTGATGCCGTTTTTGACAGGCTTTTGTGGATTGTGCACTTTGAAGTTTAGCCGCCCACGAAACAGAAGTGTTCCTTCATCGATGCAAATGTCTTTGTTTGGTTGATACATTTCACGGAATTTGGAGACTAAGAAATCTAAGAGTGGGCGGATTTTGAACATCCTGTCAGTACCACGGTTTGATACGTTAGCATTATCGCTGAAGTGAAGAAATCTCCAAATTAGTTGAAATCTGTTGAGAGTCATGGTCTTATTGAAGTAGGGGGTAGCTATTATTTCATCTGTAGACCAGTACCTTTCTAGCTCAGACTTATGAACAATACCGGTGAGAAAATGGAGCCCTAGGAAGGCTTTTAGTTCCGACAGGTCGACAGGTTTCCATTCAAGGTATGTAGCATATGGCTCCGGCAGAATATCACTGACAGTTTGAATGCACTGCTCTGCGTACAAATTGGTCTGAACAACAACACGCTGGAGCAGCTCGTCAGACAGGAACAGCTCAAGAAAGTCAACTGGATCTTCGGACTTGAGAGCAGCAGCTCCATTGAGAGGTCCAGGGTTTGCGGTGAAAGGAATGTCTTTTGGCTTCCAGTTCCTTTCATTCCACTCAGAATCTGAAGCTGGAACTGGAAACGTGTCTGCGTTTCGTTTCCGTTTTCGACCTGTAAATCATAGAAATACATAATTACTATAAAATAAAAATTATTTGTGTTGTATAAGTGCGATGTGCAAAAAAATTACCTTTTGGTTACACTTTAAAGGTTGGCTCTATAATGCGTTATAACCGCATTTATAATACATTATAATGGCATTGTAACACTTGTTATAAATGTGCATAATTAGGCATTACAACTTAGAATAATACAATGTATAAGTGCTGGTCATAATGCATTATAAATTCAGTGGAACAGCACATTATAGCTACCAGGTAACACTTTAAAGGTCGGGTCTATAATCATTATAACCACATTTAAAATGCATTATAATGCACCATAATGCATTACAGTGCACTTATAATGCTTCATAACACTCATTATTAATGTTTATAATTATGCATAACAACCAACAAAGCCACTTTATAACTGACTATGTTATGGTAGTTATAATGTCCTGTTCCACTGAGCTTATAATGCATTATGACCAGTGGTGTAAAGTAACTAAGTACATTTACTCAAGTACTGCACTTAAAGGTAGGGTAAGTGATATTTTTGGGTTAAAACAAAAAGTATTTTTTTAAAAGGTTAAAGCACTATATTCTGATAGTAATCATTGCTATAGAGTGTTTGTTCAGTAACAGGAGTCTCCCCGTCTCTCCAGCTCTTTAATAAACAGAAAATACATTTTCTGGTAGGTGTCAAAATCTCAGCCAATCAGGAGAAAGTACCCATTTTTAAGCTTCATTTTTATAGTGTTCCAGTTCTAATTTTGCCTGCTCATTTCTTAGTGTCATCACTTCCAATTTCACTTGTTTAATCTATATCCTGATTGAGTTCTCTATCCTGATTGGATAAAATTGGAAATGAAACTGAAACTGAAACGAAAATGCATTTTCTGTTTTATAAAGAGCTGGAGAGACATGGAGACTCCTTATATGGACAGGACACTCTATAGTAACGAGCACTATCAGAACATAGACCCATTTTGCAATTATTTGAATAATTGCAAATCACTTACCCTACCTTTAAGTACACTTTTGGGGAATTTTTACTTTACTGGAATATTTCCCAGATTTAACCACTTCAGCCCTATATATATTTACAGCCCTATATATCTACAAGCTCACAATGCGTCGCGACGCGACGTGCGCTTGCAGATCTGCTATTTTCAAAATATTTGTATACGATGATGAACTTGAGAAATGGGACATTCTGCACAATGAGTACTTTTACTTTAAGTATATTTTCATGCCAATACTTTTGTACTTTTACAGTACATTTTTACTACCTGACTTTTACATGCAACAGTATTTCTACACTGCAGTATTGATACTTTTACTTAAATAAAACATTTGAGTACTTTTTCCACCACTGATTATGACCAGCACTTATAATACATCATAAACGTTGTTATAAGTTGTCATACATGATTATAAATGTTTATAACGAGTGTTATAATGCCTTATAAGTGCATTATAATGCATTATAATTTGTATTATAATGCATTATAGACCCGATCTTTAAGTAAAGTGTTACCAAACTTTTTTGTTCTTACCTCTCTTTTTACTGCCAACAGGTGGTACTGTAGAGCTAGTTGTGGGCTGTGTCTCAGTCGACTCTTCGTCTGAAATCACAGTAGTAAAATATAAAATAGTTTGGTAAATATGACGTGCAATTATTTACACCCCCAGCATGTCTCAGGCTGGTCCATGACTTTATGATGTAAATCATAAAAGCATTGAACAAACATCTCTGTTTTTATCTATGCTACAATGCAAGCTGGCTTCTGTTGTGAATTCTTTTTTTGTTCTTACCTCTATTTTGACCGCCATCACGTGGTAATGTGGCACTGGACGTTGGCTGTGCCGTCTCCTCCTCCGAGTCTGAAAGCACTTGGTAGTCTGAAATGTTGGTAGTTAAATATAAATATGATGTACACAAAATCTAATCAATTTACAATTTCGGCATTTAGCAGACGCTCTTATCCAGAGCGACTAACAATTAGCACATTATGTAATGCATCAAATGCAGATATAGTTACCATGCATCTACTGTCATAGTAAAATACATCTACATCATCATACGTTATCATCAAATACGTCACATGCATAGATACAGAATAAATACATTAATTTGATTTCATTTAACCCATTAAGACCTAAGGCCGGTTATGAAAATGGTTTCTAAATAAATATATGAAAATACAAAAATATCAAAATATCAAAAATATCAAAATATGTTGTTCCAGAGATCGCCAGAAGCAAAGATTTGAGTTACAAATGATCGCTTTAAAAGTATATATTTAAAGATTTGCACAAAATGTTCACGATTTTTTAAAAATAGCAGATCTACAAGCTCATAGCGCGGCACTTGGTGCCACGCTATGAGCTTGTAGATCTACTATTTTTGAATAGCCCAAAGAAATCTTTAAAAAAAAGGACACACAGCTGCGTTCCCGGTCTAAATGGATTAATCCACCGGCTTCGAATGCCATCAATGTGTTGAATGGGAGATTATCACGTTTTATCAGACCATTGAATGGGCGAGTAGGCGACGAGTAGGCGATATACTGACCTACCGTGATTTGTCAGACCATTCATTGGGCGTAATCAGGAGCTACTGACCTACTCGGAGGCGGAGCAGTCCCCACAACATGATTTACCATTCTGTGCTCGCTTTAGCTCGCTCGGTGGTCCTTCACGTGGTGCCTGAGACTGCGCGCCTCCGTCATGGTGTCAAACCAAAACTGGACTTTTTAAGTAATCTCCGTCGGTAGGTCAGTATGTCCTGATAACACCCAATGAATGGTCTGATAAATCGCGGGTAGGTCAGTATGTCGCCTACTTCGCCCATTCAATCATAATTTTTTCTGATAAAAAGGTGATAATGTCCCATTCAATGCATTGATAACATCCGAATGGGGTGATTAATCTCAAACACGATACAAATACCATGTCTTCTTACCACTGGCAGTTTGGAATGTCAGAGGACCTCTGCTCCCCGTGTCCTCCCTCATCGGAAACCATTCTTCATCCGAGTCCAGGTCTGTGTCAGAACGATCAGAAGATTAAGACGGCTGTGAAATTTAAGGGCTTTCTTTCCACGGCTTCACGACGATGTGCCGTTTTCTCTTGTACTACGACGAAGACGATGTGTACCGGGCGTTTGAGCTTCGCCTTGGCTCAGACTGGCTGTGCCGATCAAACTGCAAATATTGTACAAACTGCTACTAACTGCTTTCCTACTAACTGCTTGCCTCAATCCTACAACTAAAGGCTGGGAACGACACCATTTGTTTTTTGTTTTTTTTTATCACGTGGTTTCAGGTTGTCCTCGTATGACCCGGAAGACCCAGCTACACTCACAGGTTGCGGAAGAGCGCCCTCTATAGTAAACCACTGAAAACACCAAATGACGATCGACTCTCGTCATTGGCGCGTGCTTTCGAATCGCACCGCACTCTACCCAAAGTGCCTTTTAGATGGCCTTTTAACCCATTAAGACCTGAGGTTCCGATTCTACAAAATGTCTTCTAAATCCTAAAAAAACTCATGTTGCTATATCAGAGGTTCTCAAACTTTTTCATGTCAAGGACCCCCATCTGAAAATATGTTGTTCCAGGGACCCCCAGAAGCAAAGATTTGAGTTACAAATGTTCGCTTTAATATATATATATATATATATATATATATATATACACACACACACACACACTCAAAGATTTGCACAGATTTTCTGGATTTTTCAAAAATAGCAGATCTACAAGCTCGTAGCACGGCACTGCCGCTTTTAACAGTTATTATTTCCCCCCTTTCTGATCGCCTTTTAAAACACCTACATTTAATAATATTAGATTATTCTTTTTCTGCTCGTTTATTTAAAATGGAAACAGGCCATAGTGCCATATACAATACTATGCAAATAAACAAGTAGAAATCAAAAATAAAAATATGTACAGTTACAGTTAACAGTTCAATTAAACAATTTTTTAGGAAAATCATTCAGAAGAGAAAGGGGGAAATAGCTGTTAACCCATTAAGACCTGGAACGCATCTGTGTCATTTTGTTATTTGAGCTAAAAAGCATTATTTTACAATTTGGCTATTCAAAAATCGCAGATCTACAAGCTCATAGTGCGGCACAGAGTGCCACGCTATGAGCTTGTAGATCTGCTATTTTTGAAAAATCGTGAAAAAGTGTGCAAATCTTATTCTTTTAAAGCATAAAACATTTTTAACTCAAATATTTGCTTCTGGGGGGTCCCTGGAACAAAATAGTTTGAGATGGGGGTCTGTGGCCAAATACAAATCATTTTGGGGGTCCTTGAACATTAAAACGTTTGAGCACCACTGATATAGAAACATACGTTTTTCAGAAAACTTTTGGGATTTAGAAGACATTTGTAGAATCGTCTCTAAAAGACCTAACTAATATTATGAAATGTAATAATTGCGTTGTAATCGCTATAGATAGATAGGCTGCAGCAAACAGAATGGTGTTTTAAAAAGGCGATCTAAAAGGCACTTTGGATAGAGTGCGGTGTGATTTGAAAGCACGCGTCATTGGCGGTTCTGCGCCTTTGATTATAATGACGAGTATACTCGTCAATGGCTGTCAATGAGTTAAAAAAAAAAATATTAATTACAGACTACATCAAGTTTGTGACAGTGTTCTGCGGTCTTTCGTGCAACATATGAAATAACAGATATCAAATATACACAAATGCATGACAATGTATTTACAGTCAGTTAGTAGTTGAAAAATGACAGGCCATTATGCCAATGTAAAATGGCATGTAAAGACTGACATCACCATCTAGTGGCCACATGGAATAACAGCCAAAAGAGCAGGTCAGATATTTACACCAATATGGGGGAAAATGTACGACTGCCTACAAAAATGAGAAACTTGAAAAAGAAACTAAATAATTAAACATTAATAGATTTATAGGGGAGGTTTGATTGTTTAAAAACGTATATATATATATATTTATATTCATGAAATGTAATCTTTATCGTAAGGAAACCAAAAAGATATCTTTGTAAAACATTTGAGTCACACTGGCTATGGCGGAAACGTACTAAACGCAGCAACGTACCGTTTTTTTCTGTCTACACCAAATGTCTCAGCCAAAATTTGCCGATCTACAAGCCGACAATGCATTGTGTGCTTGTAGATCTGCCATTTCTGGTGAACTTTCCCCCCCAGAATATGGATACTGCGGTTCAAGTGGTTGAAGATCCAAGTCTCGTCTTGATAATGAGGCTTCACAGTGAACGACACCCTAGCATCCCTATTCTGTATAATAAGTGAGCATTCATATCAGGGGAAATAGGCCAACATTTTGTGAAAATAGGCTATATAGGTTGATAGTGTCCATGCTGTGGTGTGTGGGTGCGAGTAGGTGTGTGTGTGTGTGTGTGTGTACCTTCTTTTGACCAGGGTTTCTCACAGCTGTCCATTTGTTCCTCGCCTATGGTCAGAAACATCAATACAGTATTCAATCAATCTATTGTAGTTTCAGAGGTCAGTGTTCAACCCAGTTAAGACAGTTATATATATATATATATATATATATATATCTGTGTTCCAGTGTGCCAGACTGCCGTTCAGTTTGCTGTGGTGTCTGGCATGTTTAGAAAACATGACAATACACTCCTCCTGTGTTCACACGGTCAAATTCAGGGTAGTTAAAGGGATAGTTCGCCTCCAAAATATGTACGAACAAATTGATTTAGTTTAAGTTTCTGTCTACTCACTCTCTATGTCTCATTGGTGGGCTGTGGACAGTTCAGAAATCTGCCTACCAATGACATCATCGATGAGGCTTCTAAGCTAATTAGAAACCAGTGGTGGAAAAACTCACATTTCTTACTTAAGTAAAAGTATCAATATTGCAATGTAGAAATACTCAATGTACTTGAGTAAAAGTACAAAAGTATTGGTATCAAAATGTACTTAAAGTACCAAAAGTAGAAAGTACTCATTATGCAGAATGTCCCATTTCAAATGTATACAATCTTTTGAAAATAGCTGACAATGAGTCGCATCGGACACATTGTGAGCTTGTAGATCGGCTATTTTCAAATGGCCGAAATGTATATAGGGCTGAAGTGGTTAATGTATGTTTTCTTGTAATAATAATCAAAATCTACAAAGTAACTAGTAATTAAAGTTTTCAAATAACTGTAGTGGAGTAAAAGTACAATATTTCCCTCCGAAATGAAGTGCAGTAGAGGTGAAAGTATTGGAAATTGGAAATACTCAAGTGAAGTAGAAATACCTAAAAATGTTACTTAAGTACAATACTTGAGTGTAACTCTCTTCCTGGAAACTTAGCATGCTGAACTAAGAAGCCACTGTTTTGGCATTGGTACAAAATAAAAGTTTGAAACTTGTTTGATATGACTAAACCTGCCTACTGATGACGATGATGTCGTCACTGGTAGGTAGAGTGTGCTAAAAGCCTGGTCCAGCTGCCACGCAAACTGGCATAGCGCCGGTCAGCGTACTCACCAGAGTGGTTGTCTTCATCCTGGAAGTCCCAATCATCTTCATCCACATCATCGTCAACCATCTGGCATGGATCCAGCTCCTCATCTTGACACTCCATGAACAAATCAGCGTCCATGTTGCTGCACGCACATACAAAATAACATTTATGACATTGTATCTTGAGAGCACACACACTTTTTCATGTCAAGGACCCCCAAAATGATATGTATTTGGCCACGGAAACCCATCTCAAAATGTTTTGTAACAGCAAAAAAGCAAAGATTTGAGTTACAAATGTTTTAAAAAATATATAGATTTGCACAAACTTTCATGCTTTTTCAAAAATAGCAGATCTACAAGCTCATAGCGCTGCACTTGGTGCTGTGCTATGAGCTTGTAGATCTGCTATTTTTGAATTGCCAAAGTATAAAATATGGATAAAGGGGTTAAAATGATTGTGACACTTTTATTAACACATTTTGCTGGGGACCCCCTGGTACCCCTGGGGGTCCCCGGACCCCACTTTGAGAACCAATGGTCTAGAGGAGGGTGTAGAAGAGTGATTCTCAACATTTGTATTTGATATGCAGCCATGGACCGCCCCTTTGATACCATTTTTATTAGTTTCGAAGACATGTGAAAAATGCAGGGCAAAGGTTGTTCCTTGGCCTCTAGGGAGTGCACATACAAAGTTTATACACAGATCGGTGCAGTTCTAGGTAAAAACACGAATAGGCCTGTTATAGCGCCACCATGAGGCTGATTTAAAAAAGTGGCATTTCTTTCTCGGCCTGTTGGGACTTTGGAAGCCAATCAGGATGGAATATGAAAGATCTGAAAGACGCTTTTGGTTTAATGACTATAAAGATACTGTGTACCGATTGGCGTGATGTTTGGAAAAAATCTCTAGGATTAATTTCAAAACATGTGTTTTGCCCAAATCGACCTCGTGGTGGCGCTATAACTAGCCAATCTGAAAGATTTGGGGCAGAGGTTCTTCTCTGGCATCCAGGGAGTGTGTGTGCATAGTTTCGCTGTGATCGGGCCAACGGTGCCGGAGATTAGCTGCTCACAGACCGAGGCACACCCACGCACTGACGGAAGGACAGGATGTAAAACCTAGTCTCCACCACGCCTTTGGCCTGGCAGAGACAAAAATATATGTTTTAAAAACTGGTTGTAGTTCCCTAACCCAATCATGATATGAAATCAATATTCAATACAGATCAATGATAAATAATTGTAAAAGTCAATAAACAAGAGGACCACACAATGTAAAGGACCACATTGGAACTGTTAAGTAGCGTGATAACACCTTATTTTACTATACTTTACATTATCCTGGGTAGGATTTCTATAGTGCATGATTGTGTAACTTGTATACATTTTTGCCAGGATAAAATTAACAACAGATAACAACGTCCAACTTCCTACTGTCATGGTGAGGATGATGGACGTGCCCAAAGAGCCAATCATCACACGTTGTCCTAAAATAAAGTCCCGCCCACTATGAAATAGCCTCTTTTTTTTGCATTTCCATATAAAAATAAATAAATACTAATGTCCCGGTTTACAGTGAAGCATCCATTGCACCACTGTGCCAGTACATATATAATACTGGTACATACACTAATAGACCAGTATATGTAGGCTATGAATACAAACAGTCAGAGAGAACATCCACCTACAATAGTAAAAGTCTGCTCCACTGCACTACAGAGCCCGCGCGTGCGTTCTGCCTCTTTTCAGGGGCGTGCACGTGCGCGCGGCCCGCCGCGGCTACGACAACACGTCAAAATAAAACCATTAGTTTGTACTTTGTAAATAAAACGACTTACCGTGTTGTTGTTTGACGCCAATGAATGAAAGAGTTGTGTTGGACTGTATTACTAGTCTGTTGTAGGCGCCATGCAAACGTACTAACTGCACACACACACACAGTCACACACGGACCGGAAGGGGAGGGACCTCCGTGGCCGTCCGCATCTCCGCGTTTTATTGGTCGAAACCGAACGCACGTTACGTCCATTTTTTTGTAGCGCCGTTCCTATTGGCTGTCGTAGTGCGGGGAGGCGGGCTAGGTGGGGAGAGCAGACTACCTCTCCAAGCTGTGTTTTCTTCTGCGTGATTTACTTACAATGTGTTTAAAAAACATTTATGAAGACGTGTTTAATTTAACAGCGCTGCCATTATGTTGTTGTTTTATAACACTGAATAACAGAGAATTGTTGACCATTTCAATGTTGGTACATGTGGGAAGTGGAACAATGAAACACATCACTCTGTGCTGTGCTGTTCTGTTCTGGGGTGGGGCTTCCTGCCATTTTGTTTCACTGACGTAAAAAAAAACTAAATCCAGCAGACACGTATTTATTTATGTCATTAATATTTTATCGTTTTTAACCTAAAAAACTAGATAATACATGAAATTGGAAAATCATGATATGAATTATTAAAATAATTGTTTTCTATTATAAATATTTTAACACAAGCTAAATGGTGTAGAAGTACAGTAACAGTGATGGTATATACTTCACTATGATATAACTCTAGTCTCTAGATATCCTAGACCTAGAAGTTCAGACATGCTGATGCGTGTTCTCTCTCTCCCTCCCTCCCTCTCTCTCTCTCTTTCTCTCTCTCTCTCTCTCTCTGTCTGTCTGTCTGTCTGTCTGTCTGTCTGTCTGTCTGTCTGTCTGTCTGTCTGCCTCTCTCTCTCTCTCTCTCTCTCTCTCTCTCTCTCTCTCTCTCTCTCTCTCTCTGTCTGTCTGTCTGTCTGTCTGTCTGTCTGTCTGTCTGTCTGTCTGTCTGTCTGTCTGTCTGTCTGTCTGTCTGTCTGTCTGTCTGTCTGTCTGTCTGTCAGTCACACCTATTGTTTGTCATCGGCCTGGCTTGAGAGAGAAAGGTATGGCCAGGGCGTTCCTGTCTAAAGCTGGGCGGCGACAGACCAGCTGTATTGTAATGTTCTCATTGTGATGGTCATGTTTATCTATGGACCTCCTTGTGGAGTATAAGGGGGACCTTAACAGAAGCTTGGGGGAACTTGCTGGGGGATATACCAGGCTGGGAGAGATAGGCTGAGTGAGGGGACATGGGAGATGCAGGCCAAGCCTGCTAGACTGAGAGATGCTGTTTGCTTGTTGCTGTTCTTCTGAATAAACTTCTAAGATATGCATTCATTCATCATTCGTCTCTCTCAGACAGCATCTCTGCTGTAGAACAAGAACTGCAAAAAACACAATGTGTCATTTCTCAGCAGTTATAAACACACTCAGTCCAGTGCCAGAGTCCAGACACTGCCAGAACCACAGCTGGTCTCAGGAGCACCGATACGTGACCAAACACCTGGGAAACCTGACCTTTGTGGGAGAGTTTGGGAGAAGATGAAGGAGAGGGTCAAGTTCAGTGTGAGAAATGTCACGAAGCAGCAGCGAGGTTCACTACTATACTGCTGATATTCTGGGTTCAGAGGGTTTCAGTTCAGTTCAGGAAAACACAGCTGGGAGGGGGAATGAAATATGTCTCACCAGAAGGAATCTGGTGTTTATGGCAGAATGATGGTGTCTATACACTTGTGATCTTGATAATCATTCTTAACATGATGATATAAGTTATGATGATATAGCACCTCAGCTTAACTAAAAGTACAGTATAATGCTATTGGAAATAAATTAGGAAGAGTCAATAATTAATAATATTTTTTAACTCTGTATCGTTTATTATGTTTTTTTATAGTTTTTTTATTCTTTAGATTTATATAACTTATCTATCCCCAAGAACATAACTTCTGTAAACTGGTCAATCGATGAACTGATTTTGTGCTGGGATAGATGATGGGGGTCAGCAACCGAACAAATGAGAAAGAGAGCTGTAAAGAATATGAACTTGAACATGGGTTAGATTTTGTGCCTCTGTATTTTGCTTTTCTTTTTTTTTCTCTCCTCCCCTTTTTTTCCTCTTTCTTTGCCTTTCTACTGATGTATATTTTGTGTTAATGTTTTTCTTAGTTTTGTCTTCTCTGTTTCGATGTTGTGTTTCGTATTGTCTTTGTAGTCGACATGACTGCATCACTGTGGCGTCCACATAAAAAAAAAATATTTAAAAAAAAAACATGATCTCACTGGTTTAACTTTTGCTGGGGACCCCAGGACCCCTGGGAGGTCCACAGACCTCACTTTGAACTACTGAAGTAGACTGCTGCTCTGTTCAATTCTAAGATGAATGTGATTGTCCAACAATAATACAATGTCAGGGTGTTTACAACAAGACTGGTAGCATTGGTATCAAGAGTTTGACTTCCTACTGGTTTTGATGGAAAGTGTCAACAAATCAGGACAACAGAGGCTTCTTTCTGTCATCTTTAACGTTTGTTTTCTACATAGACTGTAATCCAGTGATTCTAAACCTTTATTATTCCAATGACGCCCAGTTTGATATGCATCACGGACCGCCATTTCATTTATTATTTATACACATTTTAACATCTCCGAGACCCCAATCTACACTGTAAAATCCCCATGCTTATTTAACTCTGAAAGTGTACAATTGGAACCAAATGGACTCGTATACGAGTGAATTTGGTTCTGTATGTACACTCTGAGAGTTACAGACCTATATCGGTCCATTTGGACCCCTGGTGGTCCTGTTATGGCTGTATTGATCTATCATTTCATGATTCCATTTGCTCCACACCCACTGTGGTTGGTAACCAGACGTGTCTCTCCTTTGATAAGGAGATAAAGCCACACCCCACCTGATACCTCCTTTGTGTTTATTCCAGATATTAACCCATTAAGACCAGGAACGCATCCGTGTCATTTTAAGATTTATTTGGCTAAAAAAATCGTGAAAATGTGTGCAAATCTTTGAATATATATAACAATTGTACCTCAAATCTTGTTGTACCCCCAATAGCCAAACAAATCAAAACATTAATGGGTTAAGATATAAGAGTGACTGACAGAGAGATGGTGGGGGAGCTTTTTGAGGAGATGGGCTGAGTGAGAAGACGTCATGAGAGATGCAGACCAAGCCTGCTAGACTGAGAGATGCCTGTGTTGATCCAATCAACCCTTTTGATCAAGCTACTGTGTAGAAGGCCCTGCCACACCATTGTTTCTTGGTCATAGGACCCCCTGGGCCTGGCTTGGGAGAGAGGTATTAGTCTATAGTGCGTAGCAAAACATCCTAAAGGGGTCGTCAACATGTGTCACTTGGTAGCGGCGGCCATAAACCAAAAAAGGGGGTACATAAACAGCTTGTAAACAGTACCTCTCTCCTCCGAAAATAGCCGACCTACAGCACAGTGCGCTTGTAGATCAGCTATTTTCGGAGAACAGACCATAACCATGTGTTATCATATGAAATTATAGAAAATGACTACAGTTCTGAATGCCTTTACTTGTGCAAGTACAACAGATACAAAATAAAGTGTCTGGCTGTATCCTTCAAGTACACTTGACAGTCAAAATGTAAATAAAGTGAAGTCAAGTAATAAAAGTACTGTACATTCAACAGTCCCAGTGCAACTCTGCTACAAGTAGAAAAAAGTGTCTGTGTAACTTTCAAGTACAGGAAAATGTAAATTATAAGCCATTGACAAGCCAAAAATGACTCCTTCCGAGTGACCTGCAGGTTCCAGACGAACAGGTTTTCGTGCAACGACTACAGCATACAGACGCAAAACACCTTCTCTAGAAACAACACTTTACAAGTGAAATATCATTTACAAATGAAACACAATTTACACGTGTAGCCAGACAGGGTAACGATGCTCCGTTTTCAGTCATTTGTCATTCAAACACAGTGAGTCAGGTAGACAATATGGAGATGACCACATTTAAATACCTTAAAAAAAACACCCAATCTACAATAATTCGCTATGGAAGCTATTAAATGTATAATAGCTTGGTCCTTCAATAAGGTACTGCATCACGTGTAGTCGTGTAAGTGGTGGCAGTTCGAAATCATCTTCTGTCCATTCTGTGTGTTCATACGGGTAGAGACCGTCAATGTCTGCGATTTTGCTGAGATAACGCTGTTTTTCCTCATTGTTCAGCTTGTCCTTGTATGGTATGTTGAGCGTGAGGTTCTTTCTATCCATCCCGTTCTGTAGTCGGCAAAGAAGTTAATGTTTACAAACACAGACCACCGTCACTCTCTCTTAAGCGCGTCTATACTCTCTGACCCCTATCATGGCTGCAGCACCAAAAGGGGGCGTGGCGACCCCCTTGGTGGCGACACGTTGCCACGCACTGACACTCCAACACTGAGAAAAGATTTGAGGGGGACCTCTTTTAAGAGAGCTTGGAGGGGACACCACGCTGGGAGGAGCATTAGAGTGAGCTCAGGGTAGAGGCCCTCTTGGGCTATGGGGGGACAGCACATTTAAGAGAAACATGCTTGTTTTTGACGCAGTTGGACTCGACAAATAAACATATTTCTTATCAGCTTCACCTTGACAGCATATATATTATTTCTATAACAGTCCCCAAACCCAACCTTGAGAAACAGTTTTGTAATAAAGGCTTTCTCCTGTATGATTGTGCCCCCTACTCCCTAGTGGACTCCATTCATTCCTGAATGGGCGGTGTTCATAGATGCTCGAACAAAGCCGGATGCACCGCAGTGGATTTCGAACCTCTATAGACTCCGTGGTGGGGGGCAGGTACTTTACTACTGTGCCACCTAAGCGCCCCACTTCACAAATGTCCAACATTGTCTTAATTATTCCTCATAATGTTCATTATAAGATGGCACCATTTCTGTCTACTCGCTCTGTGTCTCAGAGGAGGGCTGTGGACAGTTCAGAAACCTGCCTACTAGTGACATAATCAGTAGGCAGGTTTGGTCACCTCAAATAAGATTCCAAACTTTTTTTTTTTTAATAATGCAAGAACTTATTATTATTATTGTGGCTTATTGTCTGTATCATCTTTTTAATGTGCTGCACCCCTGGGACTGGGAGATGGATTGTTGAGGTGGAGCACAACACCTACCATCAGCTCCCAGTACTCGACTAACAGTACACTTACCCAAGCCGTGCTACTCATACACTGAGTGGGCGGTTCCCGGGGACAAACCTGTTCAACCGACTGAGCTCAATAGCTTGTTTCTCCCTGTTACACCATTTCAATGTGCTCACCTTCTAGCAAGAGAAAGCCTGTAGTTTCTTTTAGCTTGGAATCCCCACCAATTATGCCACTGCCAATCCATTTTATGTAGCTCTAGTGTATAAGGAAGATCTCTTCTCTCACACTTTCATGTTAGCTGCTTCACATCGTCTGCTTCACTTCTGTTTTCCCACGCTGTCAAAATCCTTTCATTCACTAATCTAAGCGTGAGCATTACTAACCAATTTAATTCTACAACCAATCTACCTTGTTAAGTCCTGGAGCTGAAAGCGAAGGTGGTTCATCATACACTGCCACCATCAGCATCTAGGGGCGGCCATAGCTGAGTGGTTAGTGAGCCCGCCTAGGGAGCCAGAGGCCCTGGTTGCCCCAGGTACGATTCCAGGCCACGCCAGCATATGTGTCGATGAAATGAAATTTGTCCCTGAGCAAGACTCTTAACCCCTAATTGCTCACAGGCCCTCATTGGAAACAAGCCCGCAAGGACTTTCATGAACGTCCTGTTAAAAAGGAATTATCCTTATCCTCCATGCATGGGGGGTTTTCTCTCCTATCTATAATCTATTCTATGCACTTTAAATGCTAATGTAGTCTATAATCGCCAAAATATGGACTTTATCTAATAAACATTTTGCTTGTTTCAAATTGGTGTTGATCTGAAATAATAAGCAGAGGACCAATATTATATAGATAGATAAGGTTGAAAATGTGAAGTGCTCCTTTAACATTGTAATTTGTCCGGATTCGGAACACCTATGAATGTGAAGCCTTATGTTCTATTTCACACTTTGTATTTCCATGAACAATATTTGTATTTTTCTTCTTGGTGAATGTTGTTTTTAAATTAGAGGCTCGTGTTGGGGTGGGTTTAACAAAATGCCACGCACCAGCAAAGCCTATACCAGAGTGCCAGTGGAATAAACTAGTCCTCAAAAGATTGAGCCTGTCTGTCCCTATAGTCCCTGCTATGAGTGACTGACACAGCCATGGCAACCCAGCCTGGCGGAGAACTGCTCTGTCTCCCTACAAAAACGCAGAAAAAGTGATCAAAAATGTCAACCAAACAACACGCTATTTGTGGAGGATTGATCGTCTAGTCAGTAAGAATACTCTGAAGATTCTTGCAGGGGCCCTCATTCAAGGTTATTATGATTATGCATGCACTTCATGGTATCACAACACCTCCAAGGCCTTAAAAACAAGGCTCCAAACATCCCAAAACAAACTTGTAAGGCTACTTCTTGGCCTCAATCACAAAACCCATCTAACCCCTGCTCATTTTGCTAGGATTGGATGGCTTAGGGTTGAGGACAGAGTACAGCAACTTGCTATGGGCCTGGTCTTCAAGATACACCACAACATTGGGATCCCCCTGTATTTGTCAAAATACTTCCAAAATGTTAATGAAGTCCATGATCATAACACCAGAGGCAGCTCCACAAATCATGTTCAACCCAGATTTGGCTCAACTAAGGGAATGAACTCGTTCTCATGCTATTCATCAAAAATGTGGAATGCCCTACCAAAAGGAGTAAAGGAGTGTAAAACCCTACTCACTTTCAAAACTGCCCTAAAGATACACCTTCAGGAGGCTGCAATTCGAAAATGGCCCCTGTCTAAGTCTTAACCTACCCCCCCCCCCCCTTCATTTTCCTCTTTTGTATATATATATATATATATTTTTTTCTCTCTTCATACCAGTAACCTGAAAGCTTGATTGTATGACATTCTGTATAGTAGTGTGTATATCTGTCTGCCTCTTATATTTCATCATGATTTGTGTGCATGGGGTTCTCATCTTAAACAAGCTTAGTGCTTAATGAGAGTTCCAGCTTAGTAGACCTTGTATTGTGAATTTGTACTTCCATGTACTGTTATGTACTGTCATGTACTATTCTCATGTCTTACTAAATAAACTACATCAATCAATCCCATAGAGAGCACTTTATCTAGTTCAGCTTGCCGTTGACCACAGGGCAAAACTGTTACACGATGATAATCCCAAATCCACACAAACTATCAATAACCACTAGCCTGAACAGATTAGATTAGTGACTAGTCTAATCTGGGGTCATCGCCATGCCGGCTTGTGGTGGACATTTTTGTCAAAATTCAATTTTTGCCATTAGTTTTTTATTATCTCAGGTACTTTGTAAATATGTAGATAACTTGTCTGGCCTTCTGTTGCTCTCTTGTTTTGATCTCCTTCCCACTTGCCCCCCACCCCCCTCTTCTTCTCCCCCCCCCCCTCTTCTTTCTATGGAAACTAACGTTGCGATGGGAACGATGTACAAAAACGAATTTCACCCACTTTTTTACCTTGTAAACCTGTGATGTGACAATAAAACTGATTCTGATTCTGATGGACACACAAAATGAGAGCACAATAATATTACCAGAAACACATAAAGAGCTAGCCCACAAGGACCATAGCAGGTCTGTAACTCTGACAGTGTACAAATGGAACCAAATGGATCCTCACGGGTCCATTTGGTTCCATTTTGTACACTCTCAGAGTTAAGGGGGTCCTTATAAAATCCAAATAAAACATTTGAGAACCACTACTATAGTAGGACTCCTATTTTGCCATAGCATAGTGTCTATGGTAAATCAGTGATATTCTGAAGAAAACCTGGAGACTTGGCATTCAGTAATTGGGTCTTGTGATCAAAATAAGAACATTATAATGGTGTGTAAAAAAGAAAATCCCAAAAATGCCACGGACAAGACCAAGTCTTTGCCACGGACAATATAGGCCTACAGACATATTGATGACCCCATTAGTCTGGTACACAGACTGCGCTGCACCGAAACGGGTGACCTGTCAAATCGTGTGACTCCTGCGATGTGGGTGAACGTAGCTCTGTCTGGTCCAGAGCATTAGCGAGTTCTCTCTACTACTCTAACGCCCTGTTAGGAGTGGGTGCTATTTCCCATGGACTGAAAATTCCACTACCGTGCGAGGTCTCCAACTTCAGTGAAAAAAAACAAAGACAACGATTTCGCTAATCATCAAAACAAAGGCTGTTTTGTGTTGTTGAAAATCTATTCTCCACGGTGGGAAACGTCTCGGGACCTCACCTTCTCTGTATAATACACTTTATGGGCAGAAAATAGAATAGGTCCGCCAGATGGAAATTGTTTTATTTGCTCCACTGCGCCCTCTACAGGTCTGGTCAATATAAATTATCATTGACCAAATCTGTAGACGACGCAAGTGAGTAAATAAAAAAAATCCGTCTGGCGGATATATTTTAGTTTCTGCCCAAAAAGTGTATTATACAGAGAAGATGGGGTCCTGAGACGTTTCCCATCGTGGAGAATAGTCTTTCATCAAAACAAAACCGCCTTTTTTTGGACGAGTGGTAAAATCGTTTCCTTTATTTTGACTAAAGTCGGAGACCTCGCATGGTAGTGGAATTCTCGGTCTATGAGAACACGAAGCGCGCCTGGCGGAGCGTCAGATAGAACTCGCTAATGCTCTGGACCAGAGAGCTAAATGCAGGCAGCTCGACTGTCGAGAGGGGTCCACGGCTCACCCACGCACGGCACAACGTCCGCCCGGGACGATCAGACACACGGTACCAGGATGAGATTATGGGAGCTGGTTAATCTGCAGGCTTTTAATCCGCTCCTGAACCCTCCTCACACACAGACCCGCTGCAGGCTATCGGAAGGGCTTTGACAATACAGCAGAAAGCAGAGCTTTTGGGGGTCATTATTTCCACATGAAGGCGGATCTCGGTGGGTTCTGGGTCCAGCCGCTGACCAGTGGGTCGGGACCGGCCATGGACCAGTCGCCGTGGACCGATCTGGAGTGGACTCAGATGGCTCGGCATGGAGCGGTGCTGACCGCCACTGTGCTCAGTAAGTCACCATGCAATCAACTATCTGTCTGTCTCCTTTGGTTAATCAGTGGTGGGAAAAGTAGGCTACTCACATTTTTTTAAGTAAAAGTATCAATACTGCAATATAGAAATAGGCTACTCTGTTTCAAGTCAAAAAGTCCTGAATTCAAAAATGTACTTGAGTAAAAGTACAAAAGTATTGGCATCAAAATGTACATAAAGTACAAAAAGTTAAAGTACTAATTTAGCAGAATGTCCCATTTCACAAGTTTTCAAATGAATAAAATATATACAAATCTTTTGAAAATAGCAGATCTACAAGCTCAGTAGGGAGCAGTGAGCTTGTAGATCGGCTATTTTCAAATGGGCGAAATGTATCAAATCAAAATCCTCAAAGTAACCAGTAACTAAAGTGTTCAAATAATTGTAGTGGAGTAAAAGTACAATATTTGCCTCTGTGGAGTAGAAGCAAAAGTACAGAAAATTGGAAATACTCCATTAAAGTAAAAAATACCTCAAAATTGTACTTAGGTACAGTACTTGAGTAAATGTACTTAGTTACTTTACACCACTGATGTTAATGCTTCACTTTGTTTCATCCTAAGGAATGGCTTAGGCTACTCTTCATTAGTGACAGTTGGATGAGTGGAAAGTGAAAAATGATCAGATGGAGATTTAGTATGAATTTATGTGTAGCCTAATTGATTAGATTGACAGCTGCAGTAATGTAATGGGTCTTTAACATAGTTATGTTAATCTACAGGTAGGCTAATGTTTGGGCTGAAGCTATGGATTATCTTCTTAGCGATTCTGTCTGACTGTACTTTTAGGCTATTTTTATTTAATTGTGGAACGCCTGATTTTTTTTGGGGGGAGGGATAAAAATAACAAACCAATAACTAATTATATCAATGCAGGGGGAAAAAATGTTTTTTGATCGCTCTGGCGTCTGGCATTTTGCTTTAAAATACAAAATGAAATCCTTTTTCTGCATCGGTTTTGATTGATTGATTCATTGATTGAATGAATACTTTATTAACAGTTTGTAAATAGTAGCCTACACAATGATGCTGAAAGGATAACACAAAAAGCCCTGAGGGCTTGTTTCCATTGTGGTCCTATGTATTCACTTCATCATGACTTTTAAAGACACAATAACATACAAGACATTTAGTTGCCATATGAGACTTAACAACTTAAGCCCTATATTATGTTTTCAAACAATGATGTATAGCATAAGAATAAAAATAAAAAAAACAGCTGATCTACAAGCACACAACTCGCTTTGCATGCACTCTTGTTGCTTGTAGATCAGCTATTTATTGTTATTTTTGATTATTTCTTACGATCAATTAAATCGATTAGTTTGACTACATTAAACATGTGTGTAACCTATGACTACTGCATGGCGTTTCTGTTTATAGAAGTGAAGTGACTAACTTTATAGGCAGAACACAGCCAAAGGATGCTTCTGTCATCATGGTTACTGTGTGTGTGTGTGTGAGTGTGAGTGTGAGTGTGTGTGTGTGTGTGTGTGTGTGTGTGTGTGTGTGTGTGTGTGTGTGTGTGTGTGCGCAGCGCGCGCGCGTGTGCGAGAGAGAGAGGGTGTGTGTGTGTGTGTGTGTGTGTGTGTGTGTGTGTGTGTGTTGGGGGGGGGGGTGAGTGGGTGTGTGGGTGAGAGAGAGAGAGAGAGAGAGAGAGAGAGAGAGAGAGAGAGAGAGAGAGAGAGAGAGAGAAGGGGGGGGGAGTGTGTACTTCTATTACTACACTTGTGAGGAATGTCCCCACAAGTGTATTAGAATTTGACAAATGGTACTTTTATGGTTAAAAGAGATTTTTAGAATTAGGTTTACAATCAGGAAAAGATTGAGGTTTGGGGTTAGAATTAGGATTTAGAGGCTATAGGATTAGGGTCTGGAGTTTTATGCCTGATGATTTACAATTAGTTATGCGCTGGTGTTGTGCACTGAAAAAGCAGATCTACAAGCTCACAGTTTGTTGCGATGCGCTGCATTGTGAGCCTGTAGATGTTTTGTTATTTTAAAATGACAAAACACTGTAAAAAAAAATAATCATAAAACCACTGTCCTCACAAATATTCATGCAAATGTGTGTGTGTGTGTGTGTGTGTGTGTGTGTGTGTGTGTGTGTGTGTGTGTGTGTGTGTGTGTGTGTGCGTGTGCGTGTGTGTGTAGTGGTGGTGGGTCTACGGTGGTGGATCAGGGGCGGGGTGTGTCGCTGTCCGCTGCGTTTGGACGGGAAGACGGTGGTGATCACGGGGGCCAACACTGGGATCGGCAAGGAGACCACCAGAGACCTGGCCAGACGAGGTACTGCTCAGCCCAGAGGCAATCCCCATCCTGCTTGGCCACAATGGCCAGAGGAGATAATGGGCTTATGATATTCAGGCAGGGCTACATGTCCATCAGCACTTAGCAGGTGTCCTATACCCGACACCAGGGTCTACATTTGTCAGTAGAAGATGCAGATGTACTAGTTATAATTGTATTAACTACTCTGCCATTCAGATTGGTTAACATGATGTTTTATTCATCAAAATAAGTTGGATAAAATTGATATCCCGACCTGAAAATGTTGAGGTAAATTGGACAGGATACCAAATGTATCCAATCAGCAGAGAGAAACTCATACAGGATACAGGATAAACAAGTGAAATTGGACGTGATGACACAAAGAAATGAGCAGACAAAGTTGGAACTGGAACACTATAAAATTGAAGGTGACAAATTTTTTGTTTATTTAAGAGCTGGAGAGACGGGGAGACCCCTGTTACTGAACACACACTCACTTTAACTTTAACCTTTTAACAAAAAACGTTTAGTTTGAACCAAAATATCACATACCCTACCTTTAACTAACACTGAGGATTTAATGCATATCTTATTCGATTCCATTAGGTGAGTCTTAAAGGGATATTTCACTATCAAAAAAAATTGGTCAATTTATCGTCTACTCAGGCTTTTGGGAGCCCTCGGACAGTTTTTAAGTTGCTTGATTCAGTATTTCGGTATTTGATATTCATTTTATCAGACACGCCCCCTCTATACAAACCTTTTGTAACTTCTAACTCCATTTTAACCATGTTAGATTCATCGAAACACCCGTCCTTTGTTCTGGGTGAGACCGTGTTTTTTCTATAACTTTTTTCATTTATTAAAAAAAAACAAATCGGAAAATGTGAAAAGTTGAATACAATGAAGAAATATTTTTTTTAAATGAAGAAAGTAATAGAAAAAACACGGCCCCCTCACGTATTGGGAGTGCAGGATGAGTCACCAGAACCAAGGACGGTGTTTTTTATGAATCTAACATAAAATGGAGTTTGAAGTTACAATGGGTTTGTATAGGAAGGGGGCGTGTCTGATAAAATTAATATCAAATATCTAAATGCTGAATCAAGCAACTTAAAAACTGTCCGGGGTGCTCCCAAAAGCCTGAGTAGACGATAAAATGACCCCATTTAAAAAAAGTGAAATATCCCTTTAACCACGTGGTGCCATCTCAGGTGCCCAGGGTGATCATGGCGTGCAGAGACCTGATGCGGGCTGAGCTGGCAGCGGAGGAGATCAGGAAGCAGACGGGAAATGGACAACGTGGGCGTCCGACACCTGGACCTGGCCTCTCTCCACTCCGTCAGGCAGTTTGCCAAAGAGTTCCTGTGCACGGAGGACCGGCTGGACATCCTCATCAACAATGCTGGTGAGACTAAGGGCCCGTACACACTGCAGGAGATTGGGTCCGAGATTGCTGTCGCCGACATTTTTGGCGCTCGCCGACAAAACCTCCCGATCTGACGCAGATCGGCCTTTGATCTGCGAGATAATGCTCGCTGTGTGTAAAGGCACCGCGAGACGATATGGCCGCGATTATCCGCTCTGCGACGGCTTTCCGACCGTTTTCAGATAACTACCATGTTAGATATTCAGCTCTGTCTGGGACAGGACAGCAGACAATATCATACACTATGAACGGGGCTGCGACCACCTTGCGAGGAGATCCACGCTACAGCAATGAGAGCACATTACAGCCACCGTGGCTAGGGGGGCGTCGCTGGATCTGACCACAACAAACAGTCCCTACCGCAATATTACCAATATTACCGTCCAGAGAAATAAGCAACCATGTCTATGAAAACAAGCCCAAGAAACGGCCACTTGAGCACTTTAAACCTATTTACAAATACATTGGATATTTTAAAATAGCCGATCTACAAGCTCACAACGCTTCGCAGCTATTTTCAAAGAAAAATCTTGTGGAATATTTTCCAAATCCACACAAATCTTGTATGGGGGTCTAAAGACGCTTATAATAAGTGGACATGGCAACCCTGTCACTGACTGCTTCAGCGCAATTGACGTGCGAGAGAGAGAGAGAGAAAGAGAAAGAGCGAGAGAGGGGGGAGAGGGAGAGGGAGAGAGGCATATCACGGGATACGTCGATTAAAATGAATTGGAATAAACTCAAATGTATGTATTGGGTCTGACTCTGGAGATAGCATCCTAGTGAACTATCCTACAGTGTGTCAGTCCTTGTCGGGGATCAATCCTGTTGTGAAGACCACAACGATATTATGACAGCCGATTTCAAGAAATAAACTCCTGCAGTGTGTTATGCTTAACGATCAGATGACCCCCCGACCACTTTAAGGTCTTGCAGTCTGTACCTGCCTTTAGGAAGCAAAACCCCACAAGAAGCAGCATGGCATCTGGCAGGACATGCAAACCCCAAAAACTATCTGACATACAGACAGTTCAGTATATCGTTGCTGTCGGGCAGAAATCTCTTATCTCCGTATTTTAGCTTTTTGTGTTTTCTCGTGAATTAACGCCCTACTTGATCATGCTACAGCGTCACACAAAAGTATCAAATATAGCAGATCTACAAGCTCGAAGCTTATTGCGTTTTGAGCTTGTCGATGTGCTGTTTTTGATATTTTTGAATGTGAATCCTGAAAAGTAACAGTTTTGGGCATATGAGGTTTCCACCCGACAGAGACGACATACCAAATCTATAAAGGTTATAATAGACAGGTGGTTTATAGTATTATTTCAATTAATAAAGAGGAACAGCATGTCGCCTGTGTTATTAGAACAAATAGCCTGGCCAAAATAATGGACTTGACTTCTCATGGTTATGATTCAAAGTCAGGTCATAAATGACAGGGTTGCCAGACACACCCAGGATTGTGATTGGTCAGTCAAAAAAAAAAAGGGGGACATTGATGAGTGGCGCTCCTCTCCAAAAGTTGAACTATTTTCTATTTTGAAATGATAATTGCAAAAGATATAGGAAATGAAAAAAGAAAACAAAAAGGGATTAAAGCTAAAAAAAACGCTGTGCAACGCTGAGTAAGTAAGCCTTGCCAGGCTCTGAGGCCCATAGGGCAGGAGCCTATCTCCTGTTTCCTTAGCGTGAGGCAGCTTGAAGTACACCAGTGGTGGAAAGTAACTAAATACATTTACTTAAGTACTGTACTTAAGTACAAGTTTGAGGTATTTGTACTTTACTTGAGTATTTTCAATTTTCAGTACTTTTACTTCTACTCCACTACATCTCAGAGGCAAATATTGTACTTTTACTCTACTACAATTTTTTGAAAACTTTAGTTACTACTAGTTACTTTTCAGATATAAATTATTATATCATAAAACATACATTAACCCCTTCAGACCTATTTTATACATAGGCTATTTGAAAATAGCCGATCTACAAGCTCACAACGCATCGCATCGCGACGCGTTGTGAGCTTGTAGATCTGCTATTTTCAAACATTTTTGTACTTATACTTTTGGTAAAGTTAAAGTACATTTTGATACCAATACTTTTGTACTTTTACTCAAGTAAATTTGGAATTCGGGACTTTTACTTGTAACAGAGTACGTCTACATTACATTATTTACTACATTATTGATACTTTTACTTAAGTAAAACATTTTGAGTACTTTTTCCACCACTGAAGTACACCCCCAGGACATGACTCTAGTATGTCGCAGGGACTTACCCCCAACCCAACCCTTGATGCTGAGTGCCAAGCAGGGAGGCATGGGGTCCCATTATTAGAGTCTTTGGTATGACCCGGGCAGGGAATCAAACCCTGACCTTCCAGTGTCAGGGCGGACACTGAAACCACCAGGCCACTGAGCTGGCAGAGCACCCTGCCAAAAAAAAAACCTTGGATGCCGAGAGCGCTGAAACACAATGCTCGCCGCCGCTGGGAGAAGCAACGACACAGTGTGTGTTTAAAGGAGTAGTTCACCACAAAAACGACTTATTTTCTATCAATTACACACCCCATAAAGCATTGAATTCATAGAGATGTTTTTGTTTTTGTCGCATTCCTGAGCCAATAATTTGATGATAATAATAAAGACCCTATGTATCCGGTAGGAGACACAAAGGAGACTCTTTGTGTCTCCTACCGGAGAGACTGCCGGTTATCATTGGCTTAGGAATGCGATAAAAACCCAAAAATCTCCATGAATTCAAGGCTTCATGGGGTGTACAATTGATAGAAAATAAGTAGTTTTTTGGGGGAACTACTCCTTTAACATAGAAATGCAATCCCGGGTAACTAAGGGCATAAAAAGTGACGGATTACCACTTTAAGGAAAGCTCATAGTTTGATTCAGGGGATTGTTTTCCATGCAGTGGTAAATCCAGATCAGTTGAAACAAGTCTCACTGAGAAAAACTGGAACACACACACTAATGACCGATGGAATTCAAGCACGCTGGCAACGCGTCTGTCGCTCTTTTATTTTGTGGCAGTCATGCACACAAGCACCAAACCAGCTCACTGACTGCTAAGCGCCTGCATGGTGACATCTGAATTCAATTGTAGGGGCTAGAAAAGTGCCGTGGAGGGCCGCTAAAAAAACCCACAGCCAGTGGTGGAAAAAGTACTCAAATTCTTTACTTAAGTAAAAGTACCAATACGGCAATATAGAAATAGTCTGTTACAAGTAAAAGTCCAGAATTCATTTACTTGTGTAAAGTATTGGCATCAAAATGTACTTAAAGTACCAAAATATTTGAAAATAGCAGAAGAAAAAAAAAGATCTACAAGCTCACAACGCGTTGCGATGCGACGTGTTGTGAGCTTGTAGATCTGCTATTTTCAAATAGCCTAGGTATAAAATAGGGCTAAAGTGGTAAATGTACAATATTTGCCTCTGAGATGTAGTGGAGTAGAAGTAAAAGTATTGGAAATTGGAAATACTCAAGTGAAGTACAAATACCTCAAAATTGTACTTAAGTACAGTACTTAAGTAAATGTACTTAGTTACTTTCCACCACTGCTCACGGCCACTGCTTTAGAAGCCAATCCTGACACAAAAGGTCCTTGCACACTGGTGCGTCTTTTCGTTGCGTTTTTTTTACAACAATGAAAAAAATTGAAAAAACAATGAAAAAAAAAAAACGCAACGAAAAGACGCACCAGTGTGCAAGGACCTAAAGTCTTTGCATTTGTTCTGCAGTACAGTTTGCTTTGAACCTGCATGAACCCTATAGCGTCTGGGCATGACATCATAGCTGAATATTCTGCAAACATTCGTCAAAAAGCATTCTGAGCTTGTAAATCAGCTATTTTCGACAAGGAGGTTTGGTGTAGAGGGAAAATGGGGGGGACCAAGTATGGACCCCTGGGGAACCATAGTGGTAGTTTAGTAGCTTTTGTCTCAATGGAAACACGTTTTTTTGGGCTTATCCTTTTAGTGCCAGGGTCTTCAACAGGGGGTCCGGGACCCCTAGGGGGTCCTCAGAGTTACTACAGGGGGTCCGCCAATTTTTTGTGTGATATGATTTTTTTTTCTCGCATTAACCACTTGAACCTTAGCATCCCTTTTCTGGGGAGAACTTTAGTCAAAAATAGCAGATCTACAAGCTCACAACGCCTCGCGCTGCGAGGCGTTGTGAGCTTGTAGATCTGCTATTTTTGGCAAAGAGGTGTAGGTGTAGAGGGAAAAAAATAGCAGACGAAGTAAAAAAAAGAAGTTTAATCAGAAACACAATTTTATACAATATAGAGGGGGTCCCTGCTTCATCTCTCTCTCAGCTAAGGGGTCCTGGGACCCCTGTTTTAGTGTATATGACTGTAGTCGTGCTGTTTGCATTTCTCTCTAATAAAGTATTCAATCAATCAATCAAGTAGTGGTGGAAAGTAACATTTTGATACCAATACTTTTGTACTTTTACTCAAGTAATTTTTTTATTCCGGACTTTTACATTCCGTATTTCAACATTGCTGTATTGATACTTTTACTTAATTATTTGGACCCGAGGCCGATTCTAAAAACGCCTTCTGAAACCTAACCTAGGTTTTCTGAAAACGTTAAAATTCTTACAAAATAAATAAATACAACATAATGTTGCTATAGCAACAACTAATGAGACACAGAGATGGCTCCCGGATTCAAAGGTAACAACGTATAGGTTACAACAGGTCTAAATGGGTTAAGTAAAACATTTGAGTACTTTTTCCGGCACTGCTTTTTAGTTTATGACTGTACTCCTGCTGTTTGCATTTCTCTCTAGCCTCGGTCCCAGCCTCACTCATCTGCGAAAAGAAGATTTCTCTCTAATAAAGTAGTCAATCAATCAATCAATCAATCAATCAATCAAGTCACTGATGGTGTGAATGCAGCATTAGATGTCTAGCTATGGACATAAATCTGTCTGTCTGTCCAGGTGTGATGATGTGTCCAAAGTGGCTAACAGAGGACGGCTTTGAGACCCAGCTCGCTGTCAATCACTTGGGACACTTCCTGCTGACCAATCTGCTGCTGGACAAGCTGAAGAGCTCCGCCCCCAGCCGGGTGGTCATTGTGTCCAGCATTGTTCACAAAGGAGGTAATAAATACTATTTAAAGGGATAGTTCACCCCCCCAAAAAAAATCTAACGATTAGTCACCCCATGGAGACTTAAATTCATGGATATTTTTTAGTTTTTGTCACATTCTCTAAGCCAATAATTTGATGACCGGCAGCGGTTCCGGTAGGAGACACAAAGAGTCTCCTTTGTGTCTCCTACCGGAACCGCTGCCTACCGGTCCACTGGTCATCAAATTATTGGCAAATTATTAACTAAAAAATAACCATGAATTCAAGTCTCCATGGGGTAGCCTGAAAGAGCGAGCCCTATCGATGGTCTTGAAGGGCGGATCCAAACCCAGGCGTTTGGATTCCAGCGCCGCTTCCTATTGCTTCACCAATCTATGTCCCCGCCTCCCCTCCCCTCCCCCCCCGGCCTGTGCACGGAACACGCTGACGTCACCAAATTTAGAGCGACGCCCCTCTGCACTCTGATTGGTTAGGAGATAACAAGGTTCACTCCCACTGAGGCTACCATGGGGTGACTAATCGATAGAAAAACATATTTTTGGGGGGTGAACTATCCCTTTAAATACTGGTTTCTACTGGACTCGAACTGTCCAGCATCACACAGAGGAGGCAATAGTTTATATTTATCGGCTGTTCTCTACTTCTGTCCGTTGGTCTCTTTACCAGCGGTGTAAAGTAACTAAGTACATTTACTCAAGTACTGTACTTAAGTAAAATTTTGAGGTACTTTTACTTTACTGGAGTATTTCCAATTGTCTATACTTTTACTTCGACTCCACTACACTAGGCAAATATTGTACTTTTACTCCACTGAAAAACTTTAGTTAGTTACTAGTTACTTTGCAGATATTAATTATTACATTATAAAGCATACATTAACCACTTTAGCCCTATTTTATACCTAGGCTATTTGAAAATAGCAGATCTACAAGATCGCATCGCGACGCGATGTGAGCTTGTAGATCTGCTATTTTCAAACATTTTAGTACTTTTACTTTTGGTACTTTTTGTACATTTTCATACAAGTACATTTTGATACCAATACTTTTGTACTTTTACCCAAGTACATTTTTCATTCGGGAGCTTTTACTTGTAACAGAGTATTTCTACATTGCAGTATTGATACTTTTACTTAAGTAAAACGTTTGAGTACTTTTCCCACCGCTGCTCTTTACTGTGTAGGCCTACTGTCCTCTGCTGCCCTCTGGTGGTCTCTACTGCCCACTGCTGGCCCCTAAATACTATATTTTCAGTAATCATTTCAATAGTGATTAATAATCATCACATACTTGTTTGATTGTCTGTCTCTGTGTGTTTATCTCTCTAGGGAAGATCGACTTTGATGATTTATTTTTCGCCAAGCGTCCCTACAGCTCTCTAACGAGCTACCAACAGAGCAAGCTAGCCAACATGCTGTTCTCCAGAGAGCTAGCCCACAGGATGCAAGGTAACACCTATAGAAACCTATACATCAATCTGTCTAGTGTGTGTGTGTGTGTGTGTGTGTGTGTGTGTGTGTGTGTGTGTGTGTGTGTGTGTGTGTGTGTGTGTGTGTGTGTGTTATATATATATATACATACAGTGGTGTAAAGTAACTAAGTACATTTACTCAAGTACTGTACTTAAGTACAATTTTGGTCTGCTGTGAAAATAGTCACGACTCACACCCACAACAATATATAATAATAACAATACTATTTACAATTTAATCCAGAGCGATTTACAGTATGCAAGGTAAACATGAGGTAAAACATCAAATGCATAGAAATAGTAATCTAGGACCATGGGTAAACCAAGAACATATCATCAGTCTAAACAGTATAATAAAAAAATAAACTATAATCTGTACATTGAAGCTATACACACTATAGGATGCCAGGTCTACAAATGAACCTGCCATCTGTCTACATAGCATGCTATCTTAGATAAGTGATTCTCAACCTGTGGGTCGAGACCCCCAGGATTTTTGGGGGGTCCCCAGGTGATTTAAGGACTTTTAAGACCTTTTTAATACCTAAAACAAAACAAAAAAAACGAAGGAAAGAAAAAAAATGACCATTACTGCAACAAAAGTATACAACGAAACTATACTATAAAACATTGGCCAAACTGTCAAATAGTATAAGAAAGAGGCAAACATTTTGAAAATAGACGATCTACAAGCTCACAACGCCGTTGCGAGCTTGTAGATCTGCTATTTTCACAATATTTATCTGTGGAACGGAGTCAAACAAAACGGGTGGGTCCCCAGTTCAAATATGATTATTTGGGGGGGGGGGGGGGGGGGGGGGTTGTGGCCTGAAAAGGTTGAGAACCAATGATCTAGAATGACATTTTAGGCCTTTGCATAAGTCTGCAAGGTCGTCGAGGCCAGCAGCCATATTGGAAAGAAATTGGGCCGCTTCTTACTTCCTTCACAGGTGTTACCAATGATACTAATGAAGGCTCCGTTCCATTCTGGTCAGGGTGCTGATATTGTGCATGTTGGCTCACTAGAAACACTCCATTTTGGTTCCCAAATGGCCCCTTATGGTGGGTGTGTAACTCTGAGAGAACCAAATGGACCCGTAAGGGTCCATTTGGTTCCATTTGTACACGCTCAGAGTTATGGGGGTCCTTGAAAATGAGACAACCACTGTGCCACACTAAATGGAACAGAACCTTAATTAGTATCATTGGTAACACCTGTGAAGGAAGTAAGGAAGGGGCCCAATTCATTCCCAATATGGCTGCTGTGCATAGAGCCAACTCGGTGACCATTGCTCTGAATCAGCGAAAAATCTAGTCTGAAGAAAAGCTCTGCCCCCCATCCCCTCACAGGAACAGGGGTGACGTCCTACAGCCTCCACCCAGGGGTCATAAAGACAGAGCTGGGCAGACACTGGCAGAGCTGGTTCCCCTTCCTGGGAACGCTGCTGTCGGCCCCCTCCCTCCTCCTGATGAAGACCCCCACGGAGGGAGCCCAGACCACCATCTACTGCTCCGTCACGCCGGGCCTGGAGGTCCTGTCCGGACGCTACTTCAGGTATTATAGAGGCCGTGTTCCGGACGCTACTTCAGGTATAGAGCATAGCAGTGGCGGCCATTTTCTGGTTCCACTCCAAAAATAGTCAATGCATTTTTCCCATTGACATTTCCAAAAATATTTATATCAATTATTTTAAGCCTAGAATCTAGCCATCCAGGGTCCTGGTGAATCATGACCATAAAACGTTTGATTCTGTGAAAAAAAAACTTTGAAAACGGCAAAACAAAGGGTATTTATTAAATATAGTATATCATATAATTAAATATATATTTTTTTTAAATCACATCAAAAAGTGTTTTACGGTCATGATTCACCAGGACCCTGGATGGCTTGATTCTAGGCTTAAATAAATTGATATAAATATTTTTGGAAATGTCAATGGGAAAAATGCATTGACTATTTTGGAGTGGAACCAGAAAATGGCCGCCACTGCTATGCCCTATCACTCAAGTTTGATATCGTTGCTGTCGGGCAGAAACCTCTCAGAAACGCGTCACTTCGCACCGCGTTTCGAGCTTGTAGATCTGCTACTTTTGATGCTTTTGAATCCTGAAAAAGTAACAGTTTTGGACTTTTGAGTTTTTTCCAACCCGACTTAGACACGACAAGCATTAGGCCAGCTGGTTCTCAACCTGTGGGGCCGGGCACCACTTGGTGGGCCACGAGGGTATTGCAAATGGAACCTCAAATGGCAGGGGGGGGGGCCTTGTGATTATAAGACGCATTGACCCAGTGATTGTGTGCGTTTGTGTTCCACAGTGACTGCAAGGAGAAGACTCCGGCTTCACAGGCCAGGGACGACGAGATAGCCAAGAGATTGTGGGAGGAGAGCGCCCTATTGGTCGGTTTAACCGACGGAACGCGACTCTGACCCGACCCCTGTCTGTCCCCCCCCCCCCTCCACACCGAGAACTCAGGACCGCCGCAGACAAGAGATTACTCCAGCCTGGTGCCAGCTGGGGCGGCCGGCGGCCATGTTAGACCCTCTCATCGTTGTAGAGGAACTTCTACCAGTGGAAGGAACAGCGCCGACTACAGCACCTGCTTTCTGTCAAAGCTATTGTAAAGAAGGAAAGGACACACGTTCTGATATACTACGCCATGGCATGCAACGTAGACGCACTGGAAGGCAAAAACACTGACCCATCTTAAGTCTCTAAATTACACCTCTGTCCAGTTTGTGTGGTTGACGTCTCACAGATGTCACACCATGTTACATTTGGACGCACAAAGCCAAGCACAATATCATGCATCCATATCTGACAGTATAGTGCAAGCTCATTGGTTGGATCTGTGTCGATTAGGGTTGCAATTATCGATTATTTTCCTAGCGATGATTGCTTTTTATAAATCAATGTTCTCGCAAAAATAATTGTAATAGATTTTTTAAATAATCAACTAAATCAATTTGTCTGAACCATTAAGCACCATTTTTCATTTGTCCTTCAACAGTGTTGCACAAAACCTATGAAAATAGCCTATCTATAAGCTCACAACACATCGCGATGTGACGCGTTGTGAGCTTAGTGTAGGTCTGGCATTTGTGTTATTTAAAAAGTAATATGGGAAAAGGTTTGCTTTTATTTAAATGAATTATCTTTTATAATTGATTAAACCGATTTGTTCGATTAACCGTTCTACTCCCAGTATCGATCTCCTATTCCTGTGCAAAGATGACGATGAAGTATCCTCTGTAATGGCCCTGGATGTTTCTGTAGCTCGTTTGCTGTTTATTGTGTCATCGCAGTGGGAGGACTATGACAGGAACCAGTCCAAACCAGACTAAATGTTTCCAGTTTTCTAACAGCACCAGAACAGACAGAGCATTTTTACAGATTTCTGATGCTGGAAGCACAGTGAAACCCTCAGTGATTAGCAACCATCAGGGGATCGATCATACTGGAGATAAATATTCTGTGACTACTTGAAAAAGTAAGAAAATCGAAAAGATCGCTGTCAGAAATAAGTCTGGCAGTGAATGAGTTAAGTTGTTTGGTATTACTGTTTAATGCATAATGCAAGAACACTGCTTGACTGAGATCACTGAATTGGAAAATGTGAATTTATATAACTGATATACAGAACCTGTATCCCAATGGATGAATGTAGTTATTTAGTCACAAGCTAAATATTAAATATTTACAAAATCCACAAACAGACTTGCGCAACATTAATGGCCATAACAAAGCCAAGTCTTTTGGGGAGCGCTCGTTTCGTTCTGCGTCAGACGCTTCAGCTCCGCGTTCTATGGGAGAAACGGGGTGGAGCGTCCCGTTGTAGGCCTGCAGCCTCCTATTGGTCGGTGGTTGAACCCGGCGCTTCACGCACGTGTCGCATTCAACCGCCAACCAATAGGACAGCAGTGCCGTGTGTTGACCGCACTTGGCAGACAATTCGCTTGTAGTTTTCTTTCAGTGTGCCAACCACTCAGTGGTGCAAAGTAACAAAGAATATTTACTCAAGCACTGTACTCAAGTACAATTTTGAGGTATTCTTTACTTTAATGGAGTATTTCCAATTTTCAGTGCTTTTACTTCTACTCCACTACATCTCAGAGGCAAATATTGTACTTTTACTCCACTACAATTATTTGAAAACTTTAGTTACTAGTTACTTTGTAGATTTTGATTATTATTACAAAACATACATTAACCACTTCAGCCCTATATACATTTCGACCATTTAAAAATAGCCGATCTACAAGCTCACATGCTTGTAGATCTGCTATTTTCAAAAGATTGTTTTACATTTGAAAACTTGAAATGGGACATTCTGCATAATGAGTACTTTTACTTTTGGTACTTTAAGTATTATAGTATATAATACTATAATATAGTATAGTATTTCGATGCCAATACTTTTGTACTTTTACTCAAGTACATTTTGAATTCCGGACTTTTACTTGTAACAGAGTATTTCTATATTGCAGTATTGATACTTTTACTTAAGTAAAACATTTGAGTACTTTTTCCACCACTGCAACCACTCCAACGCAAGTCAAATGAACTACACACCGGAAAACAAGCACTCTGCCCGAGACATCACGTGAAACGGATGCATCTGAAGTCTGAGGAAGAGCCACCTAGGTTCTAAACATCCCGTTCTGTGTGGTGGTAATATATTTTAGGCAACAAAGAAGAGCGGGCGCTGCTGCTGCTGCTGCTGCTGCTGCTGCTGCTCGACCTGGTAGCCAAGCGGGTGGACATCAGGGATGCGGCCTGTCCCGTCTCGGGATGCACTTACAAAAGTTAACAGGCTGTACAGACACATCTAGGCCTTTAGGGGTCTACTATCAGAGTTATGGAGGTCCTTGAAATGAAGAAGTGTTGGTTCATCTGAGGCGGCCCACTTGGCCGTGCCTCTCCTCCTCAGAGCCGGCTGCTCGCCTCTTCTTCACCGCCGCTTTCCTCCCCCGTCCACACGCACCCGCTTCTATCATTGGCTGTCAAAAAAGGAAAAAAAATAAGACAATCACAAATAGAGAAAGAATCGTTATTTTTGGGAAAGGTTTCAGCCACATCAGAGCCAGATTGAAATGAAAGTTAAATTATTTTGAAAATGTATGAAACAATGTGAAAGAAAATGCTTTGAGGTACTGTAGAGATTTTTTAGCTATAACCATTATTTTATACTTTGGGCTATTCAAAAATAGCAGACATACAAGCTCATAGCCACGCTATGAGCTTGTATATCTTGTATATCTGTGACACAGACGCGTTCCTGGATTAAACGGGTTAAACAAACAAACACACACTTTTATAAAGACGGCTAGCCTCCTACCATAAAAATAAAAAAACAGGATTCTCTCAGTCCTTTCCTCTCTGGGCTCATATTCTAATCAACCATGGAGGCCTCAGGCTGGCCAAAGCTTCACTCACCACTCCAGCTGCCTCACACAGGCCCCGGTGCTTTCTCTCCAGATGCTTGTATTTGGTCTTCAGCTCGGAGAGCTGCTCCTCCAGCCTGCGGTTGTTCAGCGTGAGCTTCTCGTTGGCCTCGCGGCAACGCTCCAGGCGCTTGGCGCACTCGGCGTCGGCGCACGCCGGGTCGTCTTCCGACTCGGCGCCGCCGTCGTCGTCACACTGGGGCTCCTCCCACTCACCGTAGCTGGGTATGAACGCCTCCTCCACCAGCTGTTCCCCGCCCATGCACGCCCAGGGTGTCTGCAGGGGGTCAGGAAGTTAAATGTTAAACACTTACTTTTAATTTTTTTCCACGATTTTGTAACCCATTTTCTCACCCTGTGCCAATTGTCTAAGTAATCCTGGGCGCTACACTCCCTCTGCCAGCCAAGGGAGAGCCTAGAGCCGAGCTCATGCCTCCTTCAATGCATGAGAGCTAGCAAGCCGCTTCTTATCACCGGACAGGGGGGAGGTTCCCTGGTTAGACGTAGCGCGTGGAAGGAACACGTTATTCCAACCAGTTCCTTTCCCCTCCATCAGGCCCCCCGGCTGACCAGGGGGAGGCAGTATAGAGACAAGGATTACTACATGGTTTTTAGGGAGACCCTAGGAGACACGGTGAGAACATGCAAATTCCACACAGAGTAGGCCCTTTCGCCAACCCCACCTAGGGTATGGGCACTGATGACGCGGAGGAGGGAACACGCCCCCAGCGCCCCCGGTTAAATGTTTAACACTTTTAAAGACGTTTTCTATGTTGCCTAGAACAGTTGAGTCTCAAGCTTTTGAACGGCAAGGATCCCCAGAACACCCTTTTTTTTTTAAATAAATCTCTGGGACGCCAATCTACTCTACATTTAACCCAGTGGTAAAAAAGGCAGATCTACAAGCTTGTAGATCTGCTATTTTTGAATAGTCCGCCCCAAAGTATAAAAATAATCGTCATGGCTGAAATGCTAAAATGACACAGATGCGTTCCCGGATATTGAACGGGTTTTAAGGACCCCTGGCACCCTCACCCACCTGCAGGTCTAGGGTGGTCGCCATCGCCGGGCAGGAGGAGGGGTTGGTGGCCCTCAGAGCCGCCAGGAGGCTCACGGTCCTCTCCTTCCGGACCGTGTCCATGAAGCTCTCCGCCTCGTCCTTGCTCAGCCCCACGTGGCCCTCCACCAGCAGGTGCGTGTACAGCCGGTCGCTCTTGTACGTGCACCCCGAGACGGGGCAGGCCGCGTCCCTGATGTCCACCCGCTTGGCCGCCAGGTCGAGCAGCAGCGCCCGCTCCTCTTTGTTGGCCACTTTGTGCGCTTTCCTCAGGTGCGAGGCCATGGTCAGGTACGGCTTGAAGCACAGCGGGCAGAGCGTCACGGTCTTGGGCCGAGTCGTGTCTGAAAAAAATAAATAAATAAACAAAGAAAGTCATTTATGAGCCCGATTCTTTTTTTCCCTTTCTTTCTTTTAAGCATTTAGAGTAGCCAATTATTTCTTACCCCTTTTTCTCCCCAATTTAGTCATTATGTCAATTAATTAACTCTCTGCCTGCCAAGAATTAAGCTATTGCCTGCCAAAAACGTTTATAAACGTAAAAAAATAAAATAATCAAACACAAAAAAATACAAAATAAACAAATATTTTTCACTTCAATGTTAAAAAATAGGGACAAATAGGGAGAAATAAATAACATTTTTCCTATGTTTTACCATGTAAACTGCTGGCAGAGGCTGCAAACTGTTTAAGAGTTAATTCCTCCCCACACACATTTCTGTGTTGTCACTGCTGTCGTATCCTACTGACTCACCTGCCAGTGAGGAGGCCCCACCAGGAGGACGTAGAGCCTTCGTCCTACTCCTCCCGCCCAACACTCCCCGCTGACAGGTGCCGCCCCAGCCCGTAGGAATAAGTGCAATGACCGATATCACCCTCCTCCCCGCCCGGCTTCCCTGCCCCGAACACGGGACAATTGTGTTTGTGTCAAAGCCGGATGCACCACGTGGATTCGAACCCACAACCTCTGTGGTGGTGGGCGGTGACTTTACCACTGCGCCACCCGAGCACCCCTATGTGAATATGAGCCCGATTCATACTTGTCACACGGAAACGTTGTGAGCTTGTAGGTCGGCTATTTGCCTGATTTTTGGATCCCGATTTTGGAGTCCTGGAACACTGATTACCGATGACCAAAAAGCTGCAAAACCTTGAAATCTATTTGAAAAACTTTTGGATTTGATTAAATTAATATATATATATTATATACATTTAACTTGTAAGCAAACAAGTATAAATACACCTTGTAATTATTAAACTTCAACACAAGACAGTGATAAACAGGACGTACGTTCAGGCTGTGCTGTATCCACATGATGCAGAGGGGTGGAGCTGGGTTTATCCTGGTCCTGGGGGGGTTGGGCTCCTTGCTGCTGTGTGATTGGCTCAGCCTGCAGTGACAGAGAGTGCCGTCACGATCATGTAATCTTGAATGACGATAAATTGTCATACAAATAAGTGTGATTAATGATTGTGTTTTTTAGGCATTGAAAATAGGAACGCATAAATAAAGATTACATCCCACTCCTACCGTCTCCAGAGTTTTGTCTTTCACTTTCCGGCGTTTCCGTTTGGACTGGCCACACCCCGAGTCCATGGGGTGGTTCTGGTGAGCCTCCACTAGAGGGAGCTTGACGTGGATGAATGTTGAGGTGGGTGGGGTTGTTTTGGCCATCTCTAGCTTCAGCTTCTTCATCGTTTCTTCTTTCTTGAACCTGGAGGAGTTTCCTTTGACACTAAATGTGTCATACCTAAAACAATTTAAAAAACACACGTTTGGCCAAAACATCCACACCTATCACGCTTGTCCTTATGGTGCGTTTACACTGGAAACAAAAAAACGCTACAAAATGTGGTCAGCTGCACTGTTGCCAAGTCGGTCTTTAACCCATTCAATAGCAGATCTACAATTCAATAGCAGATCTACAAGCAGATCTACAAGCTCATAGCGCGGCACCGAGTGCCGCCCTATGAGCTTGTAGATCTGCTATTTTTTTTAAATCGGGAAAGTGTGTGCAAATCTTTGAATATAAATATATTTTTAAAGCGAACTTTTGTAACTCAAATCTTTGCTTCTGGGGGTCCCTGGAACAACATATTTTACAAATGTTTGCTTGAAAAAATACATATTTAAAGATTTGCACCAATTTTCGCGATTTAAAAAAATTGCAGATCTACAAGCTCAAGCTCTACGAGCTTGTAGATCTGCTATTTTTGAATAGCCAAAGAAATCTAAAATGACACGGATAAGCCACTGTAAGAGCGATCCAGTTTAGAGGACCTTGTATTGTGAATTGTGCTTCCATGTACTGTTTCCGTGTCTTTTCTAAATAAAGTATTCAATCAATATTCAATCAAAAAGGACGCGTTCCCGGATTGAATGGGTTAAGTGTTGCGCAATACGCTTGTCAAGCGTGCGTCAGTGTGTGGGAGCAACGAGCAAGAAAAATTTAAAGGCGAGAGAGAAGGTGATTTAGAAGCTTTTGTAGCTGCTAGTGTGACGTTGATGCCTGCTCAATAGCCTGTCACTTTGTAGCTGCTAATGTGAACGCAGCATCATGGTACATTGGTGGTCTTTTTTTATTTTTAAAGATACATTTTCTAGCTTTTCTGCCTTCATTTGGAAAGCACAGTGAAGACTAGGGGTGTGCCGATTTAATTTAACTAATTTCACGAAACGATACGATACGATATTGGGCTCACAACTTCGATACGATTTCGATACGATACGCACTTTTTTTATTATGAAAATATATGGGGGAGAAAAAAAGCAAATGCAAACAAATAATTCTGTTTTTGCATTATTCAGACATGCAAACTTGTAGCTTTTCAGCTACAATAGCCGTTTTGAATAGTGTGACACCTGACCCGAAAAAAAACAACATGTTGTCACCCTTTTCACCTCGGGGCTGTTTGCATGCCTGATTATTATTGTAAAAAAAATCCCAAAACGATACATATCGTCACGAAAACGTATATCGCGATATGTCGCGGGACGATATATCGGCACACCCCTAATGAAGACTGACAGGAAACAGGGAGAGAGACGGGGAGTGACACGCAGCAAAGGCCGTCGGACTCAGGTATCGAATCCACGACTTGCTGTCAGGCTGCATCAGAGCCTATATGTGCATAGCGCGACACTCTGTGCCGTGCCATGAGCCTGTATTATCTGCTATTTTTGAATAGCCTAAAGTATAAAATAATGGTTATAGCTCAAATAAATCTAAAATGACAGTATGCGTTCCTGGTCTTAATGGGTTAAAGAATTTAAATAAAGAACGTACCTCTTCACGTATCGGATAAACAGTTTTGCTGGACAATCCAGTTTCTTCACTCTCTTTTCACAGCACCTCTTTCTGGTGTAGACGTGTTCCAGAGAATCCTCCTGTTGGGCGAGTTCATCAATGATTGGCACAGCAGTGTTGATTTTGACAGCAAATTTTGATTAAAAAAAAAAAAATCCATTTAGTTTTAGTCATATTCTAGTCATCTGAAATGTTTTACTGTTAAGTCTAATTTTAGTCGACTAAATATCATAAGATTTTAGTCGACTAAATATCATAAGATTTTAGTCGACTAAATCTACAGTTGATTTAGTCGACTAAAATGTATTTTGGCGGTGCCTTGATGGTGTCTTAAAGGCTGATTTTGCACTTGGTTGCATGCTGAAAATAGCCGATCTACAAGCTCACAGCACGTCGCAGCGCGATGCGTTGTGAGCTTGTAGATCGGCTATTTTCAGAGCGCAAGCGTCTTTTAATTCTACTGGATCTCTTCTCCACTCGTCCCTCACTAATAGGGGTGTGCCGATATATCGTCCCGCGACATATCGCGATACGTTTTCGTGACGATATGTATCGTTTTGGAGAAAAAAAATATCTTTTTTTTTTTTTTTTTTTTACAATAATAATAATCAGGCATGCAAACAGCCCCGAGGTGAAAAGGGTGACAACACGTTGTTTTTTTTCGGGTCAGGTGTCACACTATTGCCCTATTTGGATTCAAAACGGCTATTGTAGCTGAAAAGCTACAAGTTTGCATGTCTGAATAATGCAAAAACAGAATTATTTGTTTGCATTTGCTTTTTTTCTCCCCCATATATTTTCATAATAAAAAAAGTGCGTATCGTATCGAAATCGTATCGAAGTTGAGCCCAATATCGTATCGCATCGTTTCGTGAAATTAGTGTATCGGCACACCCCTACTCACTAACATTTTAGTCTAGTTTTTATTTGTTGACGAAATTGTCGATATATTTAGTCTTAGTTTTAGTCATCATAACTACATTTTTTTTAGTTTTTATTAAGTATTCGTTAGAGAAAAAGGTAGTGGACGAACATTTTTCGTCAGTTTTAGTCGACGAAATCAACACTGTGGCACAGTCAGTCACACCAACTTAGATTTCGTTGCTGTCGGGCAGAAACCTCAGATCTCCATATTTCAACATAGTTTTTTTGTAAATGAATGCTACTTGGTCATACTACAATGTCACACAAAAAGTAGCAAAATAGCCAATCTTCTATTTTTGCAGTCTTCTATTTTTTGTGTCTGTGTGTTTTATAAATATTGAACCAAAGAAAAGTATTAACAAGAGCTTGTGACAAAACAATAACTACATTGGAACAGTGGTTCTTTTTTACATTTTCTGAAAAGTAACAAATTGGGACATACATGGTTTCTGCCTGACAGAAATGATTTGCTAAACTAATTGTTAACCTGCAGACCATCACACACACACACACACACACACACACACACACACACACACACACACACACACACACACACACACACACACACACACACACACACACACACACACACACACACACACACACACACACACACACAGAGGGGCAAATATAATATTATTATTAAATATATGATTTTCTTTTTTTTCTTGTCATAGGTGACAAACATTCTCAAAAATAGCAGATCTACAGTGTGTGAGCTTGTAGATCAGCTATTTTCCAGCAACACGGTTATACGATAAAGTATAAAGCAGGGCTTTCAGACTAAACGGTTTAGTTAATTATTAAAAAAAATCTATTTGAATGTTTTTGTGTTGATTCATTAGAAAAAACACAATTCTCGATTATTGGGAAAAGTAATGGATAGAATGAATCCCTAGGAGAATAACAGATAGTTTCAGCTGTGGTTCTGCCAATGTACCTTAGCCGTAGAAGCGGCGTATTCTTTGCCATGCTGACAGTTCATAATGACTCTCTTGGTCACAGAGAGCGGTGTGTCTTCACAATAGTCCTCCACCTGCCACATCACTCTCAGCTTGCTAGAGTCACTGCTCAGTTTTCTCTCGTTGCTGGACCTAGGATGAGAAGGGTCACACATTAACCACTGGTCTTTCACACTCTTTAACTCTTTCAGTGCCACAAGACGTCAAATACGTCATGAGGCCTGACGCCCCGTGTGCCACAAGACGTCAAATACGTCATGAAAAAAATAAAAATAAAAAAAATAAAAACTCAAATCTTTTTTTTTTTTGGAAAAACATGTTCAGAACCCAAGATATGATGATTTGAAGATTTGCTGCTCCATTCACTTCTTGTTTAACTTTTTACTGAAAAAGGCTGTATCTCGGCTCCTAAGCACTTTTTTTTTTACAATTAATTTTGGTTGTGGCACTCAGAACCAAAATTCCATAAATAAGCATGGCACTGAAAGAGTTAAAAGGGATATTTCTTTTTTTTTTCCAGTGTGACCACTACAATGTTTGCATTATTTATGGTGTTGCGTGGAGTCTCTACTTTGATAGATTTGTCATAGCACTTCTTGGTGTGCAGATTTCCTTCTTGATACATACCATTGTAAGAAAGAACTGAGTGTGGCTAATTTGTGGTTTGCCAGCAGTGTTCCCAGCTCTTCTTCTGAGTTGACTATTCCAGAAACATAGCCGCCGTCTCTCTTCAGCAGAGAGAAGGATGGAGGCACCCAGGACAAATCTGTAAAACATCCACCACAAAGAGCTAAGATTAACATTACTAGTCTGTGTAGCACACTGTGATTTCTACCTGACACACGTTATCAAGTTATAGACTACTATACTTTATTATAGCAGATGTTCTCAAAGTGGGGGGGTTACCGGCAAAAAGGAATAGTTTAACCCTTTCAATCCGGGAACGCATCTGTGTCATTTTAGAGTTGAGCTATAACTACAAGCTACAAGCTCGTAGCGCGGCACCGAGTGCTGCGCAACGAGCGCTGCGCAACGAGCTTGTAGATCTGCTATTTTTGACTCGTATGATTTAAATACGACAACATTTTTAACTCAAACCTTTGCCTCGGGGGTCCCTGGATCAACATACTTTGATGGGGGTCGGGTGGCCAAATACATAGGCCTATAATTTTGGGTGGTCCTTGACATGAAAAAGTATGAGAACCACTGATAGCAACATACGTTTTTTCAGAAAACTATGTTTTAGTTTTTGACCCTTCTCATCTTATTTGATGACCGCTGCCGGTTATCAAATTATTGACTTAGGAATGTGACAAAAACTAAAACATATCCATGAATTCAAGTCCCCATGGGGTGACTAATAGATAGAAGAAACGTCATTTTGGGGGTGAACTATCCCTTTAATGGATTCATTTCACCAGCTAAAAGTCAGCCAAATGACAGAATGTATTAAGAAGAATGACTGTTAATATTACAGGTTTCACTATCTCCACTGTTATGTCACCACAAGAGTGTATAAACAGTTATAACAACAATAATCTTCTTCTTATGTGGGTCCTTACCTTGACATGAAACGGTTTGAGCGTCACTGGTCTGTGTCTGGGTTCCTTTGTTTCCTTCGACAACCACTAACAACAAAAAAGGTCGTGTCTGTGTTATTCAAGCTGGTTATGAATTAGTTGAAAAAGTCAATAGAACCCAAGGAAAATGAACACTGTTTGATGATGTACTAAAATCAGTGGTTCTCAACTATTTTTAGTACTACCGTATGTGTGTGTGTGTGTGTGTGTGTGTGTGTGTGTGTGTACACACACATACACACACACACTATATTTTGATGCCAATACTTAAGTACTTTTACTCAAGTCAATTCTGAATTCCGGGTTTTACTTGTATTTCTATATTGCAGTATTGATACTTTTACTTAAAAAAGTAGGGTAAGTGATATTGTTGGTATTATTATTTTTGTTAAAAAGGTTTAAGTTCTATATTCTGATGGTAATCATTGCTACAGAGCGTTTGTTCGGTCACAGGGGTCTCTCCAGCTCTTTAGTAAACAGAATATAGTACATTTTCAGGTAGGTGACAACATTTAAGCCAATCAGGAGAGAGTACTGAAAATGCATTTTCTGTTTAATAAAGAGCTGGAGAGACATGGAGATTTTTTTTACTGAACAAACACTCTATAGCAATGACTACTACTATCAGAATATAGAGATATTGAACACTTATTTTAACCAAAGTAAATCACTTACTCTATCTTTAAGTAAAAGGTGCGAGTATTTTTCCCACCACTGACTGAATGCTAACGTTAGCTATAGCTTTATTGCCACAGTTCAGTTCTGATGACAGTAAATACATAGCGTAGCATTTTCATCTTTTATCATTCAAATACAAGGTAATTCATTGATTGACTGAATACTTTATTAGCATTGTGCAAAGTAAAGTTCAATACAAGGTCTGCATAGAGGATTTAAACCTCAGAAAGCCTATGGCTTGTTTCCATTGGGGTCCTTTGTACTCAATTCATCATCGAGCCATTTAATGACAGACAGATATACACTACTATTATACAAAGCTGATTACCTGTTATTTTACACGCAGAGGCGTGTTGGATGATGGCATCTAGAGAACCTAACAGACCACAACCAACGCATTTAGCGTTTACTATCGGCCCACCAGCAGCCATTGTTGTTTTCATCAGAGCTGTTCAGAATTAAGTTTACGCTTTACGGGTTCCGGTTCCGGTCTAGAAAGGAAATAACTTTACGTCATCAAGCAAACGGAAACAGTGACCGGAACCTCCGAAGGCGTGCACCTCCAAAATGATTCCCCTAGTTTAAAATGTGTTTAGTTTGGACCAGCGAGACCATAGACATATAAAGGTAGACGCCTCCTCTGGCTCTGAAGCGTCGGCATCTCGGACGCACTTCCGCTTCCTCTATGCTTCTGGGGGGCAGCTGGAAATTTCCGTCTGCGTCACAGAAGGGGGCGTTCAGTAGGCCAATCAGACGCAGGTGGGGGCGGCACAACTAGATTCTGACAAGTCCTGGAAAAGACGCGCTGTGGTTGGCCAGTAGTCAACACGCTGTGATTGGCCAGTGCCCGTTCCCCCCGGAAATATGGTGGCTACCATACCAAGCATGTCGCTCCAATGAACTGCAGAGGCCAATGAGGTATCTAGGTTTCTAATATCTATGAGCGAGACTAAACCTAATTCATACGCATTATGTGGGGAACAAAAACAATCCAACGCCAACCGGAACCCACCACCGGAATATGTTTTTTGTTTTCCTGCTGCGAGCAGGGAATTATTTTCGCGTTTGAGGATGTTGTGTGTAACCACTAATGTGTCCGCGCGCGCGCACACACACACACACACACACACACACACACACACACACACACACACACACACACACACACACACACACACACACACACACACACACACACACACACACACACACACACACACACACACACACACACACAATAGTAATAGTAATAGTAATAGTAATAGTAATAATACTAGTTATTCTTATTCTTATTATTATGTGGATTATTGACAATAGATAATAGATTTAATAGGCCTATATACCAATCTATTTTATTACAATAGATTGGTGCCATAGAGAAGGCCTATGATACCATGTAGAGAGAAAAGGCAGGGTAAGTGATATATTTTGGTAACAAAAACCAAACGTTTTTTTTGTTCAAAGGTTAAAGCACTTTATTGTGATAGTAATGATTGCTATAGAACTTGTTCAGTAACAGGAGTCTCCCCAACTCTCCAGCTCTTTAATAAACAGAAAATAAATGTTCAGGTGGGTTGCTCTCAGCCAATCAGGAATAGAGTACCCATTTATCAGCTTCATTTTAATAGTGTTCCATGTCAAATTTCACTTGTTTATCCTGTATCCTGTGTGAGTTCTCTCTCCTGATTGGATAAAATTGGTACCCTGACCTGAAAATAACATTTCTGCTTAGTAAAGAGCACACTAGCAATCAGAATATAGAGATATTTAACACGTATTTTAACAAAAATAAAAAATAACTTACCCTAATTAATTAAATGGGAATTGGTGGTAGAATGTATAATTCATCTCACAACATGCTTTGCTGGTCAAGTAGACACTAGTCATGTGTAGCCAGACAACTATTCCTCAATCTCCAAATGAAGCATTTTGAAAATTGTGGGAGAAATGATCAGACCTATTGTTTACAGTGGTGAAAGTAACTAAGTGGTCATTTCAAACAAAGTTTTAAAATTATTTTATTTTGTATTAATGCGAGAACAACGGCTTCTATTATGGCAAGCTAACTTTCCAGGCAGAGAAAGCCTGTGGTTTGTATTAGCTTACATTCCCCATCGATGATGTCACTGGTAGGCGGGTTTCTTAACTGTGGACAAAAATTGTACCATATTAAAAGGAACATTAGTGAGGAGGACCAATGAGGCTATATGAAGATAGGTTGAAAATGGGTGAAGTTGTCCTTTAACTTGACTCGACTTTCCACAGGTACTGAGGAAAGTGACGCCAACAGGTGAGGCTCTGATGACAGTATGATGGACAGGTGCCGCTTTTCAGCGCGGATTGGTTGATCTCCGGTTACGTAGTCGCTGCGGATTGGTTGAAGCAAACGCCGGCTTTGTTGTCTTCCGGGTTGAATGATTCTCTTTTGTCTCTTTTGTCTTGGGTGACAGCAGAGCACACTGTCCTCCTCCTCGTCCTCCAAGTGGCAAAGGTTAAAAGTTGACATCTGATTCTCTGACAATACGACAAGTAGGACAAGACCGAGAAGACGAAAGTAAGTGATATATCCAGAGAGACTTTCATAGAAAACAACTGTGTGAGAGAGAGAGAGACATCTAAATATAATGGATGAATAAATAAATACATAAATAAATAAACAAGGCTAATTAATTAATTATCGACAGATCAATTTAAACTGCTTGACATTTTGACCGCAAGACAGACAGACAGACAGACTGTCACACACACACACACACACACACACACACACACACTCACACTCACACTCACACTCACACACAGACACACACACACACAGCAAGCACACGCACGCACGTAGGCACCCACACACACAAACACACACACACACACAAAAAAAAAAAAAAAATTATTCGGCTAAGTATGTGGCATTATTAGTATTATTTATTTGGATTTTTGGTAACAGTCATTTCTTTGTATAATTATTTGTATGTAGTACTACTACTACTACTACTACTGCTAGTACTATTGCTGCTCCTACTGTTATTGTTGTTGTTTCTTACAGTATTGTTGCTGTAACAACGTTCCAGAACAAGGAGAGAAGCTGGGCTCCCGTTGTCCTCGTAGTCAAGAAGACGAGCTCAGCCTGTCGTCGACGGGGACCCCGGGGATCATGTGCAGCGCGCACTTCGAGAAGCTCCGCCTCTTCTGTCTGGACGACGAGCAAACGGCGTGTCTCGTGTGCCGTGATTCGGAGAGACACACCGGACACTCATTCAGGCCCGTGGACGAAGCTTCGCGCCATTGCAAGATGGTTGTATATTGTATTATTATGTTCATTACTGATGGTGTTTACTTGTGTCTTTTACCCTGCTTGTATCTACAGTACTTTTTCTTGTCCTGTTACTGTATCTTAAACTACTGTGCTGCCTTTGGCGACTGAATTTTCTACCTTATCTCACCTTATCGTAGGCCATCCAGGAATCCCTGCAGCCTTTGAAGGCGAGACTGGACGTCTTTTACGACGCCAAAGTCGATTACAAACGAACGGAGAATCACATCAAGGCTCGGGCCTCGAACACGGAGCACGAGATCACGGAACACTTTAAGAACCTCCATCAGTTCCTCATACGCGAAGAGGAGGCCAGCATCGGCGCTCTGAGGAAGGAGGAGGCGCAGAAGAGTCAGAGCATAAAGAAGAGGATCGAAGCGCTGAGCAAAAACATCGAGGCCCTCTCGAGCGCCATCCGAGCCGCCGAGGAGCAGCTGAGAATGAGCGACCACGTGTCGTTCCTGCAGAGCTACACGGCCACCATGAAAAGGCTCGGGCAGCAGGACGCCCTGCCCGACCCCGAGCCGGTCGCGGGAACGCTGATAGACGAGGCCAAACACCTGGGCAACCTGACCTTCAGAGTCTGGGACAAGATGAAGTCCATCGTCTCCTACAGCCCTGTGGTCCTCGACCCCAACACCGCCCACCCGGGACTCCTCCTGGCCAACGACATGACCAGTCTGAGACAGGGAAAGAGCAGAGATCAGATTCCCGAAAACCCCGAGAGGTTCGACTGGTCGTACAGCGTCCTGGGCGCCGAGGCCCTCACCTCGGGGACTCACAGCTGGGACGTCGAGGTCGGACGCAACCGGTTCTGGACGCTGGGCGTGCTGGCGGAGTCCTACGAGAGGAAGGGGAACGTCGGGGGCCGGCACTGGGAGATAGGGTTCCACGACGGTAAATACTCATCGGGGCCCGCCGAGCTCGCCGTGAAAAAGGAGCCGCGGAAGATCAGAGTTCAGCTGGACTGGGGCCGAGCTAAGCTGTCCTTCACCGACGCCGACTCCAACGCGGACCTCCGCTCCTACGACATTAGGCTCACCGAGAGGTTCTTTCCGTTCTTCTTCAACGGTGACGAGGATGAGAAAATGGCTCTGAAGGTGTTACCGGGGAAGATCTCTGTCACTCTGGAAAATTAAAGTTATGAATGTCTAGTGCAGTGGTTCTCAAACCTTTTCAAGTAAAGGCCCCCCAAATTCACACTTATGAGCCCGTGGACGGTGGACCCCCATTTGAAAAGATATGCCTCAGGGAACCCCATAAGAGAAGATTTTTACGATTTTACGATTTTTACCATTTGAATTTGAAGGACCCCCAGTTTGACATGCATTAGGGCTACGGACCCCCATTTAATGACATTTCTATCTCTGGGACCCCAATTTATATGATCAAAATAATGTTAATGTAACTCTGAGAGTGTACAAATGGAACCAAACGGACCTTAACGGGTCCGTTTGGTTCCATTTGTACACTCTCAGAGTTACAGACCCATAAGGGTCCATCATCATTTAGCTGGGGACCCCCTGGAACTCCCTCAAGGACCTCTGGGGGTCCCCGGACCCCACTTTGAGGACCAATGGTCTAGTCAGTGTAGCCGTTCCCAACCTGTGGGCCCCCAAATACCCCCAAAAGATTTGAATATTAATAAAACATTCAAATTAAAACAATCGATTTATTGATCCTCATTAGAATAAACACGCTCTGGAAATGCACACGGCCCCCCCATCTGACCACTTAACCACGGCAGCCTGCTGTGTCAAGTGGACAGATGGGTGGGCTGCTGACCCTTACTAGATTTTCAAGTGGGCCCCTGATCCAGAAAAGTTTGGGAACCACTGTTCTAGTCTCCAATAATAGCGTCATTGCGAACGCGGAAGGAGGCGCATGAAGCGCGCCTCCGCCCAAGTGGAGCTTACTATGAAACCGTGCTCGGGTTGTGTGTGTGTGGCTCTGTGTGCGGCTCTGTGTGCACTGCCTGTGTGCAGCCGCGCCCCCATGTGACTCACGCTCTCATTGGCTGCTGACAGATCTCAGAGTGGAGCTTACTATGAAACCAACCCGATCGCCCCCCCAAACACGGTGAAATAGCACGGATTGACAAACGCCAATTCCGTGCATACTGTAGATGACTAGGAACTCCCAAACTATATGAGAACCATATCCCCCCCATTAACTTCAAAACGAGGCGGAGGCAGTCACGTGACTTTCTCTCTACGCTCTCCCCATCATGGTGAAATAACACGGATTACAAGTCCGTAAATACACAACATAACAATTTTAAAAAGACTAGAAAAAAATAGGGCTGAATTCGCTTCCCGCGTTCGCGCGTCTTACTTGTATTGATAACATGGTTTTATTTTGTAGTATACAGTACGCCTATCAATACGTTTTGAATTATATTGGTTATTATGGTGACATGTTTTGAAATTGATGGATCGGATATGGATTGGGCTTGTTGTTTTATGTATTTATGATTATTTATTTGTATGTTGTTTTTTGATTTAGGTATATTCTGTCGTGTATTTGAATGAAACCAACTCAGGGAATGGAGGAAAGTTTTTGGAATCTTTGCTTTCAATGTAGTACCACCACCAGAGGGTAGCATTAGACTGCTTTCTGTGTGTGTGTGTGTGTGTGTGTGTGTGTGTGTGTGTGTGTGTGTGTGTGTGTGTGTGTGTGTGTGTGTGTGTGTGTGTGTGTGTGTGTGTGTGTGTGTGTGTGTGTGTTTCTGTGAGTGTGTGTGTGTGTGTGTGTGTGTGTGTGTGTGTGTGTGTGTGCGCGCGTGTGCGTGCGTGCGTTAGTGCGTGCATGTTTGCGTGAATTATGTTCAGCTGTATCAGATTGTGTCTCAACCACTTAAAACCTGGCATCCCTATTTTGAGCTTATCATTGGCAAAATCATCCAAAGATTGCAGCTCTACAAGCTCACGGTTCATTGTGAGCTTACAGATTGTCTATTTTTGCTGCAAAACACCATTGTATGGTTTTGTACAATATAGGGCTTATTAAGTGGTTAAGAGTTGAGATTAAAAAAAGTATCTTGTGAAACGGCAATAAGTGGAAGCTTGTAGGCTACAGAGAATCATTTAACCTATACTCTTTTACACCTGTAAACTTGTGATGTGACAATAAATTAAAGTTCAAGAAGCTATATTTGTAGTTCTCTTTTGTAGTTCACTTTTGCAGTTCACCTTTGTAGTTCACTTTTGTAGTTCACTTTTGTAGTTCACTTTTGTAGTTCACTTTTGTAGTTCATTTTAGTCCAATGGACTAAAATGTCCAGAATGTCTAAAATGGAGTGGGTTCTAATAGTTTGAACCACTATGAACAGAGCAACATTGGTCCAGTTATCAAAGTTTGGGCAGCTGGGGGCCAATTTAGTGAAATGGCATGAAATCCATGCAGATGAAGTCTGAAGTCAGAGGAGAGGAGAGGAGAGGAGAGGAGAGGAGAGGAGAGGAGGGGAGGGATGATAGGACAGGACAGGAGAGGTACGGAGGGGAGGGGGAGAGGGAGAGGAAAATATTGCAATAATTTTTTTTCATCCCAATGAGTGTCCTGACTGAAATGAAATGAACTGGTAGAATACTAAAGAATGATGGTGTGAACAAGAGAAGCCCAGGATGTCACAAACACTACACCACAAGTCTTCATCCGTTGTATTAGTTGGTGAAGACATCACTGATTGATTGATGTGGGTAAATCTTAACTCAAGATGCTTCATGTAACAGGTGGCCAGCCTCTCACAGCTGCTTCCCTGGTTGGTTATTAACCACTTAAACCACATATGGTTGACCTCAGGGCTCTATACAGTAAATGTTTTGTTTTCTGTTATTGTGGGGAAAGCTTTCGCAGAAAATAAGCCGATCGACAAGTTCACACGCGTTGTGAACTTGCCGATCTGCTATTTTCTGCGAAAGCTTTCCCCACAGTACAGATGCTGGGGTTTAAGTGGTTAAATTAACCAAGAAACAGTTTATTTTTTTGCTATGGACTTTGATTTCAACAGCTGAAGAGTCAGTTGAAGTTAATGTTAAGGTTCAAGTGACTAGTTAAATGTTGGGGGCACTAATGAGCATAAAATGTATGCTCAATAGCATAAAATGTATGCTCATTAAATATATGATCAAACAGTGGAGTCCAGAGGAATATTCACATTTCCATACGACACAGTTCAGCTCAGAGCCAAGTGTTCCAAGCTGGACCAACATCTGAGCTTTATATGACCCAACAACTATTTACAAGTTTAGCTTCAAGAAAGTTCACACGAATGAGCGCGCGTGCCCGCACACACACGCACGCACGCACGCACAGACAGACAGACAGACAGACAGACAGACAGACGCACACACACACACACACACACACACACACACACACACACACACACACACACACACACACACACACACACACACACACACACACACACACACACACACACACACACACACACACACACACACACACAGCTGACTGAAGCACAGCTGACTCATATACTGTACACAGCTGACTCACTCTCTCTCTTCCCCCACACACACATACACACACACACACACACACACACACACACACACACACACACACACACACATACACACAGACCGTTTTAGGGAAAGGGTACTGTATGTGAATTGTAACAGCTGCAGGAATTCTGCTGACATCAGCACAGCTGTTACACACACGCACTCATGCCCCCCCCCCCCCCCCAACACACACACACACACACACACACACACACACACACACACACACACACACACACACACACACACACACACACACACACACCATACAGTCCAAGGGTTCCCAAACTTTTCAGGCCGTGACCCCCCAAAATAATCATATTTGAACTGGGGACCCCCCACCCTGACAAGCACATGGAATTGTAGGCATTACATTTAGTTTGAACTAAAGCTCTCGCACTGCGAGGCGTCATGAGCTTAGATCGTCTATTTTCACAATGTTTGCCTCTTTCTTATACGTACAATTTGATAATTCGGCCAATTTGGTATAAGAAAAGGTCTTAAAAGTCACTAAATTGTAACTTTATAAATGTGCAGATACCCTGTATACACTTATACTGTATGTTGGTTTGTTTACAGTTGAGGTTTATTCTATAATTTGGACCCCAAATCAAATCAGGCCATGGCCCTCCATTTCAAATGATTCTGTCCTACACCCTGATAGGAAAATATGTTAGGGTTTAACTGAAATGAAATTGTGTTAAATGTCATAATCGTACGTGAAGAATAGATTCATAGTGGTACTGAAATGTAATTAGCAATGTCACCCATGCATGTTTTGTATTGTGACCATTTCAAATTAATTTAATTATAGTCGAATTTAATAGACTACTACTACTGCTACCACTGGATTCAGGATTCAGTATTAAGGATTCAAAGATTGAAAAACAAAACAAAACTTTAATGTTCAACATTTCCTTATGGTTAGGGGCTCCTTAATAGTCAGGGGATATTACAGCCCAATCTCAAAGGGCTTTTTACACAAAAAGTATACCTGGACAAGGATGGCTATGGCCGTTTTTAGCCCAAGGAGTGGTTTTGGTGCAAAACAAATGCTTGCAATGGATTCAGAATCATAAAAACACCCTAGTTTGACCCCTCACATGCTACTTAAAACAGAATTAAAATTTGGTTTTTTTTGCCCTGCATGGAAATGCAGGGAAATGGTGGGTACCCCAACTTTCAGCAGCTGTCAAAAATTCTCCTAGGGAAACTGAATTTCAGTCTTTGTGAGATGTGTTACTAGACACCTTTACAAACACATTGGTGAAGATTTTTTTTGGTAAGGAATTTATTCCAAGATTGGAAATCTTTCTGCTAATATGACTATAAACTACAACAACCCAACAACAACAACAAAGATCAAACATAAAACCTCATCAAACAGAAACAGGTAGGCTATGTAGAGTTGCAGTATAGAAATGTATAAACATAGGCTACACAATAGTTGAATTGTCCTTATTCATAATGTAAATTGCAGTGGGAATGGCCAGAGGCGCCCAGAAACTGCAGCCTGAGGGCGGTAACTGAAAGGAATAGTGCAGGCAGGGCGTGTGAGGGGTCCTTGATGATGAGATCTGTGTTTCTTTTCACTGCATGGTTGTAGAGGTCTGAGATTTGTGGTGCAGGTGATTTACTAGTCTGTACCACTGTTTCCCAAACACCCATCTTTGTGCCGCGCCGTGGAACAATTCTTATGGGTCGCGAGTAAATACGTCATTTTTTTCGTTTCCTACGTAAATATATATAGCCTATTATTTCAAAAGATTTCAAAAAGTTTAAACAAAAATATCACAACTTTTCATCAATTAAAAACAATTCCAAAATGTTTCAGAAGTATTAAAATCAAACAATCAAATAATTTCCATGAATACATTTTTAAAAAACTTTAAGAACGAGAAGCAACGTGTTGTGAGCTTGTAGATCTGCTATTTTCACTAGTTTGGGTCCCGGGCAAACATCTAATTTATCTTGGGTCTTGAGTTTGGGAACCTCTGGTCTACTACTACTACTACTAACCTACTACTACTAGCCTACTACTCATTTAGCTGGGGACCTCCTGGAAGCCCCTCAAGGGCCCCTGGGGATCCACGGCCCCCACTTTGAAGAGAGCACGTGGTTCCCAAACTTTTTAGCTCGAAAGATTTTGATGTCTCCCCGAGACCCAAACTAGTGAAAATAGCAGATCTACAAGCTTGTAGATCTGCAATTTTCACTACTTCTTAAACATTTGTTTTCTAAATAATGGAATTTCTTAGATTTTTATTACATTATTTTGAAAAATCAAAAAAGTTTTTTAGAGATTTTTCCTTTGCTGGATAAAACATTTGTATAATTAATAAATAAATGTAGGAAACAAAAAAAATAAGGGATATTTACTTGCGACCCAAAAAAAATTGGCCGCGACCCACAAATGGGTCCCGAAGACTCCCGACCCAGTGTTTGGGACAGTGCTCAAGAGTACTACTCCATTCCAAACTTATATTTGGCCAGTAGGTGGCGGGCTGGAACCGCGACCACCACCATCTGCTAAAAATCTCCAATAAAGAGAGGGGAGGAGGGAGGGTGGATGAGGGAGAGAGAGGAGAGGGGAGGAGAGGAGAGGGGAGGAGGAGGGTACAGGGGGTGGGAGAGATGAGACAGGAGGAGGAGGAGGTGAGACTCGCCGCCCTCAGAGCAGGAGAAACGGGATCTTCACACACACACTAGATCACACCATGAACCAACCTATTGATCACCAGTGCCACCAGTAACGGAGGAACCAACCTACCGCTGACACACACCGGGCTCCTGCGCTCCGGTGCGGCCGTTAGAGGAGCCGTTTAGAGGCCGTTACAGGGGAGACTCTCTCTCTCTCTCTGGGGAGTTCAGTCTGTGTTGGACAGATCTCTGTACTCTGGGCTCGTATTGCACATTGATTGTGTGCGGCGGCAGCAGCACTACAGACAGGGCGGTGTTGTGTCTTAACGGGGCTTATACAGAGAGCGGCTTGGATGATCCTCTAGCATGAAGAAAAACAACTCCACTAAACGGGTAAGAAGAGAGTCAGTTTTTGGACTGTTTTTTTTATAAATCCTAACGGCTGTATCTTCTCTTATATGATACGGGTTTATTGTGATCATAACGGCGCGGTTGTTAATATTATAGACTGGAGCCTGATCTCATAGCTTTGTCTTCGGATTAGCCTTTTTGGATCTATGGACTATCATAGATGTATTTTATCCATGAGTCTGACTTTTATACTTTCGTATCGTAGATAGAAAAATGTCCAAATCGATAAAAAAAAAAAATACATCTATGATATAGTCTTGATCCAAGGCTATATCTTCGGATAGAGATGACATAAGGTTCAAGACATGGGCTTGGTTTCAATTAGTTTTGAGGAAAGACTTTATTTAACAAATTATATTATGTATATTTCAAAACAGCTTTAGCTCTTTATATTCACGTTGATTTCACAGGAAAAACTGCTCGTTTTTTTTTTGTAACCTGACGAGAATAAAAACCGTTACATTCCATGCACTAAAGATATCATCTTTTAAAGACAGAAAGGCGGAATGAATGTGACATCATCTCCATGACAATAGACCTGAGACCAGAGCTCCTGACTGACAGGAACTCTGTCTCTGTTGTCTTGTTGTCTTGGTTTTAAATCTGTAAAGCAGTTTAACCCATTAACCCAACCTTGGGCTATATTCAAAAATAGCAGATCTACAAGCTCATAAAGTGCCGCGCTATGAGCTTGTAGATCTGCTATTTTTGAAAAATCTTGCACCATTTGTGCAAATATTTGAATATATATATATATATTTTAAAAGGATCATTTGTAACTCCATTCTTTGCTTCTTGGGGTGGTCCCTGGAACAAAATATTTTGACATGGAGGTCTGTGGACAAATACATATAATTTTGGGGGCCCTTGACATGAAAAAGTTTGAGAACCACTGATTATAGCAACATAAGTTTTTACAGAAAACTGTTAGGATTTAGAAGACATTTGTAGAATCCCTCAGAAGCAAAGATTTGAGTTACAAATGTTCGCTTTAAAACATATATACTCAAAGATTTGCAAAAAGTTTCATGATTAAAAAAAAAAAGCAGATCTACAAGCTCGTAGCGCTGCACTCGGTGCCGTGCTAAGAGCTTGTAGATCAGCATTTTTTTTGTACAATTTTTGTGCTATTTTGTGCTATTTTTGTGTGATCTGCTATTTTTGAATAGCCAAAGTATAAAATAATGGTATAAAGTGATTACACTGATGCGTTCCCGGTCTTAATGCATTAAAGGAGGCTCCTTCATGTTTCTCTCTCTCCCCTTGCAGGGACCCCCGGAGCCCACCACCCAGGCCCACACACACCAGCCCGACAAGGTCGGCTGGATCCGTAAATTCTGCGGTAAAGGGATATTCCGCGAAATCTGGAAGAACAGATTCGTGGCCCTGAGAGGGGAGCAGCTGTTCATCTCAGAGAGAGAAGTGAGTATATATACTGTTGTTAGTCTGTTCAATCCACTCTGCTTCTCAAAGTGGGGTCCGGGGGGGTCCATGAGGGGGTTTCTTAGGGGTCCCCAGCTACATGAGGAACAGTTTA